>NC_073728.1:62292210-62603910 GCF_023634155.1 Falco peregrinus | reverse complement strand
TGTATGCCTGAGCTACATAGGATCATGGAGTATCTTGAGTTCAAGGGGACCCGTATATCACCCATGAGTTGTGAGATTTAATTAATATTAATAAAGCCCATTATGTAAAATTAGCCATAGACAGGAGATTCTTTAAAAGGTGAAATTGTAATAGTCATGATCAGTGTCTGTGTTGCTTGGAAACTGAGAGCTGTCCTGCTCTGCTCCTCAATATTTGCCTTTCATTACAGTTATTTCCCCCCTACTTGGGGAAAAGGAGTTTTAAATGAAAGAAATGAATCTGTTGACAGTGATGAGCACAAAGGAAAGTCTTTGAGCTTGATTTTTTTGCAGCTGGGTCCTGGGTCTGGCAGGTGGAGTCCAGCAGAGGTTGGTGGCCATGGTGCCCGGCAAGAGCCAGCAGTGCAGGTGGGTGCGGAGCGTGGTGCTTCTCAGCTTGCTCATTTGGGGAGTAGCTTTCGGGCGATCCTCATTACCCCCTTTTTCCAGTCTGTCTTTAGAAATGTTTGGACTGGTTCCCAATCAGACGACCTATCTGCCAACCATCCATTTCCCACCACAGACTGTGTGCGTTAATCCGCGAACACGTGCTTCAGCCGCTCCAACAGCTGCCCGGCGCCGCTAGCTTTTAGCCACAGCCTTCAAATAAAGCAACTACACACTCTCGAAAAACCTGCAGCAAAAGTACACAAGCTTAAAAATAATCACACGAGTGGCGTATTCAGCTAATCAGGAGTTCCGATTGTCTCGGCATTTCTGCGCACAAATCAGTTGTATTTAGGAGGCTAAAGCAGGTAGTCACCACTGGAGCCTGATTACATATTTTAAAAGTGCCTCCTGATTAGATTACATTTGGTGCTGTTTGTGGCTGATTTTGAGTAAATGGGAAAAATCAGAGCTGGGATCCAGACACATAAGCTGATCCAGGTTTTGAGAATGAAAAAATTCAGGACGCAGACCCAGACCTAGATCCAAGTTTTAGACCGAGGCCCCAGGCTTCAGAGTGGACCGATTCAAAATCCTGCAAGGAAAGGGTCTGGGTTGTTCCCCTGTAGGAAACTCATATTTGCTTAGAAATAACTGGCTTAATTCTTAAGGATTCTGGGAGGCTTGTGTCCTCGGTACTGAGTTCACTTTAAACAAAGATAAAGTGCTAAAACACTGAGTGGTTTACTTAAACGCAGAAATATGCATCAGAAGATATTTCATCAGTTCCTATAGTTTGCAATCCAACATCTTTGCAGGTTAGCACATGTATTCTGTTTCAGGCTTTTGATTAATTACACAGTACCAAACCCATACATATTTATAGTGTACAGAATTAGATAAATTCTCCAGATGTGGCTTCCTTTTAGTTAAGTCGAGATGAATGGAGATCAAAGCCTTTGATCTTTAGCCTGACTGAAACCTGCTGCTGACATAAGCCTCTAGAAAATGATGCAGCGAGGGGAACTGGCCACTCTCAGCTTCGATACAGAATCATCTCAACCAAAATCTATGGGCAGAAACTTTGTGGAGGCTATATCTATACACACCATTGAGTCTCTGCTCCTGAAAGTAGGAAGGCAATTTTCAATGAACCTTTTATTCTTAAACAACATATTTAAATAGATTGATTTTATGTTCCAGCTCAGAAATGATTTAAGACATTTCAGTGCATGCGTATCCTCTGCGATATACAGAACTGGCAGAAAATGTCATCATGAGCTAGTTTATAGCCTCAGTTAAGGCTATTTCCATTGCTCCAGATGTGTAAAGCAGACATATAGCTGAGTTCCTGGTATAGTGAAATCCCTGATGCATCCTAGGATCAGCACTGCCAGCTCAGTGATATCTTCTTCGTGACCCTTGGAAAAAATGATGAATAGCCAGGGAGCTGCAAATTCAGACTGAATTCTGGCAACATGAACATTTTAGACAAGTCTTAGCCAGTCAGGCAGATAGCATGGTCTGGAAGCTCTTATCTTGTACCATGGGCTGTTCTAGCAGCCCCAGCTGCAGAGCAAGGCAAAGCGCTGCCTGGGTGCTGCTGCCTGTCTCCGCAGCTTGGTAAGCCCCACAGCATGGCCACAGACCCGCACAGCTGGGGGGTATTGCTGAGGGGGTGCCGAATCCCACAGCCGAAACTATTCCGTGAGCTGTTTTCTATAAATGAAGATGATACTAAAAAACAAAACAAAACAAAAAAAAACCCCAAACCACCAAAACCCAGACCCAAAACCCAAGCAAAAAACAACCCACAAAAATTTAGGTTCACACTTGTCAGCATCAGAAAAAAGGAAAATTAATCAAGGACGCTGCAGCATCGCTGACCCACAGCAACCTGGAGAAGTTGGAAAGGCTAGGGAGGGAAAAGTTATTAATAATGAAGTGAAGTAACAAGGAGAATGGGTGACTGGCCCAGCAGAGCCAGCAGAGTGAGTCAGGAGGGTCGGAGGGTTGGTCTGTCACCGACCAGAGCAACCTCAGCGGAGCCTGAGGCTGTCAAGGGATGCCACCAGCTCTTCTGAGAGCCTCCTCTGAGACGTTTAGGCAGGTTTTGGAAATGGAAGATGAGGAAAAGAATTAGAAGGGAGGCTCTTGGACATCTCGTCCTTGCAGGAGCTGGAAATACAAAGGCAGAAGGTGGCAGAAGCAGAAGCTTGGTGGCACTGCCGGTGAGACAGTAGCTTTCATTGTCCTTGGAAAGGGGGATTGGCCTCCAAAATGCCAGATTTCAGTAAACTCAGAGAACTGACAGGTTTTCATTGGAGAGAAAAGGCAGAAATGCACTGTCCCAGTGCAGGGAGAGCATAGGAAATGTATTTGATTCACTAAATCATAAATTCTTTATCAACATCAGAAGAACAAACTATAATTTGTAAGATTATTGAAGATGATCATAAAGGAATAGCTCAAATACGTAAGGGAAAAGTCAAAATGGAGAAGGCAGAAAACCAGATGCAGCTAGCAAGAGGCATCAGGGATAACAAGAAATAATTCTTAAGCCCATTAATAGTGGGAGGAGGGGCAAATGAAAGATTTGTCCATTACTTTGTAGAAAGGAAAAGCTTCTGATCAATGAAAATAAGAAGAATGAATGCCCTTTTTCACCTGTCTTCAGTAAAAAGTAAATGGTGAGTAAGTGTTTACCACAATTAATACTAACAAAAAGAAATATTCCAGCATACATTAGGGGAAAGCCTGGTTAAAAATACTTAGATAAATTAGAGGATTTAAAATTGTCTGAGGCTGGCTTAATCCTGCAGTACTTGAAGAACTGGCTTTAGTAATCTTGGAACTGTTAATGGTATCTCTGAATTTGTGGATGGGCTGGGGTGATACCGGAAGACTGATGTATTGCTTATCTTTAAAAGGTGGACGAGGTGAGTGGAAAAAGAGCAGGAGAACTGTACGACAGTCAGCTTACCCTCAAAATCCAGAAAAATGCTGGAAGAAATAATCACGTACCTGGAAAATAAGATGAGCAACAGCTAACACAGATTTGTCAAGAACAAATCATGCCAAAGTACTCTAATTTAATTTGAAAGAGTAACAGGCCATGTGAATAGGAGAAAAACCGTAGATGTCAAATATATTGACTTCAGTAAGGCTTTTGACACTGATGATATTTTGGTTTTTGTCCCTTGTAGCATTTCCCTTTCTTCTATAATTTCTTTTCAAAATAATCTAGGGGAAATGAGTATCTAATATTAACCAATTTAAAAGATCCTATTAAGCTTGATGATCCAATGCAATGTATAAACAGAGGATAAACATTAGAATTTGTGAAGGGTGCCAGGGCAAGCTTCTTCATACCCCTCCAGAACTATTCTGGGGGTTTACATCCCCTCCTAGGTGACAAGGTGTTTGTGTCTTTACCATCAGTGAAGATGGTAAGGAAAAGGTGTGAGGAATAAGATCCCCTCCCGTTACAGACTCACTAGGGAAGAGCGATGTGAAGGGCTCATGTTTCCCATCCAGCTCAGCCTTGTAGAAATACTGACCCGAACACCTACAGCCAGCGCATCCTCTCCAAAGGTTCCCGCTGCTCCTCACCTCAGCGTCTCCATGGTCTCGTCGGCAGCTGGTCGGTGCCGAGTCAGCACATCTCCCTGCCAGGACAGCCTTGCCCCATAACCCCCTCCCTGCCCAGCCCTGCTGCCTGGCGATAGGACCTTGTTGCAGGCAGCTGCTCATGCTCCATCCTTTCCCCTGATGGACCTGCTGGGCTCAGTCCTGTGAGCGGGTTGAATCAGACGCTTTGCATTTAATGCGCTTTGCTGGAGAGCACAGCTCGACTGCTCCTGCACGGCTGAGGAGGTGACCACCCTCAGCTATCACCAGCTTCGTGTGTAACCATTCATCTGCCTGGGAGAAAGGAGTTAACAAAAAGAAATGGAGACATTATGTTATATATGTAATAATATTTCCCCGCTGTGTGGTATTTTTCATCCCAGTGTGGTCAGAAAGGACAGCATCACCAAGATGCCATGCCTTCTGCTGTGGAGGGCGGCTGGTTTGCTATGTGCTGCAAAGCAGTTGGAGAAATTCTTTGGGACATCCCAGGAGCCTTTCACTTTTAGGTGCTCTCAAAGAATTCCCAGGTGGAGGTCACCTCACCTGAGATGGACACGGTGATGGAGAGCCCAGCGTGGGCATGTCCAGAGGACAGTTCATCCCCTCTTAAGCTAGGTGTCCCGATGGGTGCGCTGGGCTGCGCTCTCTTCTCCAGCAGCTGGTGGCCGACGAGCGCCTGGACAGGTGAAGGTGAGGAAGATGAATCCCCTAAGGAATTATCTGGGAATTCAGTTTATCTCTACTGGTGAGACAATCGCTAAGGATTTAAGGTAGCTGGCCTGGCTGAGGATAAGCTTATGTCAGAAGAGGCAGCTGGCCCAGTAATTCCTTCCTGGCTCAGCTGAGGTCAGGATGTTAAAAATGAGTTAATTTCTTCGCAAGGCTGGTAACGTAATATTAATTGATGGGGATAATGCATTTAAGTTAAAACCTTGAATATGGAGCCACATTCATGTCTTCTCTCTGCAAGACTGTGAGTGATTATCCAAATTTTGGCAGTTTGGGTACTGGATTTTAAACTTAGCCAGTTTGTAATATATGGCCCTTTTTTTTAAGGGTCAGGTTTATTTATGTCAGTTATGAGAAATTATTCTGTTACCAAAATAATGTAGACTACAGGATGATCTATTGCCAAAGTCTGCCATTAACTATACCTGCACCTTGTACAATGGTGTATGATTTACAGTACGGCCTTTCTTATGTCTAATTTCTTTGTTGAATGTCCTGGAGCGGTAGTATCAGTGTGACACACGATGGAGACGTTCACAGTAACTCGGTGGGGCTGGTAGAGCTGATGGGGATTAACAGGCAGATCTCCACTGCGCTCCTTGGGAAGGCAGTGAAGCGAATTAATGCAAAACGCAAAATGCAGCAGAAGGCTGCAACTTAGAGATCATTTTTGTTTGCCTCTGTTGCTCCTTAAGCAAGCCAAAAGTCTGGTATTTTGAACAAAATATGTTATGTATTTGGGTGTGAGGTAAGCGCAGTTGTACTGACAAGAACGAAGATGTCGGACTGTTGGATTATGCCCCTTACACTCCGCAGAAATCCGTGGAAAGCCTCCCTCCTGCTTCGTTACCTGTGCACGTCAGCAGTGTTGTAACACTCATCACGGATGTTTCTTTCCTTAACAGCAAACTTCTGGTCATGCTTAACTACAGCAATCACTGCTTTGTGATTATCGGGTATCATAAAATCTCTCTACAGTTAGCAGAGAGGTAACCTCTGGTCAAAACATGAGCATCAGTTTATGGTGCAGAAGGATTCTTTGCCTTTATTCTAGATAGAATAAAAGCTGCAACATTCCATCTCCCTCTGCCTCTTCCAGAAGTTTTGCGGTGCTGATAGTTTTATTCTGCTGGTGCATCAGTGTTTGGTTTGTGATAAGCAACATCCCCTCTTCAAACCTTCCTTCTTTCCCTCAAGTTACGTTACCGCTCCACGGAACGCTGCCAGCCAAGCTAAGGGTAAGCAGCAATCTTTTTTCCCCCTTTTTTTTTTCTTTTTTCTTTTTTTTGAAGTCTGCAGCTCCTAACTGCTCTGTTACTAAACCTACTTAATGGAGACCACCGAAATAGAGAATGAAAAATGGGGGGGGGGCTGTGGAGAATGAGCAATCATCTTGGTTTTGAAATATCCTTGATGCAATACTGTAAGGGAAACGAAGATGGGCACAGCAGGAAAAAACCAGAGGTAAGTAAGGAGATAAATGACCAGTACACGGCTTGCAAGTCAAAATGCGGCCCTCTGGAGTTGTACAGGGTGACTAATGGCACTTGCACAGATATAATGTGTGGTCTGAGACCTCTCACCTGCCCGGGCTGCTCAGCTGAACTAAAGCCAAGAGCAAGATCAGTTTGTTGCAATTTTATCTCCCTGTATGTTCTTACAGCTTCATCCTCCATCTCGCTCCATCCGTCGATCCTCAGACCCCCTGCCCTGCAGCTCCGGCGTGCGCAGCTGCAGCACCATTAGCTTTATCTGTAATGAAAAAAGTTTACAGTCTCAGAAAGCCCCAAGCCCATATGGTTCAACATCTGATTCGTTTCAAGTCATTTAAGTCACAAGTTGAAAAATCCTGCCTTTCACATGTGCTTAGGAGTTGGGATGTGGATTTCTCCAGAAAAAAAAAGATTCTTCCCTCCGCCTTTGAAGGAAGCGGCTTTGCCTTTGATGTAGCCGTGAGCGAGGAGGTGGCCTCGTCCCACGGTGTGTTTCCTTCATGGACACCTGAACCATTAGGCATTATTTACAGCTCATATAGAAAACTGGAAGCAGAGTCTTACGACACGTTGCTAATCCTGACCAGGCTGGATTTGGCATAATTCGAAGCATGGTATAGGCGCAGGTACCGGTGTAGGTACTGTCCTGTACGCTTTACTGTTAAGGAAAGTGAGTCCTTTCCCTGGGAAAGGCTCCCGAGGCAGGTGAGGGCACTGCGAGGCATTACTGACCCTGAGCAGCCCCAGCTGGGGTCTCACCCGCACCCTCCACCCAGGAGCCCATTTAAGCTCCACCTGGGACCCTCAGTCCCTCCCCGAGCTGTGCAGGAGGTGCTGGTCTCCAGCTCAGCCCCAGCCGTGCCTGTGCTGGCCATGGACCACCTCGATCAGACTCTGATCCATGGACTTTCTGCCCTGGTAACAGCCCTGATGCTGCGAGGGATCTGCCTGGGAATCACTGGATGGTGTCTGACCTGGGTTACCCTCACGGGGTGTCACCTGGACCTGTGGCTTGTCCTCAGACCTGCCCCATCACCCTGACCTTGCCTGATGGGGTGGGCTCTTGGTTGAACTTGGCTGGAGCCTGTGGGTCTGCTCTGCTCGCCTTGCTGGGTGTCTTACCAGGCTGGGCTCCTGCCTCCCTGTCCCTGCAAGGACGTGTAAACTTAAATCGGTTTGTTCCCGCTGAAGTTTGGTGCGCTGGCTCATGGCAGGGACAGAAGAATTCAGTAAAATGGGACTCTTCCCCAGGACCATGAGGCTTGTGTTGGGGAGATGGTGTCGTCCAGGGCTGCCTTCTAGTTGGTAAATGAAATATCAGGTTTTGGGGGGTAGATAGATCGCATGTACTTATGGAGTGTGGGGTGTGACGTGTCTTTTCTTGGATGTGGGAGGACAACTGGTTATTCAGAGTGGGATGTGGGGTGTTCGGATGAGCCCATAGACTCCAGCTGACACAGGGCTACCATGTGGCCCCAGAGCTCTGTATCTTGAAGCACTTTAAACTCCCTAAAAATAGGATTATAATCACAGGTGATATGAATGGGTAAAAACATAGCCACTGTATGTCCAGGTTATCAGTGTGGAAGATACTACCTGACCCACTGGCACCCAAACCCAGTGAAACCCAGGGATGTTGGGATCACTAGGAAGCGAGGTGGAGTTAGTGACGTCTGTGAAGCAGTCCTCTCATGTCTGATATTTTCTTAAAGAAGGCTGTATGATACGGGAATGATACAGCTTTATTCTGGTATAGAATTGAACTGGTGAAGCCAAATAAGGGAGGGTTTATCCCAAACTGAAACTTGAATCTAAATTCCAACAGCCACTGCCATCCACCGCTTGCTTTTATCTTTTCAACCATTTTTGCTCCCCATTTCCCTGCATCAAGTACAAATCCCGTATTTTATCTGGGGTTAATCACTAGCTGTATGTAACGGTTTCCTGCATCCGAACGTTGGCACTGAGCTTTGGCTGTCAGAGGGGGGGAAAAAGACCCCCTGTTTTCTGGTTATTAAATTGTCTACCTGGAGTTGGAAGAGTGTGTTGCAGCTGAAATGCTGATAAAAGCACTAGATGTGGAGCTGCTAATACAAAGCTATAGCAGCAATTTAGCTTGCTATCACGCAGTAAATAAGGCTTACCTGCTATTCTTTGATCAACCCTTTTTTCTGTTATGAGCTGCATGTGTTGACAAATTATGTCACCAAAAGGAAATTCAAGCCTTTGATGAAATAAGAGGAAACATGCATGTGCTGGAAGTTTAAAAATACACTTAAATAGACTGCTGTAGGAGTTTGCATAGCTGAGCTGGAGCCTTATTCAAGGTGCACGAGGAAGGGCTGAGTTGGAGGCAGAGCAGTGTCCTGCTGCTGGCCAGGAGCAGCCGTGGTGGCCCCAAAGTCTCCCCCCCCTGAGCCCCACGCAGGCTTTGAGGAGTGTTTTAACCAGAATGCTGGGGCTGGGGCCAGATGTGGCTGATCCTGCTTTGAGTTTGTAACAATAAGCTGGCAGTTCTCTAATGAGTGGGAATGGATGTTTGTTTCGAGGGGAGGCACCTCGCAGATTGCAGCACCGTGGAGTACCGCATGGTTATAAGCGACTGCGTAAGGGTGAGGTTCGGATCCATGGCTTTAAGATGAGAACTGGGTGAAATTTTAGTATTAAAATGCTAACGGTGGTGCTTGAAGGGTCTGGTGGCGCTTAGGCATGCGTCTTAGTCAAATTCCAGGTGTCTGAACTGTTTTCCAGAATGTTAGTCAGAAGTGAAACCAATAGGCTTCCACGTCTGCTTGAAAAACATGACAGGAGTGCCAAGAGAAACAAGATACCAGAAACAAGGGTGAAGTGTGAAGTTGGAAAGGGTGGATTTGGACCTGAACTTCCCTGGAGTCTGGAGGCTTTTAGATCTTATCATTGCAGGATGTAAGGCTGCCCCTTGCATCCTCGCTGCTCTGAATCCTTGCCCAGTACAGGGCGGAGTAAAGCTAGGACTCTTACCGGGGTCAGTTTTTACTTCTGATGTGACTAAATACCTCTGCAGTCAAGGTCTCTAAAAGCTGGTTCTTTCCTAACTATTGGCACGTGATTGAGATTGGCTTTTGTCACGTGTATACAGTCCCAAACTGTGCCACGCTGTGGTCCAGCTGGCCCCCTCACCCTGTCGCCAGCAGTGGCAGCTCCAGATGCTGCAGAAGAGGATGTGTGAGATGTGGTGTCAGGCACATGCACAGAAGTCTGTTCCTTTTGATTTTTCTCTTCCCTCCAGAGATCTTATCCTAATATGTAGGCACTGGCTTAAATCTTGATCCTTGCCCAGGCTGTGGCTCTGGATATACTTACCCACATCGGGCTCGGGTCTGTTCTTGACTGTTGCTGATTTATGAGCATCCATGACCTCTTCTAGCAAATCCAACAGTGCATTTTATCAGTTTTGAGTTTGCCACTTCACCTTAATGAACACTAATTGACCATTAATTAATCAACATTACAGTTAAATTATTCTTTATATAGCAATATACTCATATTAATAAGAATTAAGCCCAGAGGAATGACATGGAAATCTTCAAGGTATCTTTCCACTGGCTCCAGCACGCAATGCCTCTGAGAAATGCAGCGTAGGTGTAATGACACAACCAAGGTTACTGTGCACAGGAGGGGTCTGCACTGCCTAAATGTCCCTTTTCCTCTTACGATCAGGGGCAAAGAGCGGGTGGGAAAGGGCAGGGTGTGTTCCCAGAAGGGCTGAGGCCATGGCCCAGTAAGAGGCTGGGGGCATGTGCCGGAGTGGGTATTACTGTGCTGCCAGGTAAAATAGCAGGTGTAAAATATTACAGGTGGGAAATCTGAGTGTGTCGCTTGACTGGGGAGGCTGAGGCACTTCCAAAAATCCTGTTAAGGATATCTTAGGTGTCCATGTACCTTTTAAAAAACCCTATTTCTAAATAGTTACTAGAAACTGCAATTTTTTGGGTAAGTACAAACTATATCTATTTATATTTTAATATATATTTTTATATATTATATATAATTTAATTTAAAATATATATTGACACTAGCATTTCTCTTGTGTGTAACTAGCAGAAACACAGAAGACATACTTTTAAAATCTGAGTAAGAGGACACTTGAAGTTAAATGCTCCACTTTGCAACATGCAGAAACGTGGTCATAACAAACCTGCGAGCCTTGCTTACAGGCTACTGCTGGAGCACGTGGCTTAGATTCTAATGCATTCGAAACTTTCCTGGCCATGTGTATGAACGTATTGCTGAGGATGATAATTACATTAACAATTTTTTTCACTGGAGGGTGAGTGTTGACAGTTGTCATTTAGAGGTTTCCCTGGGTTTTAGGAGCTATGGTACACACTGTTTTCATTCTTTGAGGCACCTGGTTTTCACCAGCCTCCAGCAGCTCTGCCTACTGGTCTGGGCTCCCATTCCCTTCTGCCAAACGCTTTCCCTGTGGAGGCAGCTGGGCAGCAGCTCTGCCAGGACAGCGCTGCAGACTGTCCTTGTCCCGCACATTTATCCATGGCTGTTCCATCGGAGTACATCCACCCCTCCAGCCGCACCAGCTGGCACATGCAGAAGCCCATGCTGGATGGTCAGGCAGACTCTGCAATTAACGGGCAGAGACTTACAATTCATCTTAATCTCCCTCACACATATGGCTCAATAAATACATTTGATTGCAGCTTTGATAAAGCTGCTAGAGCTCCAGAGGGCTCATGAAATCAGCGTGTTCAGTCAATTTTTAACCTGCAGAAGCACCCGGCGCAAGGTGTAGATCCATTTGTTGAGAAAACAGCTGAATTGGAGAAATGAAACATTTCACCAGGAACAAATATTGTTTGACAAGGTCGGGGGTAGCAAAATACTTTTCATGGTTATTTTTCTGCCTGAGGCACCTCCCTTTTGCTGCTGACATAATATACAGATGAGATGATAGTAACAGTGGTGAGATGGGACTATTGACGGCTTTCCCCACTTCTTTCTTCCTTGCCTCTCATCACAGCCACCAGCACAGCATGGGGGAAAACACCCTCCATGAAGTTCCTTTGCTGCCTTTTTTTGCTGAATTAACCTACACAGGGCCGGTGATTGCCCCGGAGGAGAAAGGGGATTAGCCCTTCAAAATCCTTTTGATCCTCTAAGATCTGCAGGAGTCTCGAGACTCCTCCAGAGAAATTTTTCACTTGTGGTAAGGGGAGAGGTGTGATGGGCTCCTTCCGAAGGTCTGGGAAGAGTAACTAAGAGAAAGCAAACCTACTGCAGCCCCTTAGGGGAAATAGTGGGGGCTCACAAAGCTGGAGAGGCTGAGGAGCACTCCTTCAGGAGCGGAGGTACAACCAGGTGGAGCTCTGCTGTCTGGGTCTGCTTTTCCCTGCTGCGCTGCAGAGACTTGCCAGCTGTGGCTGCCCACAGAAACAGACTCTTTCACCTAAAGGGAGGTTCATGATTCCAGACAAGCTTTGCTGAGCCACCTGTGCAGGGGCAGGTCTTTCTCCTCTCCTTCAAATTCATGCATTTGTTTTATCTACATCTGTTGAATCTTGCAGGAGGGTCTCTGTAAGTCCAAGGAACAGGAGGTCATAGCTATGCAGGAGCTGAGCACCTTTTTGCTCTGGGGAAAGGGCTAGAGCTACCATGGGAAGCCTGGGATGGGTTTCTTCTAAAGCCCTTTTGTACAATTTGGGGGATGTGAAGGGGACTGGATGTAGACTTCAGGAGAAAGCCAAGAGTGGTAAAATGGTCTGTGGTCTCTCCAAACCTGGCCTAATTTGAGCTTGAAAGTGAGCTCAAAAGCCCTGCTGCTTGCTTTTGAAACTATAACCTTCTCCCTGTGAAAGTGAAGTTCACCCAGTCACCAGCTGGAAGGCTCTCAGATCCCCATCCCTGTAAAGAAAAAATACTGCCTTCCCACCGTATCAACATGCCCCGGTCCGCAGGGGAACATCAGTGGCTGCGGACAAAGGTCTGAGAGGATTTTTTGGGCTTTCTGTAGTTATCTCAAGCCTTCATCTCCAAAATGCAAAGGCTTTTATAGACTTTGTATTCTATTAGTGTAACACCGAATGCCCTCGTTCTTCAGGTATTTATAGCAACTTCTGCAGCTCCCATAATAACTCTTAGTGGCTCAGCACCTCGCAACATGATGTCTTGTTATCCCCATTTCACAGATGTGGAAATAGGGCACACAGGAATTGATTTCTGCAGGATTTCCTATAACCCACCGCAACGGCTTGACTGTGGCACCACCTTCATGTGAGCTTATAGCGCAGGTAGTGTATCGTGGGCTTCTGCTGTTCCCTTTGCTTGAGATTATATATTATTAAGAGACATAAATATTGATTCAAGAATAGTGCCCTAATTCTCAGCAGTTCTGAGGATCCTCAGATGTCTCCTGAATCAATGCAGACGCCCAGGACCCCCGATAATTAGGCTGGGTTTAGGTGCTTAAATCATGGTGGTGTACCTGCCGGCAGGGCAGGGGATTAACGGCGGGGGGAGGGGTGGGGGGGGTGGGGGGGGGCTTGGTTAGTTCTTACAGCTGCACTTAGGCTCAGTCAGGGGCTGCAGAAGAGCCAGGCTCCTGGGGGGCCTGGGCAGAGGTGGGGTGCGGGGCTCCCCGGGGGGCGGCGTGGGCACACGTGGGATGGAGCAGGAGGCTCCTTCCTGGTGAGGCTGCAGGATCTCCCAGCTACTGAACGCAGTGCTCTCCTTCTGCGCCTCAGTTTCCCCATCCACAAATCACGCGTGGCAATAGTTAACCGCACTGAAGCAGCGTAAAGCTGCGTTATTATCCAGTAAAATTGCTTCTCACACCCCAGATTTGACACGCACCTGGACGTGACCGTGCTGTTGCTGGGTACGATGCTGGTTCAAACCCGAGCTACGCAAAACCTGAGGCTACGTGATGAGAAGGGTTCCTTTGGGGTACAAAGCCGCAGGCTCCACAGAGCTCAGTAGTAGCATCAGAACCACTAAGTCTTATTTTCAAACTTAACCCTTTTAATCCTGGCTTGCTGTGGGGGTGGCCTTGCTCTAAGGTGTGATCTTCATGCTGACCTCCCCAGTAACACCAGTTCAAGTTTCAGGCTTTTGACTATGTGACAGGAGGGTGATGTGTTATTTGTGGTAGGGGCTGGACTCTTGGGATGTTTGACCAGCAGGACGTTGTTTTGCAAGGTGATGCGTTACACTGTGATGCGTGGACTAAGTTTTGTTATTATTCCCTAACGATGGAGCAGCTTTGGGATGTATGGTGTGTGCGGGCAGTAAAGGATGACAGTTGGGCAAAGGACTGGTGTTGGTACAGAAATCCTTCCCTGAGCTGCCAAAGCTGGTGCTTTGGGGTGTACTGCTGCTGTGGGACGGCTTTCTGCACCCAGGGACACTGCCCTTCCTTTGCTTTCATGCAGCAGGCCATCGCAAAGCTTGGGCAGCACCAAAGAGCCTGCTTTTTCATGCCATCAGGAATAAATTTGGCTAGTGTGAACAGCACTGGGCTGAGCTGGATCAGCAGTGGTTCGGCCCTGGTCCCCATCCTCCCTAAAAACATCCGGAGCTGATCCTTCAGCTTCCTCGAGAAGGAGAGTTGCCTTGTCCTGAACCACGCTGCACTTGAGATTGGGCTGGAAACTCCAGGAAGACTGCTTCTCCTGATAAAACTAAAGCAATGGCATTATGGAGATGGCATTTTCGTAAGGTTTTCATTAGTCTTGCTCTGGGAATGTCTATTACTTCCAGCCACAGTGTCTGGTACTGCTCGGTACGGAACATACGTGTAACAAACTGTTCCTGCCCCAAAAGAGCCGGCAGCACAAAGCTGTGCCTGCCTGGGAGACGTTTGCTTCAGCACATGTACATCAAAGGTCTGCAAAGCCTTCGGTGTCGATGTGTTACACAGATGTAATCTTGGAAAATTGGTAGGTACAAACACAGGACATTTTAAGAAGGATTACATTTAGTGCAGCACAATAGTCCTTTATAGCCAGGGCCTTAATGTGCTGCAATTCATGATGGTAATTAGTTGGATTAAGTTGTACCAATATAAACAAAGTAATAATGAGACAGTTACAGTAAATGGAATAAGCAGTGCTCGTCCTGTGCCAGCTGCAGAGGCACTGTCAGGCATTTCGGATGCTTTGTGCAAAAGCCTCGGATGTTTATGCTATGGGGGAGGATGCCCGCACCCTTACACTGCTGGTTCGCAGCCACCCTGTGAACACCCAGCTGCTAAATAGAGCAGGATGGGGAGCAGGGACACTGCTGATGTCTCAGCAGGCAAACTGGTACCAACCCCCAAATAGGCGATGGCAAAAACGTTTAATGTGTGAGATGCGAAGGACTCTGAGGGAAAGGTGAAGCAGCAAGGCTAGAGGTAGAAAATAAGATCAGGTTACAGCTTTGCTGTGTTTTAATTGCACTATTTAATTCCAGTTTCTAGTGCTGCAAGACTAGACATCAAATAGAGTGTTAAAATTATTTGAAACCGAGCTACAAGTCTCAACATCAGAATGCCTATTACACTTATCTGTGACCTTCTTAACATTAAAACCACCATATTACTATTATTTTACGTCTTCAGATTATTATTAGGCTTCTGAACTCTGCTGCAGCTTGATTTATAGAAACTGCTTAGTCACTGGCACTAGTGCTGTGCTGGGAGTGGGAGAGATGCTCACGGATGTTTCAGCAGAGGCTCCTGCCAAGAAGCAGCCACTGCCCTTGACAGATCATTGAAAGCTGGTGCGCGCTTCCCTCTCACGTCTGACTTCTGGAACTGTTGCAAACCAAGCCAGCCTCCTTCCCTGGGAAGAGCTAGGGGCGAAAAATGCAAGGCTTCTTTAACGCGTCCCCTCCAATTAGTCGAGGCAGATTTTTGTGCTTTGCATGGTCTGCAATGGTCTTGTTTGCTGCATGCATTGCTGGGAGTGCTGCCCTAGGTTTTGGGGAGGTGGTGCTCCCGTGAGGTTGGGATTCAGGCTTCAGAAGAAGCAGTTTGAAGGGACAGAAGCAACCGGCGATGTGGGAAGGAGCTGCTGCACAGCCAAGTCGGGATGGGAGGCAGGTGGGGGCTTGGCACGATCCAGGCACTGGAGCACTGAAGAGCACTTTCAAAATTAAATGCAGCGGGGAGGGGACCTGCTGCTTAATGGCATTAATAATCATGATGGTTTCTGTGACCCTGCTCACAGGAGCAAACGGTCTGAGCAGAAGTTGCAGGACAGGCCCTTACAAGAAGGGTGTTTTCTCCTGGGTTGTACGTGCACCAGGGCACAGTAAATGCTAATGATTTACAACTGTCTGAACGAACAAACTAAAAACCTGTTTCTTTTGGTTGTTTGCTGAGTAATGACTACACTAAGTTTTTATAAAGCGTATACAAAATCTGAAACCTCAGCCCTGTGCCACTTACACCCTAAATGGGCTGGGGGTGACGCCTTGTTCATCACCTCTTCAGTCAAACCACGTTATTCCCAGTGCTGCTGCTGCAGGGCTTGTGCTCCGGCAGCCCCACACAGCAGCAGTCCAGAGCCCCTTCGAAGCCTGCAACAGGAAAAGTTTTAAAAAAAAATAAGAGGTATTGAACACTTCCATCCCAATTTCTTCCGGAGACAGGCTTAAGAATTGGCTAATGAAGTGGGCCTGTTTGCAACATGCTGGTATCCTGGAGATTTAAATGGGATAGTTCAAAGAACACACATTGATTAAGTAGCTTAGCCTTTAATTTTATTCATGCCGGATCCAGGGGGCTAATAGCAGAAAAACAATGGCTCTATTTGGCAGAGTCCAGTGGATGAAAAGTATCAAAGGTATAAAGTCCTAAACTGCTGAAAATAGTTGGAAATAATGGATTAGTTCTTCTCTCCTGACTCAATGCCTTTATTCTTTCTGACATTATTTTTTTATTGCTTTTGCTCCTACAACGTGTTGCGGTGACTTGGTGTGAAAGGTCAGTAATAATGTTCCGTTGCTGTGAAGTCACCAGATAACTGTATTAGACCAGGGGATGAATAGTGGTCATGGATGTTTAAAATATAGCCAGAAATGGGCCGACATCGATAGAGTAGGATACAATAACAGATAGAAAGAGCATTAGAAAGCATGTACTGAGGAATCATACGCCCAGGAAACAGTGCTTTATTGGAAATCAGAAATGGCATGTGATAATCTGATGTACAGAGCTATGTCATGGGATAACTGGTGCCACAGCAGCGCGATTCTCCCCTTCTCATGTTCAAATAATTGCACTTGCGTATCGACACAATGCTTGAATCAACATTTTCAGGAACTTTGCCACTTTAGCCGCAGACCATATCTGATGCTTTTTGGTGTTTAAAATAGCAAGGTTCCTTCCATGTGGCCCTGTAAAAGTGTGGAGCTGTGAGCGTGCTGCAGGAGATCTGCGCTGGGATGCGGCTCTGGAGGCGGGACCCGCCACCTGGTTCAGCTTAGCTTTTGGTGTGGGAGCGGGTTGGAGGAGGGAGCTGCCACCTCCCTTAAAGCCTCTGTGCCCAGGTCAGAGTTTGCCAGCTCATTCGGATGCTTGAGTGCTTCCCTACAGAGCAGAGAGCCTGTTCCCAGAGACTCGCCTTGGTTTCCTCTCTTAGCACGGACCATATTCTAAATGGAGGCATCAAGTTGCTTGGCCTCGTAATAAGCCTATTGACTTAGGGCATCTGGGGGCATAAATTCAATAAATTTGTGTTTTATTGAGCATAGCGTTGGCCAAGTCCCTCTTGCTAAAAGGACATCTCTTCTGAAGCAACATGGAGAGAGTATAAAAGAGCGCTGGCTTGACAATATCGCACAGTCCCATCCCAGTCTGCATCCAGTTCTCAACTATTCTCTGCCTTCGGTCCAACAGTAAAGTCATATTTATTTGCTTGGCACTGCTGTGTTAATGAAAAAGCCACTTAACAAAACAAATAGAAGGAAGGACATTTGCAACCGATTATGGTATTGCTGATCAGTCAAATTGCGCTGGAAATTACATGTTGAAGTTCAGCCCAGGCAGCTGATCAATTACCTGGTAGCTTGGCACCGGTGCACGCTATCAACTTAATAAATCAATGTAATTTCAGTCACTATGCCAGAATATATATGTGTATTCAATATGACATCAATATTATATAATGATGGTTAAAACTAATTGGCAGAACGCCGTGCTTGCTTATCTGCTGTGCAACCCCACTGGAGCCTGTCGGTGCTCCAGCAGGCAGGGTGGAATTTGGCTAGCTATTCTTTAAATATACCCCTGGGCATCATTTAAAATCGTGTTTTTAAAGCCTTTCTCTTTTTTGCAACCACAAGGGAAGTTAGCACTCCAGCATGTAATTCAGGGTTGACCAAATTGCCAGCTAGCTATCTGCTTCTAGGGGAAGACTCGACGTGCACGCCGGCTCCTGGCGAGGGCTGTAGGAAATGGGTGCTTTCTCTTTGGTGGCAGATGCACATCTTGGCTGGTTTGTGCACAGCTTCCTCTTCTTAATTAGCTCTGACATTTTAGCTATCATAATATGGGCTTGGTTTAGAAGTGAAGCACTGTTTTTTGCTGAAAAGAAAGTTTGCTTTAAGTATAAGGAAACTGGGACAGTTCTAACTGCCTGCAAGCTTTGTGGTGGGCTGGAGCACAGAAATACCAGAGCTTCTGGAAGTGCCGGTGGTCACTTGCCCCCACACCCGATAGCACCGGTTTTGGGGCTCTGTGCTCTCGGATTTCACTCTTGTCCAATTAGTCTGATCTCTTTTTGTCCTCCTGTTCTGTGCCAGTGACAATTTTGCATCTCGCTGGTGGCTCTCAGCTCTGCTGTACCTCTCCTCCAGGGAACGCACTGTTATCTGTATGTGTTTATATTTAGGAGTCTGTACAGGGAATTGAGCCATGGCTGTGCTAGGTGCTTTGCAAAAGCAGGGGGGCGGGAAAAGCAGTCCCTGCCCTGAGGATCTTATGTTCTGCATGCACTCATAACCATGGGGATACAGCTTTAAAAAAAAAAAAAAATATATATATATATATATATAAGGCAAGGACCCTTCTTTGGTAGTGTAATTGGTTTGGCTAATGCTTAGCTGAGGGTAGAGGTCTGGAGAAGGAAAATTGGAGAGAAAAATCTTTGTTCACCATTTGCCCAGCCATAGCCAAGGTTGTGTTGGGTAGCTTTTTTGGCACAAGTGAGTGGTAAGGATGGTTTTGAAGGAGGAGAAAGGAGTGGCTGTTCAGATTTTATCGGGAAGGTTTTCCCAGGCTTAAAAGAAAGCTGGGCAGAAAGCGAGTCTGCGCTTAGGGGAGAAGCTGACAGACTGATTATAGAGGCTGGTGGGGCAAAGGTTATGGGCTGGCCGTACGTAGGGAGGTTATTGGTTCAGCGAGGTAAGAGGAGACGTGGAAAGGCAATAGGAATAAAGAGGAGAAGGCAAGAAGCTTGTAAATTATGTAAAGGAAGGACCAGCATGGTTGTGAATTGATGTGGTCCTGAGGGCAGCTGCTAAAACTGAAAGTTGCAGTAACTGATTGAGAGGGAGGCTTGGAGGAGGATGTTTTGGGTTGTTTGTTTTTGTTTTTTTTTTTTAAAAAAAAGGGTTTAGAGGTGTTAAATAAGAAGAAGAGCAAGTGTGAGACATGATTCCAAAGAAATCCAGTCTGTATGTGGTGGGTGAGTGGGAGGATGGGGATATCACCTGGGTGAGGACAGGGAAAAGCGAGAGGGTGGCAGCAGGGCGCCTACACCTGCCTCATTGGGAGGGGTGGAAAGCAGTGACCTGAGCTGCTCTGTAGAACTGTTGGGCTCTTTTTGAGTATTTTTCCAATTTATTTTTTGATTAATGGATCTTTATTTTTATATCACTACTGATTCTAGTAGCTCACCCCGTGTCGCACGATGTAGGTGACTGCGGGGGGTATCCGGGCTATGCACTCAGCCAGATTCATCATCGGCTGACACCAGCTTCACGCAAACGAGGATTCTTTTGCTATTTCCAATCGCTCATAGCAGAAAAATATTCTGAGAAAATCTTGTCTTGTGGTGGTTTATCCTTTCTAACTTTGGCCATCGCTCAAATAAAAAATGGCAGTGGTCTATGGAAAAAAGAAAAATAATTTTAAAAGATGCTTACTTATATTTTTCCAAACCACCAGACCAGTTTACCCATTCCTGAGAAAAGACGCAATCAAGTAATGTTTCCCTTAATGTCAGAATGCAGAATAACGCCTAGATGAGTCTTTCAAAAAAGATACTTTTATACTTTTCCTGTCAAATGCAGAAGACAATCAGCTATTTCTTTCTCCTACCCCAAATATTTACATCTAAGGAATGTTAAGAAGTAGATTTGTTTTCCTTCCTTAATTTGCTTGATCGGAAAAAAATTCTTTTTTTATTGATTTTTTGGTTTTTTCGTGTTTCGGTATAAAAACAAGATGTAGAATAGTTAGATATGGGTGGGGGGTTTATCAGTTAGACTTGGAGAGCATCATATCCCAGTATGGGGTGATGGAAAGGTGTGGAATCCTGGATCCAGACACATCAGTTGCAATACTTTCTTTAATTTCCTTTATTAGATATGAATAAAAGAATAATTCATACTCTTTCAAGGTCAAATGCTGATTTCTCTAAAATAAGTCACTTTTGTGAGTTTTTTTGAATTGGAGGCTGTCTTACTCTATTTTAGTTCTCAACCACGGCAGCAATAATTGCATTTCTGTCAGGAGAAACCTTCGTCACAACCCTGGCTCTGTTTGCCTGGGTTTCCCCAAGCAGTTCCTGACCTGCAGATGGGGTGGGATAGTGAGGAGTTGCGCTGCTGGTGTCACCCTGCCGGGGAGGATCTCCAGGAGGTGATGCTGGGGGTGATGCCTGGGCTTGCATGGCCCAGCTGGTGCCCACTGGGGAGGGAGCAGCTCTGGGTGCCTGTGGCACCTCCCACTGACAGCACCAGGCGGCTGTGCAGCCAGCAGCTCGCCCGAGGCTTTGCAGAGGTCTCTGTGTACGTACACCTCTGTGCTGTGACAGCCGTTAGTGCCACCCAACAAGTGGCTGCAGCTGGAATGATGGTCAAGGTGCAGTGATGATGAAGGTGAAGCCATGCGGACTCTGGTACCCACTGAAACAGGCAGCTCCTGACGCTGTAACATGGCAAGTCAACCCGCTGATCTGCGGGAAGACTGTATGTGCCCTGAAAAATGGTCCCGAGCCGGCCCTGTGGCTCTTTGCTTCGGACTCAGATGATGCACAAGGATGGGCACCTCCAGCAGCCCTCAGTGCAGACTCCTCACCCCTATCCCAGCCACGGCAGCGCATTTGCATAAGAAGCAACTGGGTGAGTAATACTTGCCTCTGCAGACATCAAATGCTGGAAGTATTTTGCGGTAAACCTGTTGCTGCTCTGGGCAGGGAGGATGCACTTTACTCCGAAAGCAAAGGATGAAAGCCTTTGTGGCAACGGCTGTGCTTTGAAAGTGACTGAGCCCAATCGTCTGCACAAGCAACTGTTTTATTATCAAAATAAGTGATCTCCCAAAGCACTTAAAGCCACTGCCTGCACGGAGCGGAGCCGCTGCGCGCTGCAGCCTTCTGCTAGTGCTGCTGAGCATCTCCATCTTACTCCAGCAGTGTAGTCTTGTTAATTGCGATCAAATAGTGCATTTAAGGGATTCACCGCTTAGGTTGCTTGTTCAAGTGGGCTTGGGGGGGTACGTGGTGAAAATAACTGCCATTAGATGGCTAGCCTGTGTCTGCGTGACCTGAAATGGCTCAATTTGCCCAATTCCTACACCGCAGGTGTGTGGTGACGCAGGCCTGTGTCTGTCATCACAGAACGGAGTCTAAGAATAAACTAGATTTGCACCTTGCATATCTTTTCATAGATAAGATCATTACTTCAGAGCCAGGCGGTGGATGTAGCTGAGGGACAGACTGTGAACCCTGGGTGCTGGGCTATTCCTGACTTTGGCCTCTGCCACTTACATCACTGAAGTAAAATCTTGTGTGCTGCTGGTTTCTTACATGGAGGACGCTGGGCCCTGGATTAAAAGTGCTATTAAGGAGCATATTGATTATTATTATTATTTTACGGGCTGGACAGTGTGCAGAAGCTGTCAGTGCTGCTGCAGAGCTTCCTCAAGGAGTCTGTGCCTTTGCAAAAAGGAAGGAGAAATGGCACAGGAGGATTTTCTCACAAGCTGAGGAAATGGATTATCTGTGAAAAGAGCCAACAGTTTTTATTTACTGTGAAAATCTGAATCTTGCTCTCAATTTCCCATCAAGATAAAATGCAGGCGTTTGGTTAAAATGGTAACTTAATGCTCCAGAGGTTTAATTACCACCACTCTATAATCAGAATCAACACAGAATGCAGTCTGCAGCTCCCAACTTCAAGAACTGCAGCTCCCCACAAAGCAGCCAAAGGAAGATATACGGCATGTGCTTAGATTTTGTGGTACTTCCCATAGCTGAACTTGCAAAGCTGCTATTGCTAACAGTTTTCTTTCAAACCTCAGGTTCTCCCTTAGCTATTATCAAACTCCATAGGTCCTTATTACGACATTTTAACTTTCTCTGTGTATTATATCTATATACCTATACATGGTACTCAAGGGAGTTCACAGTGCTGGAAACTAAATTTCCAGGTTTTTTCTTGCACCAATAGAAAGCGCTGGACTGAAGCAGCCCCCAGCAGTGGTTACTGAAATGTTGTAAGGGCTTTGGTTGGAAGAAGCGTCAGGAAGGCAGGGATGTTTTCCAGGCTGTGGCTGATGTGATCTCTGGCGTGGGCCACTGCTCCTTGGGATGAATGATCGATGCTCCTCCATTGCAGCACCTGGTGCTTTTCTTTCCAGACTTCAGCACTCGCAGATAAGAGGTAGGGCCAGCCTGGCTCTAACGTGGTGCTGTTTTCCCTCTGCAAGTTAAGATTTCTCTCCTCCAGTGCATTTTCTGAATGAGGTTGTCTGGCTGTGCCAGCTGCTGTTGATCCCCGTGAAAATTGCACATGCTCTATATTTTACCCGTTACTTTGCAAGCTGGGCTTTTAGTGAGCGAAGCCTCTGCCTGGATCGCTGCCGTGTGCTGCCTGGCACTGAGGCAGCCGTACCCAAGCAAAGCCGGCAGCACAGGTACTGCGCTAGCAGCTCCCTGCCTTCTGCCAGGGCTTGAGCCCCAGCTTTACATCATGGGCTGCTCCCAAGCCCGAGCTGTTTCCAGTAGCAAACACAGAAGTTGCTCTCAAAAACCAAACCAACCACCAAAACCCACCAAACCAAAAAACCCACCACCAAAAAATCCCAAACCCATCCAAAACCCACTTTGCTACAGTTTCTGTTCTCTCGAAGCAAAGGTTAATTTTTTTCACCATCACCAGCCCCCTATAAAAAGCAGCACACTTTTTATCCTGCCCCACTACTTGTGGAAGTAAGAGATACCCTATTAACAACCCTTGTCCAAACAAAGCATTGGCGGGGTTAGTGCCAGCACTTTCCATCCAGCACTAGTATTTGTTTTTCCATGCTCTTAATCTTATAAATTGAATCGAGTCTGATAAAAGTGACTTCCTGAATATTGCATAACAGTTTGTGTCTGTCAGGATGGAAGACAAACAAACCTGACCTTGAACTTGGAAAGTTTCCTCCCAGCAGGTAGGAGCTTCCAAAAGACTGTGCTGATATGGGAAATGCCAGAGGGGGCTCCTGGTCTCCTCACTGCCCTGGGGCAGAAGTGAGACTTCCCTGGCAGCCACCCTCTCCCTGAAAAAAAGCTTTGAAAAATGCTTTGGATCCTCCTCTGGGGACCAGAGAATCCCCCGGAAAGAGCTGCAGCAGGAAGACAGCAGCATGTTCTTGCTGCAAAAAGGAGGCAGAGGAGAAATCCTGTCCATATCTGGTATAGTTTAGCCTCCAGGGATTAATTAAAGGCTTTTTCAGTTTTTCTTTCAAACCTCACAACATCCATCTCCGCCTCACTGAATAGGGAAAAAGGAGAGAGGCATTTTCTCTGGTGAATCACCAGCCTGTTTCAATTTTCAGTTTTACATTGCAGTAATATTTTTTTCCAAAGGGAATACCACAGAAAGGGCAAACTTTGGCTTCTCACCATTGGAGCATTGCATCATTGATATGGACTAGAAATCTGAGCGGCGGGCAAAACAAATATTCCCTAAATTTAGCAATCCTCAGTTTCCTTGGTGCTTCTGTCTCCTCTTCCCTGCCCCTGGGGTAAGGCAGGTGAAGGTATCAGCAGAGCCAGCGTGGGATGCGGAGCAGGGGACCGGCAGCCTGTGCGTAGTGATGCCATGGGAGCAGGGAGGTGTCTGGGCATCCTCTGAGCTGCTCACAGTGCCAGGACTGGAAACTAACAAGAGCTCTGGGGCAGCAAAATCCTTCTACAACTCCAGCTTGCAGTGATGGATGCAATGGAGCAGAAGGAGCCGCCCAGCTCCCAGAGCTCCATGTGAAACACGTGGGGTCTTTCGCATAGGTCTCCCAGTACCAGAAAAACATAGGTCTTGGGAGACTGGTTTCTGGGCAGCACCGGAAGACTCACCACAGCTCCTGGCTCAGCCTGACCCGGTGCGTGCACGATGCCCTGTCCCTTGGGCCCTGTGGACCCTGAGGCTGTGTCCTGGCTGCAGTGTTTGTTTTCTGACCCCATTACCTATTCCAGTTTGGATTTCAGCTGCTTAGGCTTGATTATTTTAAGCCCCCTCCATCTGATTATCAGCAGCCCAGCCAGGCCAGATACGAAGCTTCCTGGGGGACCCCCAGCAGCATTGCAGAAGGATAATTTGCCTCTTATTTATGATCCTGGAGGGGGCTGGTTAGCAGAAACGGGGGAGAGTTATGGGAACGGTACAAGACTGGGGGAAGGTAGCTCCTCCTGCACCCCCGGTGCTGCAGCCTTTCAAATCTGAGAAACCTTCCTGCATGACTGATACCTTGCTGCCACGGACGTGCAGGGAGATGGGCGCTGGCAGGAGCCCCCTGCTCTAGGGGGTATCGGCAACAGGCACTGCAGCATATGCTAACCTGCATTGATATGGGAGGTTGCTTCTGGAAGCAGAGTGCGGCTGCCAGAGCCGAGCAGCCCAGTGACATGCTGGCGTGGCAGGGAGCAGCAGATTGGTACCAAAGTTGGGCAGCCCTGTGCATCCTTCCTAGAGCTGCCTGCTCTTGCTTTTCGCTTTTCTATTGTTATCCTAAAGCTCTCCTCCTCCTCCCCCCAGCAGGATGAAGAAGCCTCCAGCTGGCCTAGGAGGCTTATCAGCTCTGTCTGGCTGGGTGTTAACAGTCTATTTGCATAAGTACCTGTCCCCGTCATATGCCACTTGCCTTTGTGACTGTATTTGTTTATTTTTCCTCCAGCAGCCAGGCTGGAGGCGTGCTGCTCCCCAAGGTATGCCAAGGCAGATGCCACCACCTGATGCTCTGCATGCTTGGGCCAGGGTGCACACCCTCCCTGGCTCACCCGCTCCTCCTGCCCTGTG
Organism: Falco peregrinus; assembly: GCF_023634155.1. Taxonomy (NCBI): domain Eukaryota; kingdom Metazoa; phylum Chordata; class Aves; order Falconiformes; family Falconidae; genus Falco; species Falco peregrinus. Next base: position 62,579,146 of record NC_073728.1, on the reverse strand, counting down.
GGACCAGCCGGGAAATTCACTGTGGAACTCACTGGGTCCTGTTTTCTCCTGGCTTTCAAGATAAAATTAAATTGAACCCACCACCTTTCACACCTTGACAGCTGTCCTGGCTGGGGAGAGCAAGCTTCCCCTGGGACTGCAAATCCCAGCTGGTGTTGCAGGGAAGGGTGATGCAGCTGGGTCAGCATCTGTTTGATGGGCAGCTGTCTCCCTGTCTCCTCCCTGCTGTTAGGTGGGCATGAGTTGAGATCCTTAAAGCCCTTTCTGAGCTCAGGTCTCGGCTCCAAAGGCAGGGGCAGCGTAGCCTGCCAGGACAACTCTTCTGGATTTGCTGTGCTAAAGCAAGCATTGCTACAGCTTTGCTCCAAGTGTTGGTCATGACCGTGGAGTCACCTCCTCAGGTAGGAGCTAAGCGGTCTTGTTTCTGCTCATTAGCTCTGAAAGGTTTTTCCATCCATAATAAGAAAGTCATTAATGTTAAACTTCCGCTGCCAGGTACGATTGATTTGAAGATTATAACCACTATAAAGAGGGTATGCGTTGCATATACAATGTGTTAAAGTCCTGGCATGCAGGAATTGTTGCTTCAGTGGTTGTCTGTCATCCATGGAGCTCGCTAGAAGACGGCTCAGACAGATGTGGGGCTGCTCAGCAGCCTGGCAGCATCACTCAGAGTGGCCTGTTTCCAAAGGGCGAAGGTAAATCCAGCTCAGTAGCCGGCACCTCCTCTGCGGGAGGGCTGAGGTCCCACCCTAGGGGATGTCAGACTCTGTGATTTAACAAGTCTTCACGCTCTTGTTGCTGTGGTACTTTACAAATACGGTGCACAGCCTCGAGGACCCCCCTTGCTTGCAGGAGGGCAATGCTTGCTGGGGGAACCCCTCTGCCAGGAGCTACCAGTGCTGAAGTATTTTCTTCTGAACGTGGCCCAGAAAGCTGTCCTGCTGGTGTCCTTCCCCTCTGTGGCCAGTGAGCCAGTGAATCAGCTCTCCATCCATTCAGCCAGCCAGCCGCTTCTTGTATGTAAAAGTTATTTCAGCTATTTTAGACACATTTATGGCATTCATCATCTCGTTCATCATGTAAAGTGCTTTTGACAATGTATCAGCTGAGCCGTGCCAGGTGTGCCTTGCTCCTCTGACCGAGAGCGGCTGGAGGAAGGTGGGTGAGAAGAACGGGGGGTTCGGCTCAGCTCGGCGCATCCAGTCTCAGCTTTGCCTGTGTCAGCAGGTGTGTGATGTTATGGGACGGACTGAAGCATGTCTGCAATGGAACGCGAGGAGCAAGCGTGGAGAGGTGGGTAACCAGCAGTTTGATAGGAATAGGATCATTGAAGAGGATCAGTGGACCGGATTGTCCAAAGAAAAATGCAGTGGGTAGCAGAGGGGGGAAATAGAGGGAGGAAGGAGCAGACAATACGCCACATGAGCCACCCAAGAAGTGGCTAAAAGAGGAGTGGAACCACAAAAGGATAAATTCACGAAGCCAGGAGAGGGCTGCAGGAATCTCATTGCTGCTTTCAGAAGAACAGTGCTCAGCTAAGGCAGATTCAGTGGCTGTTCTTAGAGGCATTTGAAGGTGGTAAACCCGCTCTGGCTTCTACCGTTAACCAGAAAAGTGTCTGATTTGTGACCAAAATTCAGAGGCCCTGGTTTTCCCACCCCGGCACTGATGGCTGCATGCCCATGGACTGTTGGGTGGCCATTCGGGCTTTACAGACACAGAGAAATGAGTGTTACGGCTGCGGCTTTCTTGAATTTATGGGCAGACTTCGTTCCTAACTATGCAGCCTACAGGTGATTTGAAAATTACAAATTCCATAAAATGTGGATTATCTGGCTGTGTCAAACCCAGAATAATTGAAATTAAATTAGCGGGGTTGCTCTAGAGGCATTTGGTGCAATGGGTGCTCCTCAGCTGCTCCTCCCGTGTCGTGATGCTGCACCTCCAGCAATGGGGCTTCAGCAGCAACGGAGAGGCAGCTCACGTGGTGGGTCCTGGTCACGTCAGATCAATGTTCTCCACACTTGGCAAACAGGGCTGTCCTGGAAAAAGCCCATGAGATGGGACCCAACTGCCTACATGGCAAGCAGCTGGCTCGGCAAAGCGTTGTCGATCTGCATGGACGGCAGCATCAGCCTTGCTTTAGTCCCGTCCTGACAGGAGACAAAAAGACTGGATCGATGTCCTCAAATTTCAGAGGAGCAGAAGGTGGAGGTCTTGGATCCAAAATCTTATTTGCCATCCCTCTCTCACAGCCCTTTGCATGTTGTGCTAATAAATAGTGCTGCACATGAACAACTTGATCCCAACCCTGAAGAAATCCATAGGCACTGCCAGGTGCTTCATCCTCTGAAAATCAGACCACGCATTTACGAGACCAGACGTGGCTTTCGGAGGCAGCTTTCAGGCGCCCTTTCCAAAAGCTGATATTGTAGCACATTGTACTGGGTCCTGGCTCTATTCAGACCTGATGAATTTTCTTGAAAGAAATATTGCGCCAAGTTGTAAGTCTCAAGCAATCCCTCACTTCCCATCTTTATCTCTTTCCTCAAGTGCACTAGCAGCTGCTCTGTCCTTCTGGCTACTCTTAGGTCTTCCTGAACCGTCGTTGCCAGCCCCATGTCCCGTGTGCCTCGCTCTCTGCTTGCTGCTTCCAGGCAAAGTTTGCTGCTTGGGAACATTGCTCAGGCAATGGAGTGTCCGTGTCAGCCCCCCTATGGTTAAAACCAACCCTGTAAGCAAACCCTCATCATTTTATTTATGACTTTTGGATGAGATAATGGTTTCCCACTTTGAAAAGAAAGCTCTCTACTTCAACATTTATTTTCTATAAATGCCTTGGCATTTATATTGCAACAGGAGACTATTCAGTGACATTATCTGATAAATATCGTGTTATACAGCTGCAATTTACAATGCATATATTTTTAACAGTGCTTCTAAGCTAAATTAAATGCTTCTAAAATATGGTACTTATGGAAAACAAATGTCTGTTCTAGCAATTTTGTTTTTCAGGGTACACTATTTTTTTAAAGCCAGATATCATCTTTATCCTGTCAGGCAGTAAATTATGCACTTGCACTTTCATAAACTCTCCCCTTGGGAACTTAGTCAATGAAATGGAAATGTCTTTTTCACACCCTCCAACTCCAGAGAAAGACAGGGAAATAGCCAACTCTGTTATAAACTGAATGTCTAGAGGGAATCCATATAAAATGTGGATTAATGCAGTCCTGATGCATGTATTGTTTAGCATATGTACCATCCACTTAAATGGCGCATTGAATTGTGACTCAGATCTTTAATGTCTCTTTCTCTTTTTTAATTGGGAGAGTAATCGTGTGCTCTGTGGTGGGAGGTGGGATCCGCCGGTAGGAAGGTACCTGCTGGCCCCTGGCTGTTAACCTGCCTCCCAAGCCTGGGCAGAGTTGTCCTGCTCAGGGGAGTAAGACACAACTGCTTTTACACCTAGGTGGATCCTTCCCCGGACTGTGGGCTGGGAATGGGCAGGACAAGGGTTTGCAATGGCATGTCCTGCATTTGGGGGTTGCCTTTTGCAAAGGAGAAAGAAGTATTTAGGCAGCTGAGCTAGATGATCCTTGTACGTCCCTTCCAACTAATTCTATTCTAAACTGTTCTAAATCTATTTCTGTTTCTGACACCCATCACCCAGAACTACAGAGTTTGCCCGTAGCAGTCAAATGTCTTCAGGTGAAATTCCCAGCAGTCCAAGGAGCCATTTTATCCCATCACTGTGTCATCCCATCACCGCATCTAACGTGGAAAGTCTAAACCCCAGCAAAAAGGGAGCAAAGGAATGACAGTGGGGAAGTGTGTTGCAGGGGATTCTGCTGCCATGCCCAAGGATCCATCTAAAGCAGGAGGAGCTACAACAGGTCTCCTCTTGTAGGAGGGGCACTGAAGCTGTTCAGCTGTCCACTGTTGGTCTTTACTTCCCCAAATCCACCCTTGAAGGTCCTTTGAAAGCACCGGTTCTTCCAGTCTGGGGACTGCATGAAATACACAATGTATTAGATGTGCTTTGCAATAAAAGTGAACTTAGAGAAAACAGAGAAACCAACCAGAAAAAAAAGAAGGAATCTTGAAATCTGGCAGAAAAAATTCAGTGCACAAAACCCACGAGAATGGAGAATGTGAGCATCTTTGCACAAAACCACTTACAGATGCATTTCCTTAAAGGTAATCCCTTCAGACAGAGGCAGGCTGCCATTTCTCTGAAAGATATTAAAGCAGCTGTTGCTAGCACATAGAGAATTGTTGAGCTATCCATCAAGGGATGGACATTTGTAATGCTATATCTATTTTTTTTTTTGTTTACAGTTTAGTTTGACACCAAATTTCTAGCTACTGAAGGTAATTGAGACTGCAAACAAAATCTCGCTATCCACTGATCTGCCAAATCGAATTTTCTTCTCCTGTAAGTATAGTATTTTTCCTGAGCTTCAGAGAGGAAAAGAATTATGCACAATGAATGAGAAAGAAAAGGGATTAGTTTATATAATGACCATAGCAGCCATCTCTCGCTTGATCTTTCTGTAGTAGTTCATTCTCAAAGATGGGAATGATTATTATTGCAATTTAGAACAGAGCTTGCTCTTTCTCTTTCTGCTGCATCTGCTTACTACTCTCCAAATTAACACATATTTTAATAAACATTAAATATCCCGGTTATAGACAGGATATTGGACAACCCTACTTGGGATATGGATGCAGCAAGGTTTTGTGTTCTCCTCCTGGACCGGCTGTGTACTGCTCTGGTCCTTGATAGAAATTAAAGTAGCCATGAGGCCATTTTGATGGCTTCTGGCTACCAGAGGCCTCTGAAGAGGGCATCTAAGGCAGTAAATCATCAGCCACATGTCTCCTACACTGTTTTTAAGTTGTGTGGTGCTTCTGAGGAGCTCTCTGTCACCAGAGCACCTCCCTGCCCCGTGGTGGTCCTCCAGTGGCCACCACTAGGGCCAGGTGGCTATGGCAGCAGGCACAGGCAGAGGCAGCTGAGCTTTCCTCGTGGTTTCTCACTAGCTAACGTTAGTAAATGGCTTGTTTCTAAAGGTCTTCAAAATGATGTTGGATTTTCATATATATTTGAGGACTACTCGCCCTCCCCTGGACCTGTCCCAGCTGTGTGCCTGGTGCTCACGTGCGGTGGTGATCAGATGTGATGCCAGCAAGGCAGCCAGGTTTTCCTCTGCAGTGAGACCCACCTGCACCGAGATTTTCACTGGTCTGAAGTCTTGCTGAGAAGTTTCATAAACCAAAGTGTTGAGAGATGAACGATTTTACATGCTTGTTCTCCTGAAGTCGCTTTAATAGTTTTGTAAAATAGCTCTAGGGTGAGTCCATTCACCCCTAAACCCAACGTACTCGCCCCAGTCACGCTGGCAACGTGCTGCCCCACGGCGTGGTGGCAGCGGGAACGCCAGCTCTGCAGCACTTTTGGGGGCTTGTGTTTACTGATGGGATTCACCTCTGCAGAACTCACGCAAAACTCATGAAGACTCCATACATCACTTAAAAACTTCTGTTAATTCTACTTACGCGTTCATCGCCAAAAGGTTGCCTATATTTTTATTTTAGGTTTGCAAAAATAAGCTCCGGTGAATGGAGATGAAAGGAAAATGTTGCTGGTTCCTTCCCTGGAGATCGTATTTCTTACTTGTTGCATAACTGCTTATTTTAGCATCAATCAGCCGAGCCTTTGTTGTGTAGACAATTCTGTCCTTTTAGAGGATTTGTGCTGTATTATTTCTTCAAAAATGTTTTTTTTTTTGTTTTTATTATTAGATTTATTTCTTCTCTTAGCAAATGCCAACTGACAACACCCTGTCACAGCTCTTCGTAAGTGTTACATAAATGTCATGCTATGTAAACTGAGTATCATATATATCATATACATGACCTTTCTGTAGAACCATCCATCAGGTGTTATCTCTGTGTATTTTATATATGTACGTGTTACATATACACAATTGTATATGAGTTTTGTTTGAGTGTGCATATATGGTAGCCAAAAATCTGTTAAGCATGTGATCACTACTGCCCAGGAAAGTACTCAAAATGCAGAAATGTCCGAATTCTTGTTGTCAGTGCAACTTAACCTGTGCCCTTTTGTTGAAGCAGAAGATAATTTTAATTGCATGGTCAGATATTATTTTTCTTCTGCATCACAATGGCATGCAGTGCATGAGATGGTCAGTGAGGGGCTCAGCGACGCTGGCTCGCTCCTGTTGTTCAGCACATGATCCTAGGCCTTAGCTCAGCACATTATTCACATGTCTGACCACTTTTGGATTTCACAGCAAATAGAAAATACAGCTCCCATATTTCTGTGTGTGGTTTTCAAAGCAGAAGATGGTGCTCATCTTCCAGGTGGCAAAAATGCATCATTGGGGTTGTGCCTTGGGATGCTGCGGACCTGCTGCACGCAACCTATCTGCCCTGAGGGACTGATCCACGTCCCTGGATTTTGCTATGCCATGACCTCCTTTAGAGGTGTTGGCCAGAAGTCCTGGAGAAATGGCCAGAAGGGTCGTAAGGCTGTAGTGTGCTGTACAGGACCAGAGCAGGAACGCTGGCAGGTTCTGCTGAAGACAGAATTATTGATTTCCTCGTGGCTTTTCCTACAGTACTTTCCACTACGCTGCATCAGTGCTTCAGCACCTTCATTAATCCTCCCCAAGCACCCGTTATGAAGATGGGTCAGGGTGACACATGGATGGATTAAGGTCAGTTTTGACTAATTCTGGGTACTCCATCTGAGAAGCGGAATGTCTGCTTTTTCAGAGCATTTAACATGATACAGCACTTCAAACATGCAAGCACAGCACCCACTGCTTCCAGCTGTACTAAGATGGATGTCAGCAATTCAGGCTAAAGGAGCTACGCACCCCCAACGTGGCCAACACAACCATCAGCATCCAAAAGTTTGGTTTAATGACTTTGTTAGCATTACAAAGCCCGTGGCAAGGGCAAGGAGAGAAGAATCCTCTTCGAGAGAGAGTTTTACCCTGTTGTCGCAGTCTGCATCCGCATCTTGCAGCCCTTGCGTAGCTCCGTGGGCAGGTTTTGATTCTGCAGGTAAGCTGAGGATCTGGTCAAAATTTGTTTCCTTTTTGACTTGCAGAGCAGGTCCATGACAATGCAGGTGTCATATGAAAAACAGATTGTGACGATGTAATTAAGAACTGCATTAGAATATGCGTGAACAAGAAAGTCTCCATAAATTGGTATGGAATGCCTCACTTTGGACATTTCTCATGTTCTGACCAGGTAACATAGTGACTTGCAAAATATCCCTTAACGCAGCCTGTGCACGTGGATGAGGCGGGATCCACAGGTGACGTCCTGGCAGTGAATGCTGTCCACCGAGGCACCTGGGGCTGGTGGGGACCGGCAGAAAGGGGCTGTGCTCCTGCGTCCCACCCTCTTGGACTACCAGGAAAGGCTTTTCTTAACTAGAGATGAAGTTTCCTATTCCCTGGGGGGCTGCAGAGCGGGCTCTGAGCACCTGGGGCATCCGCTGCCCCAAGAACGGCATCTTGAGAGATTCCAGCAGCCAGAACCAGGCATGTTGTTTGCCATGTGTTATGAGCTACTACTCTTCTTCACAGCCCAATAATGTGACTAATTTGGGCGGGTTTACCTAAAAGGCCGCCTCATGCTAAATTTCAAGACCCCATTTCCAGAGTTACAGTCCAAAAAACCACAGCAAACCCTCGAATGACCAAAGCAAGGCTCCTCTCCTCCTTCGCTTTCATCCTTGGGAGAGCCAAAGGACTTGGAGTGGTCGGAAAATGGCCGGCACAGACTGCCAAGGCAGAAAGTTGCAGCCTAATTCATTCAAGTTTGGCAAATTATGAGGAGCCAGAACAGGGATGTACGGCAGGGAGTGTCTGAGTGGCTCTAGCAGTGGTCCCAATGGTTTTCAACAACCGGTAACTCACACTTAGAGCTGACCAGCATAACAAGTTGAAGAGATGATGGCGGATTGGGGTTGAAGGACTCTCTTGCACCTGAATTTTCACCTTCTGCCGCAATGGTTTAAAACAGTGCAAGGCAACTCCTGCAATTTCTTTTACCATAGGGTGCACAGGAGTTTGGGAAGATGTTATGTTGTATGGACCGCTCCACCCCGTTATGAGTATTATTTTAATTTAAGAAAGCACTTCTGTCTTGACAGCTGCACTCTTGCTGGTTTTAATGGTGGGAAGCAGCTGGCAAGGGGCAGCCCTGAGCCCAGGCATCCCCGAGGGGCACAGAGGGGTCACCCCGGAGCGGGAGGGGCCGCTCCGGTCCTCCCCGCGGAAACTCTGCAAAGTTGGGGTTTTTGGGGTTTGTTTTTTTTCCGGGGGGGGGGGGGCGCCACCTCCCCCCGGGGGGGTTGCGGCTGCAGCCGCATCCCCAGCCCCGCCGCTGCTCGCCTTTCCGCGGGCGCTGCGCGTCTCCGGCGCGGCCCGCGGAGCAGCGCGGAGGCACCGCGGCCCTCCCCGGCGATTCCCACGCCGGCGGCCCGCCCCGCAGCCGCGGAAGTTTGCTACGCGGGGGGGGAGCGGCTCCGCTCCGCGATGGGCAAGAACCGTCTTCTTGACGCAGGAGAAATGGCAAATTTTAAGTACGTCATTAATATGGCGCCAAAAGGTTGTGTGTGTGTGTGTGGTGTGGTTTTTTTTTTTTAAGTATAAGCTTTTTTTTTTTTTTTTTTTTTTTTTTAAGGTTGCAGAAGCCGCCCCGTGTACGCCTGTGCGGAGCGCGGAGCCGGGGGGGCGGAGGGGCGGGCGGGAGTGTGTGTGTGTGTGCGGGTGTGTGTGCGTGTGCAGGGCCGGCGGGACGCCTGCGGGGCCGGCGGGCGTGCGGGGCTCCGGGCAGCGCCATGGGGCCCCGGCGGCCGGCGGGGGGGTGACGGGCGGGCGGCGGCGGCGCGGCCCGGGATGGGACCCGCGCTGCCCGCACCTGGCCCTGCCGCTGCGCCCGGCCGCGGGGGAAGGCGCAGGAGGGGGAGAAATTGAAGATTTGGGGCGGGAGGGGTGTGTGTGTGTTGGGGGGGGGGGGGGAAGCGCCGCCACCATTATCCGTCCCCGCTCCGAAAGTCGCTTCCCCGCCTCCCTGCCGGAGCCCGAGCGGCGGCGGGGCGAGCAGAGCCTGAGGAAGTGCGGGGTGAAAAAGAAAGAGAAACAGGCGGGCAGGGCTCGCCCGGCCGCCGCGGAGCGGCCATCTCGGCTGGGAGCGGGGCCGCAGCCATGGAGTTGCCGGGCGGGCGCTCCTGAGGAGGGCCCGGGCGGCGCGGCCCCGGCAATGACACCGGATTGAGCCGGCGAGGGGGCTCTCCCGGCCGGGGACTGCGGGAGCATCCCCCGCCCCCCGCCTCCTCCCGCCCGTCACCCGAGAGACAGGCTCAACTCTTGGAGGACACTCTCCTGGCAAAGGTAAAGGCTCGGCGGGGCTGGCGTCGGGAACGGGCTTATTTTGCAGCGGATGGTTATTTTGCAGCTCCCCCTGCTTTGCTCGTATTTATTTATTTTTTTAATTTTTTTTTTATTTTTTTATTTTTCCTCCCTCCCTCCCTCCCTCCCTCCCCCCCCCCCACCCCCCGGCTGCGAGGCGGGGGATGTGCAGCATTTCCAGGGGTGGATTGCGCATGTTGGTCACTCTTGTTTTAAAGTGTACGAGGGAGGCAGCGGGAATGTAAACAAGAACTTTTAAAGGGTCGCCTCGCCGCTTCGCCGTTTTATTTCCCGAATTAATGACTGCGGCAGAGGCTGCTGCGCGCCCTGCCCGCGGGGGGGGGGGGGGGGGGGCACACACACACGCACGCACCGCGTCTCCGCGGGGCGATGCGCGGCCCCGGGGGGGGTGTCCGCGGGGTGCGGGGCTGCGCGCCCGCGCTGCGCTGCCGCGGGGCCGGGCCCGTGGAGCGGCGGGGCCGCGGGCGCGGAGCGCTGCGCGGGGCCGGGATGGCGGTGCCCGGGGGCGTGGCGGCTGCCGGCTCCCGCCTGCCCTCCCCCCGCTCCCTCCTTCCCCCCGCTCCCGGCCGCCGCGCCGCGGGGCTTTCCCCGCCGCCCGCTCCCCGCGCTCGGCAGCCTCGGCAGGCGGCCCCGCTCCCCTGCAGCATCCCCCGGCGCACGGCCCTGCCGGGGGTCCCGCGGGGCGGCTCCCGGTCCCCGGCCTCCCCTCCGTCCCTCCGCGCCCCTTCCCCACCTGCCGAGCGGCGGGGGGCGGCGGGGCTGGCAGCGCCCCACCTGCCGGGCCCCCCCGCCGCCCCCCGCGGGGGCTGCAGGCACCGGCCGGCAACTTGGGGAGCGCCGCAAAGGCGGCGGGGGGGGGTGGGGGTGGGGGGCTGCTGGGTGTCAGCCCCGGGTGCAATCGGGAGGGAAAAAATAACAATAACAAAAAAAATTTAATGTATATATATATATATCGTCATACCTGCACATCTTGAGCGCTTTTTGAGTAGGAAGGATGGCATTCCCAAGGAAAACTCCCAGCTCCTCAGAGCACCCACAGTGAAAATTGTTTACTTATGGGTTTGAGCCTGGACCCTCCCACCGCTGGGACATAGCTAAGAGGGGATCTTGCTTGGGGGGAACAAACATTAAACGAAAAAAATCAGTAATCTCAGCCTTTCTCCCAGGGGTAGGGAGCCCGGCTCTTGGGAATGGTGTTTGACCTTTAAGCATTTATTGGCTACTGAGGTTAAAATAAGCTTGAGATAGAAGTAAAAATAGCTGGCAGAAAGGTTAAATCAAAGGTTAAATTTGTTTTTCCTAGGAAAATTGAGGGAGATGTCCAAAAATGAAGGCTTGGAGGGAAGGATGGGAGGGTGCACGTGAGGTCTGTAGGCAGGGAGATGCGATTCATTTAAAGCGTTTGCCACCAAGTTCTGAAAGTTGGTGGCTAGGTGGTCCTCAGGCGGAGGCGTTTGGAATGAGATCTGCACTTTGCCTTTCCCTGGGAATTTGCCTTACCCTGGGAATTTGGTACAGGGCTTGGAGTGCCCATAGCTCCTGTTGATTTTCCTCTGAGTTGCGGATGCTCAGAGACTTGCAGGATGGGGCAGCCGGCTGCCGGCGAGGAGCCGTGCCCGGTGTCCCAGCCCTTGCCCGGTGTCCCAGCCCTTGCCCGGTGTCCCTGCCCTTGCCCGGTGTCCCTGCCTGCTCCCTCCTTGCCTGAGGGCAGGGGTGGCCCCGAATGCAGTAACCTTTGCGATTACCTGTGCTCTGCCTGGGCTTGCTGAAGAAAAAAAAATGGATAATTAGAGGGTAACAAGTCAGAAGAGGCAAGCGAAGTTATAAATGTGAAGAGCAAAGAAAAAAAATCCCCATGTAGATGTGGAAGAAGGCAAAGCACAGGAAGTAAACCAGGGCTTGTTTTGTTTTAAATTTAAATGAGATGAAATTTTGCCCCAGGGAGCCGAGGCAGCAAGCAGAGCTGCTCCAGCAGAGGCATGGCTCGCTCCTCACCTGGGCACCGGGGCTGGTGCTGGAGAGGCTGGAGCTGACGGCAGGCTGCGGAGGGGCAGGTGAGCCCCGGCTGGCGGGGACAGGCTCCCGCTGCCCAGAAAACGAGCGTTCCTGGGTACCAGCATCGCGCCTTTCTGCGTTTACACTTTGCAGGGTTACCAGGGAGGTTCGGAAAGGAGCAGCGTGGCTTCCCCCGAGGTGTGAAGGGCTGTGCACCAAGGTCTGCCGACGGTCTGTTGGCACTGCCGACGCGCATCCTTCGGTCAAAAAGTTTGTTCTTCTGTTACGGTGGAATTGGGGCTGTGCCTGCGGTGGGGGATGCTGCTGCTCTCTCAGAGCCTCCTATAGCAGCGCGTGACTCCACTATTGTTAATGAGAAACGGCGATCCGACCAGGACAGCCGTCCTGCGGTGTAGAGGCTGGGACCTTCCAGCCCTCCACCCTCCTTATTCAACTTTCTAACAACGGGCTGGTATTCCTAGACAGAGCAAATAGATAACGCGGAGGGGAACCGTCGAGAGCAGCCCCTCGACCCCACGTCACCCGCCTGGGCACGGGCGATGGCAGCGGGGGTGCCTGGCCGCGGGGGTGCCTGGCAGCGGGGGTGCCTGGCAGCGGGGTCCGGGCTGGCCGGAGCGGTGTGCGTGCCGCTGGGGGCACTATTTTCTGTTTGTGTTCCGATTTCTGTGCTGGAAGAACAAACAGGGAAGTGGTTTTTCTGCAGTCTCATTGCAGCTCGCAAACAGAGCGCATAATTCAGCCGGTGTTGCTCAACTGTCACGGCGTCAGAGGTGACGGCGCAGGGGGACCGAGCGCGGCGCATCCCTTAACGTGCGGGTGGGCGCTGGGAAGAGGTGATGACCAAATACTTTTTCTTTTTACTGCAACTTATGCAGGTTTCTCTGCCTCTTCCCTGTGGAAGCAGTGAGTGTGGGCATGTATGAATTTCTCTAGTTTGCTTGCCAAGGTCCAGAATGGTTCATCCTTGCAAACAGCCCCTGCGCAGGGTGCTGTGATGCCACTCCGAGCTTTGAATCCCACGTGGACTTGATGTAAGGAAGAGTTTGTGGGGAGCTGGGAAGCATCAGCGGATTCCCCAGAGCACAGGGATGGTGGAGGAGTTGTTTGCTGGTGGAAGGCTGGATGAGGCATTTCAGTTTAGTGTGCGTGGGAGTGTGGGGCTGCCCAGGGAGCAGTGCCCAGGTGGGACAGGAGCGCAGGGTCAGGGCACATGCACCTCTGTGTGCGATGGGTGCTGCTGCCTTCACTTCTCCCAGGTTGCATGGGCTGGGCAAAATTGCATCTCCAAAAGCTCTTCTTCAGCCTTCCCCTGCTGTGAGGCAGCATCAGACAGCCTGAGGCCATCATCTCAATTTTACCGCCAGTCCTGTGGCTAATTTGTCCTGGGCCCTAGTGATTTACATTTGTTTAGGCTGATGCTGGGCCCTCATCTTCCTTGGTTTAGCATTTATCTGCCTTTCTCAGCTTGAACAAAGGCAATGCTGAACATGTGCTAGTTTGCAAGCCATTCCGTTTTTGGGTTTCCAGGCATTAGAGCAGGGCTATGCCTGTGGATTTGAGTTGCAGACACTTCAGGGGGATGTTCATTTGTTTATAAAAGAAACCCACATCTGTTTCTGTTTGAATTTTTTAAGCAAGCATACATAGAAACCTTTCTCTTGGTTTCTGGCTCTGTAAAAGTTAGATTTTGGGCCAAGTTTGACCTAACAGCGACCTTTTCAAAGAATTACAAATTTTTTTGGTATTTGTTTATGACTTTAGTAACGATGCCATGCAGGGAATGGGTCAGTTAAAGGTGAAATTAGCTTCTAATGTAAACAGAAGATTAATTTGGGAGCAGAGACTGTATTTTGTGGAGACTTTTTAAGTTGCTTAAGTACACCAACTGGATTGCTTCTGAGACCTCGCTCCTTGCGAGGAGCTCCAGCCCTGGCAGTGAGAGGGATGGAGGCAATGGGTCCCCCGCCCGCTGGTTGCTGGAGGGGTGTGGGGAGCCCATGGCTCGCCCAGCCACCATCAGATTTTATAACCCTGTGCTCCAGATGGGGAAATGGCCCAATAACCCTTCTTCTACAGTAAATTCCTCTTTAAGTACCGTGGGGTTTACTACTGTTTGGCTGCTCAAGAATATGAGTCCCTCGGAAAACAGCATCATCTTAGCGCTGCCTGCAAGTTGATTTCTGACAGGGCCTGGTTGAGCCCTGAGGTTTTGGCCCCAGATTTTGCTCCTGTGTACCTGTGGGCTGCTGTGTGCCTTTCCCTACCCAGGCAGTGATTGCCTTGCGGTGCTGCTGTGTGCAGATGTCCGTACTTTGCTCAAGCTAGAATTTCATTCAGAGCAATGTAATGCAGTTTGATTCAGAGGATGCTGTCTTGGATCCTGCCAGACAGTGGCAAAATGATTTACTGAGGTAGAGCCACTATTTACCTGCACTGTGAACCACTTCTGTATGTGAATTCATGCTTTCATAGAGCAAGCGCCTAGGAGTGTATTGTGTGGGTAGGTGTAGGATGGAGGCAGGATGCAGGGACAAAGTTCAATTAAAGGGATGATCAGTGCATTTTCTTACATACATATCTGAGCCAAAACCAGTCCCGGCATCCTGACACCTGTGCTGTGCATTAATCATACGGCTTTTTCTCCCTCCCTTGGAAGGGTAGTGATGTCTTGCTGTAAAGGCAAGGATGGAAGACACTGGAAGTCTCACTGGCTATCAGTAGCATTCCTTTGCTTCAGCTCCGGTGTTTCTTTTCCCCATTGGCTTTGGCTTCTTTAATCTCTGTGACTAGGAACTCCAGAATCAATAAAAGCATAACTCTGGCTTTGTGCTGCGAAAGCTTGTTTGTCACTTCAAACCAGTAGGAGCCAGTTTAAAAGGTTCAGGTAGAATTTCCACTAAAAGTAAGTAAACTGCAGTTAGAGCTGTCTTCAATATCATTTTCCTCGAGCAAAATCTAATGGCTACTTGGAACAAGGCTGGTCTAATAACATCTGTTTCCCCTGGAATCACTGGGGGAAAGTATTGATATTGCCATATTCTCAAGGAATGTTTTAAGTCATGTTTGACAGGGCAATGCCTTGCCACAACACTGATAGCTAAAATGTTTATGGTACTTTGCAGTATTATCCCTTATAATGGTGTGATAAAACATAGCACATATATTGTAAAATACAGGCATTGCAAGGGTTTTATATGCTTATGTGGAACTTTTCCTGTTCTTTGGGGGGAAGTGGCATGCTCTAGCCTGCTATCCAGTCTGCGGGCTGCTAGTACCTGCTGTGACTGAACCGTACAAAACCAGTGTTTTATTATCATTCCCGCTTAATCGTTTGCAGCAGCAGTAGTGTGTGTGCTATGTTAACACCCTTAGATTCTTACAGAGTATCTCGGAAGGTGCTAGGGAGACTTCCACGCGATCACATTGTTTTCTGTGGGTGTGTTTTAGCTCACAGCCTGCTGGGTAGATGTCAGGTACATGGGTAGCCCTTCCCATCCAGAGCTCCCCAAGCCCTGTACTGGGGGCCACATTGATCGTCCACCAGACACACTGGTAAACTGGGGTCTTCAAAAGTTTAATTCTCTTTTTTTTTTTCTTTTGGTTCTGCCGCCTTTTTTTTTTTTAAGCATCTGCTGGTACAGGTGCTTGACTTCCAGCTCTGAGCGCTGGGTTCCTGAGGGGCGAGTTCAGGGGGACCTGCTGATTTCAAGTGGTTCTGTGGCTTGTTCATGGTCACAGTGCAAATCAGCAGTTTAGGTTGAAGTGGGTCTCCTGTCCTGATCGGTGCAGTGGTACCCGCTGCTGTGGTTTTGTCTCTGAGAGGATGGAGAAGTCACAGCAGCTGTGCAGAAGCCGCTCGCTGGCCCCGCCGGGAGCTGTGGT
The DNA here is from genome assembly GCF_023634155.1 of Falco peregrinus. Taxonomy (NCBI): domain Eukaryota; kingdom Metazoa; phylum Chordata; class Aves; order Falconiformes; family Falconidae; genus Falco; species Falco peregrinus. Next base: position 62,563,760 of record NC_073728.1, on the reverse strand, counting down.
GCCGGTGGGGGGCTGCCCGGCTGTGTTGGCACAAGCAGAGCAGCTCTGGGTGATGGGAAGCGTGCTTCAGGCTTGGCTGGCGCGCGTGTGACATATACAGCAGAAGTCTTAAAAGAAGCAGCTACTGCCCGAGTGGGAAGATGAGTCAGAGGGTAAAACCCCAGGCTGATTGTACACAGGGGTCCTCTGCAGCTTGGGGATGCTCGGAGTTCCCCCTGCAGACATACTGAGAGTGTGCGTAGTTTCCATGCTTCTGTCTGTGCGCTGCTCAAATTTGCAGCCCAGATGGGTGGTTCACAGGATGTCTTTTGTCCTGTCCAACAGCACCGCGGTCCATGGTGGGGCATCCTCCTGTGGCGATGCTCTTGCAGAGGGAGAGCCATTTGGTCACCAGTCCTGCATGGGCAGGTTGCCACTGAAGCTGAGTGATCAGAGTGTACTGGCTGTACCTCCTAGGAGTGGGGAAAGCTAGTGGAGAGATGCTTGACACCCTTAAAGTTTTAGGAAAAAAAAGCCTTATGAGGACTGTTTTCTTCCTTTTATTAAGCCTCTGGGTAGTTGCCTGTGGTGAGGCTGGGGCTGGGATAACACGGTGTGCGGATATTCAGAATAACAGTGATTTGGTGCTGAGTTGAGTTTCCTGGACATTAAGTGTAATGTTCAATTTCTTTTGTTACAGATGGAAGAAAAACGACGCAAGTACTCGATCAGCAGTGATAACTCAGACACCACTGACAGTAAGACCTTTAATTCAAGGCTTTGAATGAGATTCACCTCCAGCAGGGAAAACGCTTGAATAATTACTTTGCAAAGAGCGGAAGATACTGCGTTTACTGGGAAGTCTCTGCACAATGAATTGTGTGCCGGGCTGGGTTTGTCAGAAATGCAGCAACAAGCTGATACCAATTTAAACGCTCGGCTGTGGCTCCTCTTAACTGATGAGAGTGTCTCCCTCGTGTGAGGAGTCTGGGCGAGGGAGGGCTGCCGATTGTAAAGCTGCTAACAAAGCAAGCACCCTTTGTAGACAAGTTGCCCTTTCCTGGGAGCTGCAGCCTAGACTAGTTAACTCTTGATTGAGTTGTACTGGGTAAAGGGGAAGTTCTTGCTGGAGTCAGGATAAAACCGGAGCCACCTTGTTCCTTTCTTGCGAGCTGAAGAGTGATGTGGGAAAAGGGATGAGGCGCAAGCCGGCAAAGCTTGCAAGCCCACGCTTGCTTTTCAACATCTACCTCACTTCATCCTCATTCAGGAAAGCACAGAAGCATGTGCTCAACGATAAACATGTGCAAATGTGCTGCATTTTGGCTATAAATAGAGCGCTTTCCTCTCCCACTGATTCCAGGGTTTCACCCACTGCAGACATACCGCAGTGCCGTAGCGTTCAGTACCCTCAAGGCACTAGTCTAATCCCTTGTCTGGGCTCCGGAGTTTCTTACTAGTTGCTCTTGGTTTCTTACGAATGTCACAGTAATTTCATCTGGGCTGTGCTAGGAATTTGCTCTCCACACTTTACAGGATCTGGCTGCTGGATATCCGAGAACGAAAGGGACTTTGCTAAAGACACTAAACTTCTGGGCCTTTTCCTAACAGGATGATGGGGAGATTACAGGGGGTTATGGAAAGGCTGATCTTGCTGGGTTTGGCTGCCGTTCCCACAGCTTTAGCCAAAAAAATTGTCAGCGTGAGTGGAGTTTGCACCGCTACCACCGACAGGAACCTGCTGTTTGGCTGCCAGAGGGGACCCCCGTCCTGCCGGAGCCCGGGGGGGTCGGGGGCTGAGCCGTGCCTACAGAAAGTGTTTCAGGCTCTGTCAACACCAACTTGTTTCTTGTAAAATAAAACATCTCTATCTCAGAAAGGGGTTTGTTTTGGAAGCTGTGCTCCAAACTTCCCGTCTCCTAATCCCCAGATGCTCAAAGGCTTACCCAGCCGAGCCGCACTAGCTGGCTTCTCTGCCTTTCGGGGGTAAGGCATCTTTAATCATGGTACTAAACAACGTGGCCTTATCTCTATTGGGCTTGGATATTTATGCTGCAGGTGGTATCTAAGCTGTTGACAAATGCTCTCCTGCAGGATAATTGTAAAGAAAGTGATGACCTTCTTTTTTATGCCTCCGCCAGGAAAGGATGGTAGCGGCATGTTATCTAAGTCTCCGTAGTTGTTGCACCACGTTGTAGCTTGGGAGGAGGGGGCAAGGTGGGAGTTAGGGACTCCATCGCTCAGGACACGCTGTGGGGCTGCTGCTGCAGTGCTGAGAGCAGCTCGCCCAGTAAAGCGGCATTTCCCAGTGGCTGCAGCATGGGAACTTCTGCTGTGGGCTTTGCCTATGCAGTCCTGTTACGTACCAAAATGGTAACAAAAAAAAAAAAATTTCCTGTGGAGCCCACCTTAATGACATCCAGCCTGGCACTGCAGTCAGAAGAACAGCTGTCCTCTGGGAACGACGGGTGCCATCGGATCTGGTCTTCAGTTTAGGAAGTGCAAGACAGTGGGTTTCGCAAGCAAAGAGTGCAGGGTGAACTACAGCAAAACTCAGTTGCCTGAGCTGGTGGAGGGAGGGACATCTCCCACTGCGGTGGTACCACAGCCCAGACAGCCCCGGTCCCTTGTCCCGGCTTGGCTCCTGGCCAGGGGTCCTCCTGAAGTCCTTGCGTGCACGGCTCCATTGTGTTTGGCAGTTGCTTATGTGGAAGTGTTGTTTCTTCCTATTTAGCGATCCAAGGATAAAATCATTAAATAAGCCTGTTGATAGTTAATTTGTTGCATGTCTGCAAAAGGATTTTTATATAGTGGAATCTGGAGGGGTCCTGCAATTTAGAAGATCTTATTATAAAAAGATGCCAGTAATTAGCTTATTATTTATTATTACCAAATACATAGAGCTTTTTTTTAAGTGATAGTAACACATATGGGTTGGAAATAAAGATCAATAACATAATGAGCCCAGCACAATTCAGGCTGCCCTTGCCTTGTGGAGGCAGTAGCGGTGGTGATGACAGTGCTCCAGATGGAATGCTGAGAGTCCGTTTGTAATATTCCCAGAGTAAAGTAATCCCAAATCCCAAAGCAGATGCTCTCTTACTACTGAAAAGTGTTAAGTGCATTCGCTTGATGTGTCCTGTTGGGTGGTTCCCACTAGATGCTGAGCTGCAGACAGGCGTGGAAATTATTAGTCCTGGCATGAGCAGAGGAGGTTTACCCAATTTGGTGAATATTTTTGACCATGGGGTCTGAAGTCCTCGAGCAGTTCAGCAGCTTGTCTTTAAGCATCCTTGTTAGAAAACGTTTAGTCTTATCTCCTTAATTCCTGATCCCAATAGATTCCTAATTCCAGGAGGGAGCCCTGGCTCATTTCCTTTTAGAAGCTCTTCTTACTCATGACTTTGGGTTTCTCATTTCTGTGTCTGCATTTCAAAACAATGTTTTTAAATGTCAGAGGCCTCTGTTTCATCATCCATAGCAGCAGGAGAGTGATGTTAGTCTATTTTGGTGAAGTACCCTGAGATGTGCATGAAAGTAATGCCATGTCAAGGTATTGTTGCCTCTTAGCGTTGACCCACGGTGTTGGTGGAGGCTGTAGCAGTGGCAGTGGGGCTGGTGACAAAGATACAGAAAAACCTTCATCCTTTTTCCAGGTAACCTGTCTCTGTTGCCTCATTGCAGGTCACGCCACGTCCGCCTCCAGATGCTCCAAAATTCCGAATACCAAGTCCACCTGGTCACGGCAGAAGGAGAAGAAGCCCTCTGAGGTACGTGGGCTTTTAGGCTTTTGCCAAAGGAGAGTTTTCCCCCCAGGGTCGTGCTCGCTCGGGTGCAACGGGGACCGGCGTGCCCATGGCTGGCTGCGGGCAGTGGGTGCCAGGGCAGGGCATCCCCCGAGGAGCCCGAGCGCACGCTGCAGAGCCCCAGCCCAGCTGGCAGGGACCTGGCGGGCATCACTGATGAAGGGTGGGGGGTCCTGTGCCCGCTCCATCCCTGCTGATTGATGCAAGGGGGAAGAGGTTGAGTTGGGTGGCATTGGGAGGTCCTGTGGCGTTGGGGTGGCTGCGTCTTGAGGCTCCCTGGTTTGGGTGCCTGCCTGGGTGCCTGTTTGTTGATGGCACAGGGGTGGTGCTGGTGCCAGGGGAGGGTGGTGCGGTGGTGGCGTGGAGGCTCCTCCCCGGGGATAAGTGGGAGGTACAAGAGCGCCGTGAAATGAGAGACAGCACAGCTGAGTTGCAGATTATGTTGTGTTGGTTTCCTCCTGTCACGGGGCTCAAGGGCATTAAGCTGAGGCCACTGGTGACTGACCTTGCTGGAGGTTTTCCCTGGCTGCCAGCTGGTGCAGGCAGTGCTGCCCAGCCTGGGGGGCATTGCCCAGACTGCCCCTGCCCACCCCGCAGGGTCTGGGGCCAGGTCAGGAGGAGCTGTGGTTCCCGGGAGCGTGCTGGAAGGGATGATGCTGTGCCCTGCTTTCCCTTGCCTACCTCGGATACATTTCCACTAGGCGTGGAAACTATACCAGGCATGAGCTGCTGTTGTAGCAACTGCACTGTTTAGTGGTGGTCATCTTTGTTTCAAGAGCAGCGTGAGCAAAGCTGGAGGGACGTTGTTCTCACATTCCCTTTCCTCTGGACCAGGCTCCGAAGTCAAGCAGAGCTGAGTTTAGGAGCAGGTGAAGCTGGCATGGCTAGTGCCTACCTGCAGGCTGTAAGATCCTCCCCAAGTCCCCACATCACCTCTTCTGAGGCTGTGGCCCGGTAAGCAGAAGCCTAACATACTCCCTTTGCATCTAGCTGAGTAGAGATTTTGAGGTTTTCCTGTGGTCACTGCCTGAATTACAGCTGCACTTGGTGCTTACCACTCTGATGGATTTACATTGATATATCGAATGTGTTGGTGGTGGACAGAGACTTGGAAAGGCCAAGTTGTTTGTGCCTTGGGTAAAGAGAGGGGCTGAGACGCTGTTGTTAGCAGCTGAGGTGATTGGAAGCACTCCAGAGAGCAAAGAACCAGGGGTGCAGGTGGCACTGGCTGCTGACAGGGCTGTTGGGAAGTTGCACTTTAGGGCTGGTAATGTCATTTTTTTGTTATAGATGTGTTCTCTCGAAGTGGGGGAGGGGCTGTATTCTGTGAGCTGTATCCTCCATTAAATATATGAAGCATTTAGGGCATCTCCTCCTCCTGGGACACTGTTACCCCCTCTCTGAAATAACTGCCCGTCCCTGTGCCCGATGTGTCCATAAAGGCACCACCTTAGCTGCGTGGGTGCCTTCAGGAGTCCCACAGAGATGCCTGGCGTTAGAGCTGGCCACATGCACGAGGATCTGACTCGTGCATCACCAACAGTGCCATACGTGCCATTCTGCTGCCCAGTAGAACCCTCCTCCCAGGGAGCCTGTGTTGGGACACCTCTGTCTGCACCACTGGTACAGACATGCTTTTGTCCTTGCTATGAATTAGTTTATCACCCAGCTAGGAGTTTACCTGGCTGCTAGTGAAGTCACTGGGTATAAGCTCAAGACTTCAAGTGAAAATGCGTTGGCACTTTGTGAAGGATGGTCAGACCTGGCTCCAAGTTTTGCTGCTGCACAACAGCTGGAGTGAAAACTAGATCTTAGTCCACAGCACCCAGGGAGACATCAAACGTGGGGCCCAAGGAGGCCAGGCTCGTCCCTCTGCGTCATGCTCCATTACGCCCAGAGGACAGTTCTCAGCAAAATGTAGCTCTGGAACGAATAAAGTGGAGCAAAGGCTTGAGAGTGCCCGGCTTAGCAACTGTTGGGACAGAAAGTGAACCTCGGTGGCCTGTCTGAACTGAAACTCCAGGGGAATTTTGGAGGCGATGTGCAATTACTCAAGCTGGAGTTTGGCCAGGATTCTCAAGCTGACAAACCATCTTATACAGAAGCGTGGTGGGAGCCCGAGCAGACGAGAGCGGTGCAGACCTCCGCTTCGCTCCCCTTACCAGGGCTCCTGCTGGCAGCCAGGTCTGCTTCAGTTCGGCTCCAGGTGAGACCCGAGGGTCAGCCGAGTGTGCCCCTGGGGCTGGACGTGGGGTTGCCCCGCACGGCAGGTCCGAGACCTGTAGTGGGGAACAGTCATGGTTTGGAGGTCACTCCAGTGAGCGCTGGTTTATGGATTTCCTCTATGACACTGTCCTCCAAACTTTTCCATGAGAGACCCAACTTGTGCTTTTACGGCGAGCATCCGTCTGGTCCATGTGTGGGGTCCTGCCTGCCAAACGCTGCAGGGTTCGGCATGTCCTCAGGGATTTCTCGCAGGAGCTCTGGAGGATTTCAGGCACAGGCTGGGATGGATGTCGTGGCCCACTGGAGCAAGTACTGAGTAGTGTAAAATGTAAACCCAGCCTCTGTCAAACTACTTCACATGGAGCAGGGAAGTACTTTCTCCTTGCTATCCCACGGAGGATGGAAACCACAGGAGGGTAACAGGGGGGAGCATGGTGAATGTATTATCTAATGTTTAACCGCCCCCCCCCCCAGCAGTCTGCCCCAAATGTTCTGGGGCAGGACAAGCCCTTTAAAACGCCAATCTCCAGGTTTATGTATGGCTTGTAACTTTATCAAGAGCTGAGTTGCTGCCTGGGTGCAGAGGGTCTGGGCTCATCCTGAGGGGCAGCAACGCTGGAGGATGGGTGGGGGGAGCTGAGGGGTTTGTGTGCATGGAGAACCGCCGAGCTCTCCTGCCCCTCTCAAAGTCGTGTCCCTGGTTTTCCGCGAGCTGCTGTCTGCATTCCCCCTGACAACCTGAGCAGGAGATAAAAAAAATCAAAACCATTAGTGTTACATAGTTATTAGCCAGGTCAGGGGGTGATGTTTATTATGAAAGACTCTGTGAGAAGGGATTAACTATACACATTAAAAACCACCCTATACAAGGCATCTGGAAAAACAAGCTTCTTAACATGGAAAAGTACTGAGCTGTTTGTAAACATCCGCGAAGGGGGCCATTGCCAGGGAGGGTGATTATATTTATCCGTGCCTGTCACGGGGCTCTGCCCAAGCTCTTTTCGCGACATGTCCCAGGCACCAGGCCCCCGTCTCGGCTGCCTCCCTTGCGGAGGTGACAGTTGTCCTCCCTTGCCCCACGCATGGGTGGCAGAGACCTCCAGGCAGAGCCCCGGTGCGATGCTGATGGAGCCCCAGGCAGGGGCATGGCTCTTTTGCCCTGCCCTTGCCTGTAGGCAGAGGATGGATGTGGGCAGCTGCCAGCAGCTTCTTGCATCTGCAGTGATAGCGGCCTACCAGTCTGGTCATTTTAATTAATCTCATTAGAGCTGGTTTGTTGCTGAACCTGGCCTCAGACAGAGTGTGGTGGCCAGTACCCACCCCTGGGTGCCACTGGCCAAGGAGCCCTGCGAGTGGATGCTGGTAGCCCTCCCTGCCCCGGGAGCTGGGGCGAGGGGGATGCTCGCTCAGGTCCTGCCTGTCTTGGATGCTGAGTCTGCAGCGGGGAATAGGATGTGCCTGAGTACAGGTTTCTGCTTCTTTTAGTGGCACATTAGTGCAATCCTGCCCCCGGCTATAGGGCTGCTGGGGATCTGAGCACAAGCCTCGCTGGTTAGACTGCAGTCATCAAGCCCTCTCTCCTGTTCCTGACAGCGAACAGTTGTCAGTGTCTGAGGAGAGAACAGAAGAACAAGGCAAGTGTGTAATGATAGTCACCGGTTCTATCTGCCAGCTCCCAGCCATCAGCGGCCCGGGGACTCCCTCGGATGCTGCCTCTGAGTCACTGCCGTAGCCGCTGTGTTAGTCATTAGCTCTTAGGCTCCAAAACACGACCCTGCAGGGACTTGTGCTGCTGGAGTATATTGCTGGGCCAGGGGAGAAACCCTGCTTTTTTTGTGCAAACCACCTGCCTCACACCCCTGCAGCCATCCCTTTGCTGAGCTGAGGAGCCCTGCGCAGTCTCAGCTCTCCTGCGGGTGCTGCTGGTCTCCCCGGACATCCTCATCGCCCTTCTCCTTCGGCCTGGACCTTCTGGAGGCGAGGGCACCGCAGCTGCAGGCAGGGTTCAAGATGAAGGGGAAACCACAAATTTATACAATTTACATTATTTTCCGCTTGCCTTGTTTAGATACTACTTCCGAGTTTTGAAAGATGTCTTTTTATATCTCTTTGTAGGGATTTAACCCTTTTAACAAACACGCTTGTCGTTTCCCTTCTAAAAAGTCATTCTTGGTGCATTAGATCCTGTTTTTTTCCCTGTGATAGGTATATAATGGCCAGTGCAATGCGAATTTAGTCCTTGGGCCCTCGGTGCTCGAAGAAGGGCTTTTATGAGTATGGCCAGGCAAGACTGGACATGCTTCTACTGGGCTGGATAGGGAGAAAATCCGTCTCTGTTGAAAGGTTTGACTGCAGTGGCTTTGTCACTTTTCCCAAGCTGACATGGGGATAACAGATTAATACTATTGTCTTCTGAAGGCTGAGAAGGGCCAGACAAAAATGCTTCTTGTTCCTATTTTAAATTCTGTTGTTCATTGAATCTTTAACATTCAGCATTTCAAGAGGAAACAAGACTAGATGAAGAGATAGCAGGCTGGCTCCCAAATGAACATAAGAGTAAGTATTTTTTTCCCCACAGGCAGATAATGTCACTGCTTACAAATGCACACTAGGCATTGCCGAGTTTCAGAGCCTTGCTACTGAATGTCACCGCTCGTCTCATTTCAGAAGGGGCTAGAAAAATGTGATATAATGGCAGGGAAATAGGGCTGGGGGGGGGTGGAGGGGAGTGGGGCTGGGCAGCCGAGGGCTGCACCCATGGAGGTGCCGGCTCAAGCTGATATGAAGACAGTTTGTACAACCAAAAAGTATTCCCAGGGCTCCCATTGTTCCCGTTGTTTTCTCTTTCTCTAAAAATCCTTGTGACTCATGAGCTACAACAAACAATTTTATGCTTGAGAGAGCGAAGGGCTAATAGCAGTGGCTGGAAATGAGGGGGGAGCCATGCAGCCGAGGCAGTCGGAGACCCCTGGTCCGTGTGTGAATGGAGCAAGGGGGTTATGGCCAGGGGGGTACATGGGACATGGCTGCCAGGACTGCAGCCAGGCAGGGAAAAAAGGTGTGTTGGGCTAAAATCTAAAGAAAACCTGTTATCTCGGTGTCAAAAAGCACTCCCGCATCCTTGGTGCGGTGACCTGCTGCTGCCCGTCCTTCGGTGTTGCCTGCGCTACAGAGAGGTCGTCTGTGCGAGGTCCTGCATCGCTGCTGCGGGTGTGAGGGCATCGGGGAAGGATTGCAGATTTGTTGGGTCATAGGAGGGGACAGATGCAAATGTGTGATTTCAGATGCAGGCTGTGGCCAGTCCCTTCCCATCGCTCCTGTCCACCCTTTCCCAGTGAGCACGTTGTGCTTCCCAGCATGTGCTTAGTTTTGAACGATGAGCTTCATTTCTCTTCTGTTTCATAGCGGTGCTTTGCAGTGTGGAGTGCTTTGCAAAGGGTTTTTTTCTGCTAAAACTTTCCAGGGGTACAGCTGTTACTGCGTGTAAGAAAAAGTGCATCCCATCCCGGGACTGGGAGGCGGGACGGAGCTTGTCCCTCTGCCCCAGGAGGAAGGTCTGAGAGCTCCAAGGTCAGCTGGGTGCGGATGCAGGGGAAAATGTGTAACACAATTCCCGCTGGCTCGGAACGCTGGGTGCGTGGGGACCCGGCCTGCTGGAGCCCATCTGTGTTTGCCTGAGCTGTCTGGTTCCTTCCGAGCTGGTGTTCACCTGGGCTGGGTTGCAGCAGGCGCCTGGGGCCCGCAGCCCCGATGAGCACCCCCGTTGGGCGATGCCGAGGCCTCGCCAGGTGCGAGCGTCTGTGCCGGATCCTCTGTGGCAATCCCTGGGCCGGCTGCTGTTTGAAAAGCTAATTAAAACCAGCGCTAGACGAGTGTTTCTATTCGTTTTGATTTAAAGCCCAAAACAGATACGGCTTTTTGGCTCTCACCCAGGAGCTGGTTTCGTAGGAGCGAAAAGTCATCGCCACGGGATCCGAGTTTGGTGGTTTTGGGTCGGTGTGTGGGGCTGGGGGGGTAAGTGGCGGGCTCAGACCCGCGGCGCAGTCACTTGAAAAGCAGAGGTCTTGACGGAGCATGTAAAGCGGGAGCTGAATGGCGGTGAGATCGCCCGGCCACTTTATTAGAGGGGTTTGTGAGTGAGTCAAAGAACCTGGAGGGAACCGATAAGGAGGATTGCATGGAGAGGGGGAGAGGCTGGGAGAGGGGCTGGTCGGCTGCGGGGAGAGGCGGAGGAGGAGGAACAACAGGAACACTGCTGCAGAGCGGCACAGCCTGAGAGCCCTTTGCTCAGGGAGGGATGGGAGCGCAGCGTTTGTGATGCTCCATGGCATGCCCATCGCTCTTCCCGTCATGGCAAGGCACTGTGTGCCGGGGCGTCTCCTCCCAGGGGCCAGTGTTTCTCTCTGAGGTTGTCCAGATGTTCGGTGAATTGGTGCTGGTCCATGTGAGAGCTCCCAGAGGTGCCTCGCAGCTGCCTCAGGGTGCAGGGAGCGGCTGCAGGGCTGCATCCGAAGGGTGAGGCAGCAGACCCTCAGCAAGGCGGAGCGGCCGATGTTCGGTGTTCAAGGCAGTGCAGCTCAGAGAGGAGCTGAATCGAGCCCCTGCCTTGCAGGTCTCTGCCATAACCACAGGAGCATCCTTCCCGCACCAGGCTGGACCCAAGTAAAGCATTAGGATGTGAAAATCTGATGATGTGTTCTATTTAATTAGCTGGGGGTTTTTTTGGTTTGGTTTTTTTTTTTGAGAGAGAGATGAAATTGATACAGCTTTTGCTTCACAACAGCAAATTACAGAAATAATAAAAAATACTGATGTATCATTGGGGAATGTAATGGCTTTGGTGTCCCAGTGACTTTTCGCATTCCTGGACCACTGGGACGGGCTGTCCCGGGGAGGTAATCAGTCCAACACCACAAACTGGTGGGCTGAAAGGATGGGGAGATAGTAGAGTTGGGTAATACAGCCTTGCCTGGCCGATGAGGTGTGAGTGCCGAGGGTAACTTAAAGGCTTGCAGACCTTGGAAGTGGAGCTGACCCAGAGCGGCTGGATCCGCAGGACCAGGGTGGCAGTGGTGGTGCTGGGACAGGAGGGGTGAGCTCGAGTCTGGCTGCCCAGTGGTTCTTTGGTCCAGGGAGCAGTAATTGCCTAGAAGTTGTTTCCTACACAAAAAGATCTGGCTGGGTTGTGTGTGTGATCAGACAGCTTCTCCAGATGGCTGGTGGGACAGCTGGAGCAGCAGGACCCCTGTGCTGGTGGCCTGAGCTGCTGGGGGAGGTCAGTGTCCTCCTTGGGATGCTCTGGTAGAGCCTGCTCCATGGCGTGAGGTCGGTGTGATCACACCGGGAATTAACCTGCTGCCTCATGTAGGAGCGACACAGGTGTGAGCAGGGAAAGCCGTCTGGGAAGTAAGACGTGAGGCCGATGGGAGACGTGAGGCTGGGGAGTGGCAGCGGCAGAGGAGGCGATGGGAGCTGCTGCATCGATCGCTGCTTTCGTACAGGACTTGGTTTGCCGCTGCTGCCTCGTGGGGTATGCCGTGCCGAGGAACAGTACCTTCAGGAGTGTTTTTATTACTTCTCACTCCTAATATCCACATTTTGCGTGTTGTAATCTGCAGGAAGGTGGTGGTGGGTGCACTGGGACCCGTAGTGGGGTGCAGGGGTGGTCCTGCCGTGGGTGCCCGGGGCTGGTGATGGGGAGCAAGAGCTGCAGCCCCTGGCAGGAGTAGCTGCGTCTGCCTCCCTGCTGCAATTCCCAGGGGAATGTTGGGCACCTCCCTTCTTTTTGCCTTTTCCTCGCCCTGCCCTGCTGTGAAACACTCTTCTTTGCTCACCTGTGTGGCTGTGGGATCAGCAGGGACCAAGAAGGAGGTTTTCTCCATGTGCTTTTCTTCTGCCTGGGGTCTGAGGCTGCGCAAGCACTCCGACCCTGACTCTCGGTCCCTCTTGCTTGGAAATACGAAGGCAAAAATATCTTGGGATTTTGCAATTTCACATTCTCTGCCCCCACCTTCAAAGCTGATGCTAGCACGGGGCGAGCCTGGCCCCTGGCCATCGGGGCGATGCATCTCCAGGCGTTGCTGAAACCTGCCTGCAGTTCCTGAGCGAGCAGAGGTAATAAAGTGAGCGTGTCGGTTTGGCCTTCCCCATTGCCGGCAGATCGATAGGCAATAAACTGGATCCCGCTGCCGGGCTGGGAGGGGAGGGCAGCGCCTGGCCAGGCTGCGGTGGTGGCGGGGGGAGCGGGGCAGCTGAGCTGCCGAGACAATTTGTCAGCTCCTGCGGACGGGGAGAAAGAGTAAACACTCCTATTGAGGGAGAATTGCTTGTTTTCTGGTACCCAACTTTCTCTTCCCCGCCAGGTCCTCAGTTCATCAGTGCCCAATTTATCCTTTATTTGGTTTTCATAAATAATTCAGAAGAGTTTGAGTAGAATAATTGAGTCTTTTCCCAACCCTAATCCCAGACAATTCAAAACAAAAAGACATTTAGATTACAATTTGAGTGTATTAGCTGTTGGGAGATTTCCAGACAACTGATCTGCTTTCCTTTACAATTTCTGTGCCGTTCTATCATTTTTAAAGTATTCTGCTTTGATAGTTAATAATTTGAGCATTTCCAGTTCTTCATGAAAAGACAGAGGCGTTGCTGTGATAAAGTGCGGGCGTGCATGCTGCCTTTGGATGGGCGAGCTTATCTGTTTTCCAAGAAGGACTAAATAAATGAAGTAGTGAGATTGCAAATCCAGCCTGCGATGTGCCTTATCATCTTCAGGGAAATAGATACAATCGTGCTTATTTGGCTTAAAATTAAAACTAATCTTCTATGCTGATGTGAGCTGAAAAGCCAGAAGGGATGAATTTGGGGAAGACTTAATGCAGGAAAACACAAGCCTGGGATCTGCATCATGCAGAGGGGAGAAATTACACCGAGGGCTGATCCCATTGCTGCATTTTCCAGCACAGAGCCTGCGAGGTAGGCGCGGCAGTTTGCCGGAGGGTTTTGCATCTGCTGAGGATGTTGCGAAGCATTGATGAGGCTGGTCCTGCTGGTTCAGAGCGGCGGTGAGTGGCGTGGGGTGCACGGCCAGCTGCTGGAGCGCCTGGACCGCTGAAGCCATGACCCCAGCAAACAACTGGGAGCACTAAAGAGATTTTCTGAGTAATAGCTATAAACAAAGCAAAGTGTGCTTAGTTTCTGACACGAGAATCAGCTGGAGCTGTTTGATTTGCGACCCGTGGATGGCAGCCCTGGGGGGCACCGGGGCTCCCCAGCAGCACTGCCAGCTCCTCCCTGGGCTGGTTGCTTGATGCGCTGCAGGATCCTCCATCTGCCTCTTCATTGGCAGGAGGAAGGTGATGGGCCAGGATTGACATAAATCTGGTGTTACCTCGAAGCGATGGGGCCTGTCACCTCTCAAGCTGTCACCTGGTGCTGACTTTGCAAAAGAAAGTGGGGATCCTTGTTTGGGTAAGGCTCTGGAAAGGGCACTGCTGTGGGGGTGCCAGCATCCCAGGGAGGGGGGGATACCTCTCAGGGCAGGTTAATGACATGGCTGGACCCTTCCGAGGGCTGGTTGCCTTGGAAAGGGCAGTGCCATGTCCCCCATCGCTGCTTCTGCTCTGGCTGCCCGGCCGTGTCCCCGCAGCGGGAGCATGAGTGTACCTGTGCCCTGCGCTGCTGCCGGGGCCCTGCCTGCGCTGCCAGCACTGTGCCGGCACCTGTCTGGAGCAGCTGGGTGTTCCTGCATGCCATGAAAGAGGGATGCAATGCTCCTGCACCCCGCAGAGCTGAGGGGGATGTCCTCAGGAGCTGACTGAGTGGGTGGTGAGGGAGGTAGAGGGCACTTACTTGTCAGCAGGGTGCAGCCTGAGGAGTTTTGAAAACCAGCTGGGTGCCAGCACCTTTGAAAACCATTCCTACCTGGCCTTGCCCACAGACCCCGAGGGCGAGCGTCTCCAAAGCTGGTGTTTTCTGTAACACCTGTGCAAACCGAGCAGTGTCGAAGTGCTGCAACGCTCCTGCCCCAGGGCTGGTGGCTGGAGCAGGGAGCTGGCACTGGCCCTGGGTGCTGCCCTCACCCGCATGTGGTCCAGGCACAGGGGAGTATCTCGTCCACCAAAGCAGAGCGGTCTGAGGTGGGGAGGCACGCTCGGGCTTTCATTGTCCTCATCTTGAACTGGGTTGCAGAGATGCTGTTGCTCAAGTTGTGACCCTGGCAGTGCCGGTGTGTCAAGAACGTGTATTTCTACACCGTGTTTTAGAAAACAAGCCGCAGCAGCGTTACTTCACTTATTTTGATATGCAGAGACACAGCACTGGAAGGACAATGCTATTTCGCATATCCCTTCTCATGTTTAATTAACATCTATCTATCTTTTTTTTTTGGATTTCTCACACTCGCAGCATATTAAAAGGTTACTGTGGCATCTCTAACCACGCATTTGTAGCACACAGAGACTTAAAGGAACCTGATCTTTCTCAAACTGAGCTTAATTCTGACTGTAATATGTAGGCTGTTAATTATGTTTGTTGAAGGATGCGCTAAGACTATGTCTGGCCAACTCAAATCAGGTTTATATAGACGTAATCAGAAATGTCTGCAAGCAGATGCATCACCAGGAGGAAGGTGCCGGTAAAATTCAAAGAGGTCCCAACATAGAAAAGGTTGTTTGTATTGTATTTAACTCTAATTGGGTTAGCAGCTGAGACTCTGAGGATTAAACAAACTGACCTAAATACTGGTCTCAGCGGTCTTAGTTAATGTCTAGTTTCCTGCATCTCGGCTGATTTGGCTTCCCAGATACTCCGCAAAGCGTGTTATCTTTGTATCGAAAATGTAAAACCATATCATCTTACTTATTGTGGTTCTGACAAAGCAATACTCATTTGGAGAATAGACTTTGCGAACAGATTAAACGGTGTCTGAAGAACGCACCTGATCCATCCCTGCCTCGCAGGAGTAACGGGGATGGAGTGGATGGAGTGAGATGGTGTCCAGGCATGATTGCTGGCACCGCCAGTTATTATTTCAGCTAATAGCAGATGGTAGAGAGGAGAAATCATCCATTTTCATTTACAAGTTATTTTTGTGCTGCAAGAGGCAGGATTGCTCGAATCATTGCTGTCAGGCAACCCTCTGGAAGGAAAACCTTATTTACCGTGAGGGATTTTTTTGGAATGAGTTTTTCATCGTAGTATACTGGAGGAAAACTCTGCAGGGCCAGAAGTGAGATGGAGGACGAGCCCATTCACTGTCCACGGGGCCGGAGGATTTTCATAGAGGAGGGGTTCAGAGTGATCTCACAGGAGGTTTATTGAGTCAGGAAAAATCTCCGTGTCTTTGGCTGTGGGTGTGTAAGCAGGCACCTAGATCATCTTTTAGTTGGGGTTTTCCAGCTCTAACATAACCCAGCCTGACTTTATTTTGCTTCTGGGTGTGCAATCACCAGTGGAGCCATCAAGGCCTGGTGGGTACCCTCAGCACTTGGCTGTCCCCGCTCAGGGCAGTGAGGTGGTGTGATGGGGACATGAAGGTGCTCGGGGCAATGAGATGGCTTTGTGTTTCGCACAGCTTCATTTATGTCAAGACCATCATTTGCCCTGGTAAGGTTGAATGTGGAGAAGCCCAGTGCTATACATCCCTTGGCATTTGGAGTACATATTGGCTATGCTGAAAACATCCATCCCCTAAGAGAAAGCAGCCTGTTTCTTTAGTTTAATACCAATTTTCAGCCCGTGTCCTGGCCGAGCTTGCACCCTGCAGCTGGATTTCATGTCTGCCCTGTCTCAGGGACCTCAGAGGGGCTGTAGCTGCTAGGGCTGGGGCTCCTGGCGCTGCGTGGCCAAGCAGGGGAGCCCCTACCTGCACGTCGTGCTCTCCTGCACAACCCTCACCCTGTAGGTGACATTAAACAATGCCCTGATGCCATACCACTGGGGACAGAGGCACCTGCTGCGCTCTCCCTTGGGGACCGTTTACCCAGGGCACCCCCCTGGGTGCTCGTGCCCCCAGGCTGTGCCAGACCCCTTCACTCTGCCTGTTGGATGAATTTATTTATTTTTTTCCGGTGCAGGTTTTCCGTACGGATCTGATAACGGCCATGAAGATCCCCGACTCCTTCCAGCTGAGCCCTGACGAGTACTACGTCCTGGCCGATCCCTGGAGGCAGGAGTGGGAGAAGGGCGTCCAGGTGCCAGCGAGTGCCGAGGCCATCCCCGAGCCCGTGGTCAGGTAAGCGAGCGGTGTCCCCTCTGCGGGGTCCCCTCGGCCTCGCTGGGGTGCACATCATCTCAGAGAGCACGGGAAGGGGATGCACCCTGCCATGGGCAGCTGCTTTCTTAAAGTCCCTCTCTGTGTGCCCAGCTTTTCTCAGGCGGCAGCAAGGAGCTGTGCCAGGCAGGCCAGCTCCTTGTTTGCTCTTAGTTGGGGAATTTTAAAAAAGACCTGATAAAAGTCAAAGGGAAGATAAAAAAAGTACCAGCCGAAAACCACCTGGAATGTCAGGCTCTGCCTGGCTGGTTGGTGCATCTCTGCCTAGAAGCGCGTGGCTGTACCACTGGTATTTCATGGCAGGAGTGCGGGAGCTGGCCCTTAAATTAAAAACTTCCCTCTTTACCATGTAAGCGGTTTGTGTATATTGGAAACGTGATGGGCATGCTGAGATCTGGGGCTTGGGAAAGGGAGCCCAGCGAATAAACAGGCATCTCCCAGACCTTGTAGAGACGACGTCTATTGGCCTAGATCGGTGTCTCATTAGCTGTTTTAAAATAGGGAACTGAGTTTTAAAATAGACACTTAAACAGCTGCTCAAGCAAAAAATAACGTGGGGGAGCTGCTGCCCATTCGCTGTGTGCAGGGGATTATCCCCGGGCAGCGGCCGATGCCGTGGGGGAAAAGCTGGTGCTGCCGGTGGGGGGAACTTGGAGCTTGGGAAGGGACCCAGAAAATTGCAGGGTGGGACCCAAAAATTGCAGGGTCGGACCCGAAAGCTCGTGGGGTTTGCAGGAGCTTCTCAGCTCGGGCGTGCTCCCTTGGTGGCGTGTGACCCTGGGCACGCATCCTGCAAAAACAGTGGCGGGAGCGTTGTGCCGGCATGGTGCTGGGGCCGCGGTGGGAGCGGGGCGGCTGCGGGGGGATGTGTTTTGCCGAGGGATTTGGGCATGACGCGGGGGCCGGCGAGGCTCCGCTTGTCCCACAGCAACAGCAGCTGCTGCTGCAGCTGCCGACCCCGCTTCTGAAGTAAACTTTTGTGTACACTCCCCTTCCTCCCCCGGGGACAGCAGAGAAAGAAATGAAACTTTAATGAGTCTGAACACATCAAAAGGGAAGTTGTAAAGGGGGCCGTTGAGTTGATTTAATCCTTGGAAGAAAAAAAAACCCAACACAAAAACGCCAAAAAAAAAAGGGGAAAAAAACCCTCTATGTGCGGAATATCTTTTTTTAGTTGTCTTTGACAGCTAACCGCAGTCTGGACTCACAAGTGCTCTGCTCCCCGACTGAGGGCTCATGCCGGTGCTATTTCCAGCTGAAAAGTGATAGCTCGGCGCTGGCAGTGCCCGTGTCAAGCCAGCCGGAGCAGTGGGCTGCAGGGCACGGCTTGGCTCTCCAGCACTCGGCCGGGGTTCTGCATCCCAGCCCTCCGAGCCAGGGGCTGCGGGCGCGCGGGGCAGGCTGCAGATGCGCCCCCTGCTCTTCTCTGGGTGCTTGTTTTTGGGGGTCCTGGGGCAGCTCTGTCTGTGCCACGTGTTCCCGTGCAGGGGTGCTCCTCAAGCGGAGCCTGGTGCAGGCCATCCTTCCCACTCTGTCCAGCTCTGGCACCAGCCCTTTCCCATTTCCCCCGCCATTTTTGGGGGCCACTATTGTGTCTCCTCTCGGTCCTCTCTCCTGAGACTAAGCAGATCCATTTGTTTTAAGCTTCCATCAAAGGCTGTGTTTGCTGCAGTTGTGAATGTTTTTGTGGCCGTCTAACAGGCTTCCCCTGGTTTCACCCATGTCACCACAGGGACATGCCTACAAACTTCGGAGGGGACATCAGAACCTCCCCCCCCAGCCTGGTGCTGCCCCCTCCCCTTGAGTTTGGGTTTCACTTCTGCTGTCAGATTCTCCTCTGAAGAATTTCCTAATTCTTGGGGTTATTTTACTCATTTGATTATTTTTGAGCTCGGCACTGTTCCCTAGTCCTTGACAGATTGCCTCTTGCAATAGTTCCAGCTCTGTCTTCAATTCCCTGACACCATTTTGAGTTCAAACCTTGCTCTCCAAAGACGTTGTGACTTCCCACTTATCAGAGTTCGACTCAGCAGACTGAGCAGGCGTACCCCGTGCTGCGGGAGGCAGCCTGGCCCCGCAGGGGTCTCAGCAGAGCCCACGGACACCGGGGAGCATCTCCTGCTAGGTAACGTGGAAGCCTTGCTATGTCGAGATGGGTCCCATCTGCTCCTTTCCACCCACCACAGAGGTCCCAGCCCATGTCAGACAGTTCCTATCCCATGTTATTTTCTGCCTGCATTCATCTAGATGGCTTATTGATGTGTTTCAGTGGTTTTCCCTGAGTTTTATTTTTAAAGGCAGATAACATGCGTCATCTTCTGGTCTTGGGAAATCTGACCCGTTCTCTGTGACCTCTCAGAGATGCTGGTTAGTAGCTCCATCCCTCTCAGCTAATCCCAGGTGGATTTCTGCAGTCCCTCTGGGTTGCAGCATGCCCCGCTCGTCCCAGGCTGCTCCTCCCGGACTGCTGCGGGATCGTGCTACTTATTCACAGCCTTAGCTTCCTCGGAAGTCTTTCCTCTCTTGTTGCTCTGTCTGTCTGTCCTGCACTGTGTCTCTTTGCTGGCAAGACAGCAAGCGTAGCGCCAATGGCTTTGTCCTCGGACTGAAGCCTGCTCAGGATATTGCTCCTTCGCTAGTGCGATGTGAGTGGAATGAAGAGCTCATTTTACAGCAGCCTTAATGGTTGCACCTGGTTTGTGGCCATGATGCATGTCTCAGGGGGACAGGCGGTGACACTGCCAGTTTTTTTACATCAGGACAGCATCTCTCCACACGCACACCAGAAGGCACGGCAGAGGTGGGTGTGCTCCTCCTGAGCAGTTCTCCCTCTGATAGCGTCCTTGCCCTCAGTGCTGTCCCGCTTGGGTCACTGATGTGAGAGTCGAAGCGCTCTCGTGGAGAGCAGCGTTCAGACTGCCAAGGACAGATGAAGGCTGCAGTCCCTTTTGCATCTCCAGTGCTAGACGACTTGCCCTCTTTTGGGGAAACGTCATTATTTTTTCACAAGAGATGACTATTATTTCATCTGCCTAAAGAGAACAGCCTTAAAAGGCCTTACAACTCCATTTACCTCCCCAGTCTAATTGCTTTAATTTGCCCCTGGCTCCATCCCAGCAGCACGTGGGTACCTCGCTGAGCTGCTGCCCCACAGCCTCTGCACCACTGTCCCCTTTGGCTTCCAAACTTTTCTTTTTCCCTATTCAAAAAATTTCACATAAACCCAACGGGTCCTCCCTGCGTCAGATACGGCCAATCCAAATTGCTGAAAAAAATCCCAACAGTGATACTTTTTGTAGACTGGGAAATGTGGAGCCCAGCAGCTGCCGCTATTCCTCGCTGTCGGGGCAGCATTTTGCTTTCCCCCCCCATCTCAAAGGTGCAGCACAAGGGTGAGACAGAGTATCCTGCCCTTAGGTTTGTGGCAGCAGGGTGCCGGTGGTAATCCAGTTGTCGCTCCGGATGGCCATTTCCATGGGAAATTCCTAGAGGGAGGTGGGGAGGGGGGGCCGGGAGCTGGACAGCAGGCAAGCACTGCCTGCAGAATAACCCTCAGCCCACCACCCTGGGACCCCCGGTTTGGTTGTTTCCTGGGCTGGGTGGTCGGCAGCGAGCAGATTTTGCCACGGAGGGTGCGAGAGTCGCATCCCACCTCAGGGGTGGCTGTTGCCCCCCAAGAGGCACCTTGTACGCAGCCGCCGCTGCTCCTTTCATCTCCCACCTGGGCTCCTGTTTCATCTCCTGCCTGGGCTCCTGGAAACCAGCTCTGCCTACCTGCACTCTGCCTTGAGGTTTTGTGCCTCCAAAGCTGGAAATTAGATTTTTTGATACATTTTATTTTTCTGGAGCTCTAAAATGTCAAAAGCCGGGGGTGAGGCAGAAGGAAAGCGCTGTGTTTTAAGGAATGCTTTCCCCAGAGGCAGCCATCTCAAAATGCCTCCAGTACGAGCCACCTTAAACTTGAGGGTCCTTTCTAGGTTAGCACAAATGGCAGTGCAGTCGCAAGGGAAGCGGTGGGGGAAGAGGTGCAGCATCTCTTGGCTTGGTGTCCCGGGAGGCACGGATGCTGCCGATGGCCACCTGCATGCCAGGGCTATCAGGCGGCGCAGGAGATCTGCTCTTCCCTCTCACATTCATTTCCAGCTCATCGCTGCTGAGAAGGGGTTTATTTTATACGGTGACACACCTGAGAATTGCCCAAAGCTTGAAGGGCTCCAGCCTGGCGAGAAAAGCCGCTTGGGGTCAGATGGGAGCAGGGGATGAAGAGTGGAGGCGAGTTTCCCTTTCGCCAGGCAGGGAGCAGCAGGCATCCTGCCGCTGCATCCCCCAGTCACCCGCCCTGGGACGTGGGTGGCGATGACGCTGCATCCCAGTGATGACACTACATCCCACTTCCGCTAGAGCCTGTAGCCAGAAGGTCTCCACTGCCTTTCCAGAACCAGAGATGAGCCTTACAGCCCCCATGTGAGCTCTAACGTTATATTACAGTTGGGTAAACTGAGGCACGGGCATTTCTACTATGGCTCAGTGGTAGAGCCAGGTGTGAGGTCCCAGTCTGGTGTGGGGGCACAGCTGGGTGCTTGACGCAATGTTGGACCATCTCAGCATGGTTTAAGTTTAAGGATTAAGCAAGATGAAGAGATACCACAACAGTTCTGGAGCATCGGGGCTGCGGTGCCACTGCTCTTGTAAATAGGAAGGAGAAGCTTTAGATGAGGTTTGTCTTTCCAGCGTCACACTGTGATAAACCCAAGAGGAAAGTGGGCCTTGCTGGTTTGCTGTGGGTGCTTGTAGGAGGCTGTGAAGCCCTTTCTGCAGAGCGGCTGTGCAGGGATGTGACCTGGGCTCGTCCCTACCCACTGGCAGTGATGCCGGGGCCGTACGCAGCAGCACGCTGAGCTCGCTCAGCAGAGCATCATGCCGTAAAGCCGTGGCACCTATGTAGGATTTTGTGCGCCTGTACGGGTTTTAATTCCTCCTTTATTTAATGATTTAACATTTTTGGCATGTGGCTCCTTCCCCAGGCAGGATCTAGAGGTGGCTCTTGGATCTTGCATTAAGCCACATTAGTATGTGCTGTAGATTCTGTTTCCTGTGAATTTGCACACAGCAGGAGGACGAGCAGGAAGGCTGCTTCTTGCTGGCAGGCTTCCCAGATATTCTTGGCGTTGCAGATCTATACTTGCATCATTGCTGTGGCCCTGTTTTAACAGAAAACAGAAAGTGCTGTGGCAACAGGAAGGCACAACCTCTGCGAGTACCAACTCGGTGATGACGGTGGCACCAGCACAGATGCTGTCTGCCGTGTCGGTATGGTGTTTGTGTCACTGTCCTGTCCTCCTCCCTCGGGTCCCCTCTGGCCCTGCTGCTCCCAACAGCCCCACGCGCAGGTAAAGCAGCTCCTTGCTGCGCTGCCGGGCATGTGTTGAGCTGGTGCGGGGCTGGCTGTGCCCTGAGCATCGTGATGTCCAGCTGCCCAGTGCTCATCTCCTTGGAGCTGTGTTGCTCTCTAGTGGACTCCAGTCCCCTGAGGAGTTGCCCCAACACCTCCAGGAGGTCCAGCAGTTCTTCAGGGGGGTGTAGAGTTGTTGGCAGGCTGTTCATGTCATGGTTTTGCGATACCAACATCACTGCAAAAGGGGGCAAGAGGAGGCACGCAGAGCCAGCTCCTTGCAGGGAGCAGTGTTGGAGAGGTGTGTGCTGGGGTGGGGAGAAGAATTAGCTGGTGCACCAGTAATGGGTGTAGGACTGGGGCATACCCCTGCCCTTCCCTTCTGCTCCTGGTCAGTGGGCACCTTGGCTTATCCTGGCGGGGCTGGATGCCGCATCCAGAACACCCAGCGCAGGGAGGGAGCGGTTCCAGCAAAGGGAGAAGATAATGCCGGGAGCAATCTCTGCCGCGGCGTGGAGCACGGTGGCACTGAGGGTGGCATGATGCAAAACGTCCCAGCCATGCCCGGGCTGCCCCTTTCCCTCTGCCTCTCGCTCTGTGTGCAGCGGGAGCCCTGGATGACGGCCAGGCTGTATCCCTGCAGCAGTGCGGCTCCCAGCCCGGGAAGGGCTTTCCAAAGCGTCGTTCTCAGCATGTACTGTATGAACCAGCACACTTTGTTCTTGAGCGTTGAGATTGGACTCCCTTCCCTCGGTCGGCGACACAGGCTGGCTGTTGACTCATCAGCAGCTTCCCTTGGGCTTTGCTGCAGAAGGGGCAGGCAGGATTCTGCAGCAGTTTGTGTATCTTCTGGAGCAGAGCTTTTTTTTTTTTTTTTTTGACATGATCCTGCTCTTTTTTTTTTCCCCCTCTTTGTTGTTGGGTTTTTTTTTTCCCTTCCTTCCAGCTCATCATGAAAAACATGTGAGTTTGGAGCTTGCAGATGGCATGCTGGCGATTTTACAAAGGGCTATTTCTTGGGTCAGTTATCCCTGCTCTGTGGCTGCCTGCCCTTAAATATGCCGGGATTCTGGTATGCTTCAGAAATACATGCACACTTCCCTTTCAAGATCTGAGGCTCTGCTCTGATCAAAAGAAATAAAAATCCCAACCACCTTAGGCCTAAATGTTTAGATCACAAGCCCTGGGACATGGGAGCGTGGGGAGAGGAAGGCTTGCTGCTTGCGCGCTCTGCGCTGCCGGGGACCCCTGCAGTGATGCCCGGCTGCAGTGAGCACTGGCTGGCCGGTGGCACTGATCCAGGACAGCAAAAAACCCCCCAGTGATGTAACAGCAGTGAGTTCCCTCTGCAGCTCTGCTGCTGGGAAAGGGAGGTTTCCAGTCGGATCGGCTCAGGCAGCCCTGTCCCTGCAGGCAGTGGGGAGGGACGGGTGCTTTGCAGGGTGGTCCTGCCGGTCTTTTAGATACCTGATTTAGGACGGGGTGAGTCGCCTCCGTGGCAGCAGCTGTTCGGTGGTGCGGAGGGTCTGGGCAGCGCAGAAGGTGGCATCAGTGCTGTAGAGGGTCGTTAGTTCATGCCCAATGCCTGCGAATGCTTTGCAAAGGAGTAAGTGTGATTTATTCTGTCTGTTACTTGTTTTACAATCTGCTTGACAAGTTCTTGTGTGGGCTTTCAGCAAGTCCTCACCTTTATTAGTTTGCTACGGGAAACGTGTTAATCCAGCCTGTTCTTACCTAGTACCAAGCCACTTGGACTTACGTTGAATGTTTGCTAATCCTCCCAGTGGATGCCTGTGGTTTATACTGGATCAAGCGCACAGAAAATCAAGTGTATTTCAGCAGCAAATGTATAGAATGAGCGGGCTTGATTTCCCACTGCTACACAACAAGGTTTACAGCTCTCGGAACGGACACTGGTTTGGTACAGCCTTGGGAGCCGCCGTATCTCGCTCCATCACCTCCGCTCTCCATCCAGAACCGTGAATTTAGCGTATAGCTGGGCAAACCCTAGCAGATGTGATGGCTGCTGCTTGCAAGCGCAGCAGTAATTAAATCACTTCTTAGTGATTTAGTGCACCTTGTGTCCCTGTTGAACCATACAAGAAACTATTATTTTTAAGTGCTCCTCAGAGTGGTGGGCGGAGCAGGGCAGCCCGGCAGCTGCTGGGTTCTGGGTGCTGCTGTGGATAATCCTGTTGAATTTAGGTGAAGCCTGTGTTGCTGGGAAGTGAGCTTTACCATGTTCCCAGCACCTCGGTGAGGTGGGGAAGAGCTGGTACGTGGGTTTTCTTGAAGATCTGGAAGATGCACCGGAACAAGCGTAGCTGCATAGCGGTACGTGGATGCTGCAAGGGGCAGACATATCCCTCCTGGTTTTGTGGGATGGGCTGTGCGCTGCTTCAAGTGACTCAGCGTCAAAACTGTTCTCATGTGTTTCAGGGTTCAGCGTTAGTGCAGTGATTCAAAACACATTAGAAAAAGCTGGATGCTGCCTTTTTGAATTCCTCAAAGCTTTGCTTTCCTTGGGTTGGTTTCCCTGTAAGGAGACCCGTGTGATGGCACCGTGCTGAGCACAGCAGTAGCCGTCTTTGTGCCCTCCTCTGCGTTTTGAGCTTTCCGATGCTCAGCTTGGTGAGCAGCAGGGTTGGGGGGGGTTGGCCGGTTCCCGACCTGCTGTGGGTCACGCTCGCAGCCCCTGCTCAGACTATGGCAGGTGCAGAGGTGCTGCTGTTGCTCACAGCCTCTGTCTCTGGCCCCTGTTAGGAGGTGGCTACAAATACCGAGTGGAGCAGTTTGCGTTACTAAAATAATTGTGGAAACATTATCTG
Organism: Falco peregrinus; assembly: GCF_023634155.1. Classification (NCBI taxonomy): domain Eukaryota; kingdom Metazoa; phylum Chordata; class Aves; order Falconiformes; family Falconidae; genus Falco; species Falco peregrinus. The sequence continues at coordinate 62,539,256 of NC_073728.1, read as the reverse complement.
GCTGAGATAATTAATTCCAGATGCTTTAATGTTAGTAGCTTGGCTTAAGTTACATAAAGAAGCAACATTTTTTGTCTTTTTATATCCAGAAAACATACGCTCAAGTGTCCCTGGCTTCCCTAGTAGCAATTCCGAGATATATATTGCTGAAATGGAAATGAGCAGAATACTAGCAGCCTGCCAGCTGGGTTTGGAAAAGGTTGGCATGCGACATGGGTCCCTGAAGGGCCACCAGGTAGGTTAATGGTGCTCTGAGAAGAGGAGGAGAGCAGCACCCATGGGTGCTGGTGCTGGCTCTGTCCTGCTTGCCCATGGGGAGCAGATGCTGCTTGAGCATCCTCTGCAGCTGCCCGGCGATCAGGGACTGCCGTGTTTTGCTGGGTTTTGGAGCCAGAAGAGCAGCGCAGGCTGTGCCTCCTCCCAGCAGCAGGTCAGGGTCCCCTCCTGCTGCCTTCGATGCTGCTGTTCAGGCTGAATGGCACAGAGAGAAAAGGGGGAAGGGAATATGAAGAAGATCATTGCACAGCATCAGAAATTATGTGTGTATTTTGCTTCGAGCCCAGACGCTGCCTTTGTCTAGTCAACCAGAAAAACATCTGCGTTTTGTTGTTCCAGCCAGCCCATCAGTAAACCACTGCCTGGCCATCGCTGTCTGTCCGTGCAGCCGTGGTTTCCTTCTGTGCAGAAGTTGTGCAGATGAACCCCGTCCTCTCCTCCGCCTCGGGAGGGCAGAGGCTGCCCTGCAACTTCCCAGCGCTGCACCTGAACACTGCTTTACCAGGTCCTTTCTCTGGTCTACACTGAGATGATTTTCTGGGCACTGAGTCAGAGTTGAGACTTAAATAATTTATTTGTTGAGCTAAATCTCAGTGAGATTTAGGCTGGAATATAAACCTGAGAAAGACAGGGACATCAACACTCTGGTCTTTCTCTCGTCTGCTGAGTATCAGGCTTTTTATATGGTGATAAACAGCTCAGAAATGAAATTGGAAAAGCTGTCTGGGTTTCACAAGATGGCTGTTTAGTGCCTCCTGTTCACTTGTTTTCCTCTTCTTATCACATCAAAGAAGAGTGAATCACTTTCTCCTTAGAGGATTACATTATTCCAGAAGCCTGGAAGGACCCGCTCTGGTTACAGGCTGTTACTGGAGGAGATTTTAGATGGAGAGGGGAAAACAGAGCATTTTTCTTATTTGCACCTGTTAATTGCAATTTGGAGCTTCAGCTGCATTTCTGTAAAACTTCCAGAACCTTCCAGAATCTTAAACTCCCAGCAGCACATGAAGGGACCACCCTACCTCATCCTTCACATTTTGCACAGAAATGGGATTGTCCTGGGGGATTTCCAGACCCAAACAGTGAGACCCTGAATGGTCCCGGAGCCAAAAGGAGTTTCCCAGCGAGAGGTGGGTACGGTGCCAGCAGCGGCGGGCGGCAGGGCGGTGCCAGGGCTGCATCCTGCGGAGCTGCATGGTGCGGGTGGCCGTGCGCTTCCCACCGCTGGGGCTGTTAATGATCGTTTCAGATATTCACTGGATAGCGCTGAGTGTCCGGGAAAAAAACAGCTAAAGGGATGGTGGCTGTAGCTGAGCTGTGCTGTGCTGTGCTGGTCCCTCCCTGGCAGAGGATGCTGGGGTCCCCAACCATCCCGGGGTCCCTGAAGCATCCCGGGGTCCCTGACTCGTCTCCAGCGCAGGAGGGATGGGGTGTGCAGCCTGCGCAGCCACCAGCATTACGTCACCCGGAGCCACACTCACTGGCTGCTGGTACCCGGAGGGCAGGACACTGCTGCAAGCAGCGTTAACCCCTTCCTGAGCATCCCCGGTGCCACTGGGGCAGCACAAAGGGACCTTCACAGGGCTGAGCGTTGGCCACTGCTGTCCACAGAGACAGGGGGTGCCTTCTGGGCAGGGGTGCTCCTGTTACAGGAGCTTGGTGGATCCTCCTGGGGCCAAATCCAGATGCTTTGGTTGTTCTGGGGAACAGCAGCAAGAAGCCAAATGAGAGCTTCAGGGCTGAACCAAGCGTTTACAGCCTGCGTAGATTTTTGGGACAGGCATTTTACTGAAGATTTAGGTTATACCAGAGGGTAGTGCCAGCCCAGCCATCCGCACACCCATCAGGAGCTTGCTGGAGCACAGATGTACATGGGAAGGGTTGGTGGTGTGTGACCTCCATCAGCTTTTTTGCTAGAAATGTGCTTGTTGCAGCCCCTGGCATGAGGATAGCCTATGGATGGCATGAAGCGGGTGGCAGACTGGGCCACCAGACTGGTAAGCCACCACAGGTTCCCCTTCTCAGACCCACCTTTGACCCCCGGGCAGAGCCCTGTGGCTGCGCTCTTATGTGCATAAGAATTTTTGTGGATTTGCAGAAGCTGCTGCCAAATCTTGAGGGGTTTTGGCTTCAACGGCCAGTAAGGAAATACTGCAAATTCTTACTTTTCTGCACAAAGTGGTCCCAGCAGTGCCAGCTAAAAACAGGGATTTAATTCTGTTGAGGTTCTTGTTTGTTTTAGAATAAAAGGGTTTGGTGATGGTGGCCTGTCGAGATGCTGTCCTCTCCGGGACCAGCTACCTCCAGCTCTTTCTCTGCTCTGTCATGCAAGAGGACGCCTTGGCAGACGCTGGGTCCCAGTGATCCTTGCCACAGGATCCAGGGGCTCTGGTTTCAGATCTCCTGCCAGTGGCTTGTGCCGGGGTGACAGCAGGGTGCCCACAGGACTCTGAGCTCTTGAGCACCCTGTGCTGGTGACTGGGGATGTCACCAATGTTGCCTGGAGCATCTTCAGTCTAGGAGGGGTGAGGTGAAGTGCACAGGTACCCTTGCCACCAAGATTTGGCTCCTAAAGGTGCTTTTAGGTTCATCCAGCCAGCTTGCCTGCAGGTCTAAACATCAGGCCTGTTAAATTAAAACCTAACCCATTTAATATTTTCTTGGCATTCCCTTTCCTCTTTAAACCCAGATTTGGAAGTAGAGTTTTTGGCTTACGGTTTTACAGATTTTACTAGAAACCATAAAAATGGAATAAGTAGGCGTAACATGGTCAGTAAATCTGACCTGAGGGTCACAGAATCTTGTGTGTGGGTAGCAGCTCATTACTGTGACTGTCCACCACTGTCTGCAGCCCCATCCTTTGTCCTTGTGGCACCATGCTCTTTTTCTAACATCTTAAATTCTGCTCTGCTATCAAGAAGCAATAGCATCTATAACATCTACTAGCATCTATAAAATCTGTTAGCTTAAGTTCATAAGAAGATTGGGCATGTGGTCCAAATGGCCTGCTAGGTACTAATTTAATAAACAGAAAATGAAAATCATGCTTCTAAATTGCCTTTTTAAAGTTGTCGTGTGCCACAGGAGAATTCCCCTATGAGCTGGCAGTAAGAACAGTATCAGGATCCGCTGGAGTTTTCTGGCAGTTATCTTTCCACTGACTTTCCTAAGCTGATGTATTTATGGACACTGGACAAGATTAATTTAGACTGGAATGTAGGTAAAGAAAAGATGCCTGACTAAAGCCTTCATTACAAAATTATTTTCAGAAGAGAAACACTACGCAGGATTAATTATTTCTATCTAGTGTATTAAAAGGAAGCATAGAGAAAAGAAATGCCTTCTCCCTTCAGCCAAGTGAAGCATTCAGTTTACAGAGATGATTAACCATGGGAATTTCCTGAGTATATTTTATTACCACGTAATCTTCTCCAGGGACAGTTGTGATTCTCAAGAGTGTTGGGGTCCACTTACTCTTTTTCCTCAAGTGCCCTTGAGACCTACTTTCAGACTAATGGCCTCAGGTTTGTTGTGCTTTTCAGGCTGATTCCACTTTCCAACCCTTCGTTTAAATAAGCCCTTGATTGATAGAGATTTTTTTTTAAAATGCCATGTCTTTGGCTGGCTGGATAAATAAAGGAGTAAATGCTCCTCCGGCGTAATTGAGCTTCTGCAAATGGTTTGGCAGTTGGTGGAGGCTTTGCTGCAGTGGTGCAGGGGGAGCCGCAGCATCTCAGTGGTGGCACATCACCAGCCAGCGCCAGAGCTGCGATGGCAAGGCGTGTGGCCCCATCATCAGAGCCCTGCTTGGAGAATGAGGCATCTCAGTGGTGCAGTGCACAGTGAGGACACACACTGCCCTTGTCCTGGGTCCTTGGGGTGGCAGCGAGTTGCTGCTGGGAAGCCGCCTTGCTGGCATGCTCTGGCTTAAGGAGGGCAACCCAAGTCCCCAGCCACTTGCTGTGGATCAGCAAGAAGTGACTTACCTGGTGGTGGTGGGTCTGCTGTGTTTGGGTGCTCCGTGACGGTGCTCACATGCAGGTAGGTCCATCCCTTCCCAGCACTGCATCCTCTGCCGGAGGGGCTGGAGGGACCAGCAGGGCTTTGGGAGTCCCTTGGAGGGGTGTGGGAGGGATGGTGGTGAAGAGCATTTGCAGGGCGGAGGGCCAGGGCACCTCATGGCTCTCTGATCTGTTGGGTGGCACCCCCAAGAAGCTGTTGCCCAGGACCGTGGGTTTTTTCCAAGAACAGCATCATCCAGGGAGCATGGTGCTGGCTGTGCCCTTCAGCAGCGCAGCGTTTCTTTCTTACTTTCAATGAAAGCAGGCTTTTCACCCGAGTAAAACTGCAGGGTCCAGCTGAGAAGTTTCTGCTTGAATTTTCGAAAGATATTTTTTGAGATGAAGATGATTGTGTTGCTGTGATAGGGTAATGATTCTCTGCAATGCACCTGTGTTGTACTAATGAACTTTCAGGCCATGCCATTTGTTTCTGTAGAGTTCTCGTTTCCTACCATGGCATTATTTATCCTCTACCACCTGCCCAGTTTGGTGCAGTTGAGACTTTCTCTGTTGGTCACCCCAGCCTCATGACACTTTCCATCCCCAACCCAGGTCACGTGTGATAACTTTTTCTTCTCTCAACGCCCCCAGCACGTCACAGAGCCTTGGAAGCTCAGGATCTTGCCTGTTCCATCTGCTTTATAACATGTTGCTGGCTACCTAAGAACTCCTTCGCTCTGCTTTAGGTTAAGAGGGATGGTTTGGGGCTTTTTGGAGCATGTTCTTGCTTTTCCTGCAGCCCTGGTTTCGTTGCGTTGGTTGGTCATGCCCTGCACATGCCCTGACTGCAGGGATGCTCGTGTGTCACTGTCAACATTTGTTTGGAACATGCCAGGGCTGATACAGCCTGGGGTGACCGTGTCTCTCCCTCTTTGAACCGAGTCTAGGGATGAATAACTAAAGCATCAAAACATAGAGGGAATGGGAAAAACCCTCCAAGACGTATGAAATTCCTCTTGTGCTGTGGAGATCTGCTCGGGCAGGGGTTGGCCCCGATGGAGATGTCAGGGCAGCACAAACGAGCCAGGCTGATGAGATCCCAGCCTCACAAATGCCCCGGTGAGGAATTTCCTAGCACCGCTTTTGCTCTTTACCTGACTAGTTCCGCTTTTTTAAAAAGGAGGAAGTTTTCTAAACAAGCCAACAGAAGCCCTTCGCTATGGATAAAGGGAAACGGAAAAACTGGTAATTAAGGTAATTAAGAGCTTGACTCTTGCTTTCTCTCCAAGAAAGGAAAAATCAATGCAGCGCCTGGGCAGCCGCAGTGATGCCATCAGCAGGAGGGGGTGCAGGCGCTCTCCCAAGCTGAGGCAGATGCCAGGGCACAGCGTGGCCATGCTGCTGGCTCTCGCCAAGGGTGAGGAACAAGTATTTTCATCAGTCTTTAGAAAACCGTCGCCTTGAGCCTGTACCTGGTATTGCCAGACTCTTCTGGGCGCCCTGCTGCCCGCAGTGGGCATCGCTTATCGCCCACGTCCCGCACCGCAGGCGGTGGCTTGCCATCCTGAAGCAAGTAGGAAGTCCTGCATCCATGCCTGGGGCTGGAATAGGAGAGGAAAACTAGAAAACAAGGCTAGAAATAAGAAGAAGGGATTGATGCCTATGGGATCACTGGCGCCTGAACCTGGGATGTGAAGTGTATTAGTACATAATGCAGAATTCACCCCAGATTGATGTGAGTTGGTGACGTGTGTGCAGACATCCTCATCACCCAGCCTGGGTTTTTTCTTTTTCCACTGAGCAGCTATTTGGAAAACGTGGATGTTTCCAAGGGGATTAAACCCTGTTCCTGTGCAGAATCAAAACCCTGATGATGTCCCTGCCAGCCCCAGCTCTCAGAGCCCAGAAAGAGATGGGCAGGAGATGCTGGCGAGGGCGGCCTCCGTGGTTTGTTCTGTTTTTCTAGCTGCATCTCCACCCCAGTGTGTCTGGGCAGCACAAACCTTACAGCTTTTCAAGCTCAAGTTTTCTTGATCTTATTGTAGATGAGGAGGGGGTGCACAGCATGGTCTGGTTTCTGTTTTGCTGTAAATCAGGGCATGGGTTTTTCCAAAGAATTGCTGTCTTGTATTAAATTGTAGGATCTTTTTCTTCCACTGTTTCTCCTAGCTCAAGGCAACTGTCTCTGCAGTCCTTGATCTTTGTATCTGAACACCGAGAAGCTCTTTGCAGGTGTGTTAGCATGTGTCAGGCAGGAATGGGTAGATTTTTAGGAACATGATTTTATGCACTAAAGCAAATCCAGAAATTGACGGGAGGCTGCGCACCTCGAGGCGTCGCATCCTGCTTGGTGTTCCCAGAGGCTCGGGGTGCCCTGTGTGAGCCCCAGCATCTGGCAGCCTCCTGCACCCCTCGGGGCGAGAGGGATGCTCATAGGAGCAGGCACAGCCTCTTGTGCAGCTTGCTGAATTATTTGCAAGCCATAAAACCCTCGTGTTTAACTAAGTGCTGTGGATGAGTCAGGGGTTCAGTCTGGACCAGGCTTCCAGCAAGACTTTGTAGGGTTATACAGGCTGCTCGTTGTATAAAAAAATAGTTTTGCAGTTATTTCCGAGGTGCTGTTGGGCAGCACGTGTGAGCACTGCTCAAGCCACAGCTGAAAGCCACCGGACAGGGCAAAGTGTCCCAATGATGGGCGCTGCTGCCCCTGCAGAGGTGCAGAGCTGGCCCTGGAGTCTCATCTCCCACCAGTGCAAATCAGGCTTAGCTGAAGTTATAAAATTCACGTCAGCAGCAAACTGGCGGAAGGTGCAGAAGAAGATGAAGAAGGAGCCAGATGCAAACCCGCAGGTTTTGTTTTCTGATAGGTATCCTGCATCAGGTTTCAGCCTCTCTGAGCCTGGCCATCACTGGGTGTGCGTAAGCTGTGGGTGAGGTCTCGAGGGCAGCATTTATCTTCCTGGGATGGAGGAGCACAGCATCCCCCAGGCGTGGGCATTGCCCAGAGAGGCTCCAGGGGATGCCCTTTTCTCCTCCATGGCTGTGTTGGCCTTGGAGGTTCCATGCCGAGGGGCTCGGTGGGCTGCACACCATTTGAGATGTCTCCGTTTTCGTTTTCCCTGATCTACGAACAACAGGCTTGGGGTTAGTTCTTCACCAGGTGCCTTCTTTGGGCAGTTTCTTCATTTCTGACCTCCGCTGCTGATATTTGAAATGGTGACAAAATGGCATGAACGTGTCCTGGCATCCCCATGTCTGAGTTAACTCCTCCCAGCCCATGCTGCTGGATCAGTGTGGGGACACAGGGTCCTGCCCATGAACAGAAAACTCCAAAAGTAAAGTTTAGTGGCAGTCTTAAGGAGATACATGTCATAGTAATGCTCATTCCTTGTAGGACTAATGATTAGCAGTGGAAGCAAGCTGCAGTGGATGGGAGCTGTGCAGGCAGCGCAGTACTGCGGTAGCCGAGTGCTGCAGCATTTGCCAGCCCTCCCTGCGACGTGTGTTTCCAGACGGGGGGAGGCACCTGTCATCGCTACGTTGGCATCTTTCAAACCTTTTAACTGAGCGCCAGCGAGCATGTGGAGCGTGCTGTTAGATCTTTGTATCTTAATTAACTTGATCTTCATCATCAGTGATGTGGTGAGTAAATGAAAGGAACTGTAAATTCCAGTTGCCGTTAAACCAAAGCAAACTCCGTTTAACGACGCAGTGTCAGGAGAAGCTGAACATGGAGCTTTCGTGGCGGTGGTGCTGTTATCATCAGCGGCCCCAGGAAGCTGCCTGTGATCTCTGCATCACCGGGGTCTGTGCAGAGCCAGGACCTGGGGGATGAAACACACACTCAGGTTTTGGAGGGACCAGCAGTGTTTGGCAGGTGGCTGTGTGGAAGGGGAAAGTCACTCGTCCCCCATCTCTGAGCATCAGCTTCTCCCCTTTTCCATGAAATGCCGCAGTGAGAAGGCAGAGGCTGCACGCACGCATTGGTGCCGACTTGCCCAGCTTGGGTGGCCACTGTCCCCTGCATGCCAGCAGCGCGGTGGCTCTCTCGGCAGGCGGGATGGTATGTACTGCATTATAGATAACCCACAGAGGATTCTGCAGTCAGTGTCAGCATCCTTACCAGACTGAGTGCGTTCCAGTGGCTGTCAATACAGTAAATGATCTGTTCAGGCCGCTCTTTTGATATGTACACAGAGCATTAATCTTCACACTTTTATGCCAGGCTAAAAATGGCAGCTCCTTTCTCCCGCCGTCCCGAGCATCCGCGGCTGGCCCTGTGTCAGGCTATCACCTGTTGCAGCCAGCTGTTCGGCGAGTGGCTCGTGTGACTTGGCTGCATGAAGGCTTACGGTGCCGTCCCCTGCCTGCTCGGGCAGCTCTTTGCAACGGGAACGTTCATCGCCCTTGGAGGCTTTTATTTTCTCAACAGCTTTGAGCTTGCTCTTGTAAGGCGGCTGTGTCCCGCCTGCCTGCTGCTCGCCGGGGCACTTTGCAGAGCTCAGCTGGCCCTGGGCTCGTGGGATGGAGGCGTTCAGTCCTTGGAGCAACGCATGTTGTGCCGGCGACTCCGGTGTGTTTCGGGGCTTGGGAGCTCCTTAGATGATGCTCCCGAAGCCTGACTGGAGCATGCGTGGTTTCAGTGTTATTACTGCTGTCTGCATTAAATACAGACGTTACTGAATCCCCAAGCCCTGTCCTAGATTACAGTGAGCTTGTTTTACAATCTGGGGACTGGGAGCTGTCTTTTCATGGGGTTATTTTCAGATCCTGAACTGAAGTTCGGGAGATGTCTTCAGGGCATTGGGGCATGTCTTTATTTTCAGTTTCCTAGTGGGGAAAATAAGGCAAAAGAGGCAAAAGGAAGCCCTTTCTTGATGTATCCATCTCCATGCAATCAAATTATTGCTTCTGTGGGTGGCTCTGGAAGTGTGTCCAATGGTTGTGACTGCAGAAGAGAGCAATTAAAGTACAGGTCTGGGTCTGGAGAAACTCCAGGTTCATTTTCCTCTCATGCCAGATTTCTTTCCTGATCTTGGGCAAGGCAGGTAGGGTGCTGTTCCCGAGGGCAGCTGTGCACAAAGATCTTCCTTTGGCGTGTACAGACCTTGGAGCATCTGGTCCCACGATTCAGCTGGCTCCGTGATGGACACGATGGCTTTGCCCCAGACACATCACAGAGCACGAGGCACTTGATGTTCCCATATTAACCTACATATCAGGACAGAAGGCAGATAAAAGTCTTGCAGGGGCCAACAGGCTTCCCAGATGGTGCTGGTGCAAGAGCAGGGCTGGATCCTCTGGGTTTGCATGTCAGAGAAGCTGCTCAGAAGGGGGTGATGCGCTGCAGTGGGTTGCTGTTTGCTTGTTTGTTTCTTTGCAGCATCTTTCTGTGTTGATGTTTGTGCTGGGAGGTGCTGGGAGGTGGTATTTCGGGGAGGAAGCGTGTGCTGTGCAAATACTGCAGTGAGCTCCAGCTCCCAGCTTTGCAGAGATCTGTCAGCTGGCACCACGGGCTGCTTTTCACTTCCAGCCTGTCCTCTGCTTGCATGTCATTACGCATGACACTGTTGACATGTGCATGGCAAGTGTCATGCATATTGCTGCAGAGTTGCCAAGAAAAGGCAGAAGAGCTGACAGCCAGCGCCTGTCGCTTTCTGTGCAGGGAGTTTGCAGCAGATGAGGCAACTCCTCTCCCTGTCCCTGTGGTTGTGATTAGAGAGCGCTCAGAACAAACCTTGCAGACCACTGGGGGATGTTCTCTGTTGCCGAGCCTGCCAAAGTGCTGCCCGGCACGGTGGGAGTGTGGCACTAAAGTGTATGGCACACCGGAGGCACCCCACGGCGGCGGGCAGCAGGCAGCCTGCTTGCAACGTGGGGCTGGGTTGCAGGGGCTTGGCTAGAGGGTGGTTTAGATCAGGGGTGTCTGGCGAGTGGATACCTGCACAGAGTGGTTCAGGCATCTCATCTGGGCGGCCCAAGACCAGGATCTGTTTTCTGTTGTGCCCTGGTAAATTAGCAGTAGTTGCTTGAGGAGTTAATGGCTGGAGGAGTTGCTGTTGCTATCGGTATTCGGACTATCGCATCCATTGGACCTAATTTTTCTCATATAAAGAGTTAATTTCCATCGATGAATGGTAAAACTGTTGCTGTAGGTAAAGGGAAGTTGCCACGGACCTGTGCTGGGACGGGCTGTCAGTGCAAGCCTGTGGGTTGGTTTTGGTGCGGTGGGGCTGGAGGCGGAGAGCCTGGCCCAGACTGCCCGCAGCCTCGGGGAGAGGGCAGCAGGCAAAGCTGGGTGGCTTCTGGTCACCAAACCGTAACTCCTCGTCCCTGCAGTCAGGTCCTGGCCTGGGTGTGAGGGGAAGCACTGGCAGAGCTGAGGCTTCCTCCAGTCCTGGGGGACCTCTGGAGAGACAGGACAAATGCCTCTGCTCCTGCTGAGCATTTTGGGCAGGGCACAGTGGGGAGAAGGCGGTGGCTGAGCTCTGGTTTTCAAATGTAAGTAGGACAGAGCAATGCACTTAAATTCATGCACCGGGCAAAGAATCTCATGCACGGGGCGCAGGGTGCATGGTGGTGCCAAACACAGTGCCTGCGTGCTACCATCCTGCCCACAGGGTGGAGGGTGCTGGGTTGGCAGCACGGCGAGCAGGAGCCCTTGCCTTAGTCCTGTCCCTGTGTTTATCCCACAGCTCGGGCACATCCAGCCTTTCCGAGGGCATGGAATGGCCTTGCATAGCCATGGAGCAGGGATGGGCTGGTGCCATGGTTCCCCTCACTGGCAGAGCCTCTGGTTCCAGGCAAGAGCATCACTATTTGTAACAGCCCTGGTCCTGTGCTCACATGTACTTTCCACATCAGGTTTCCTGGTTTCACAGGCAGGACAATGTATTTCTCCCGACCGAGCTATTTCTGCCCTGATGTGGCATTTCTGTGCAAGCCTCTCTGCAAGCCCCCATGGGGAGCAGCAACCCTCTAACATCAGGGGAGCAACGTGAGGTTGATGCCAGCAGCTGTAGCTGTAGGTCGATTTATTTGACTCAGGAATCTAAACATGTAGGAGGCTGCTGCCACCAGGCTGGTGGTAATGCAAGGCGGGGAGGAAGAAAGGAGCCATGCAAAGTGGAAAAGTGGCTTAATTTCTCCTGGTGTGACAGGGAATTGGATAACTGTTGAAGAGCAGGTGTGCTCCCACGGAGAGCCCGGTGCAGAGCTGCCCGCGTGGTGCTTCCCTGGGGCTGCTCCGCAGCGTGGAGCCGTGTGGCGTGCGGGCGGGTTCATACTGCACAGCATCAGTGGGTGTTCGGGAAGAATGAGATGTGGGGGTAAAGCCTGCGTGTGGCACTGGTACCGCTTTTATTTCTGAAGGGTTCGGTGTTATGCCACCGATCTACAGGGAAGCATACGCTGAGGTAGATGGAGGCAGAGGCCAAAACCCAAATTCCTGATTCCCAGACTGCTCGTTCCCCTCCTGGTCGCAGCCTGAGGCGGGTGGCCATGGTGCCACATAGGAAGCCAGCCCCACGGGAGCCGGAGCCATGGCGCAGTGGGGTGCAGGCTGGCCCTCGGCAGCAGGTGCGGTGCTGGAGCCATGCCACCATGCTGCCACCTCCCTGCGCTGCCTGTCTTTGGGACACTGGGAAAGCACGAACCCCAGGTTTGAGGTCCTGGGAAGGGGAGCTGGCAGCCAGGCTGCGCTCAGCGTTTTTCTGAAAATTGGCTTGTTTTGATGCATCCCAACTCAAACCATCACATAAGGTGCCCACACCGGCAGTCTCTGGGGCTGGGACCACGTTGTAGTCCTCAGGGCATCCGAGGCACAGCAGACAACACCAAATGCACAAAACCCCTTTGCTTTTGTTCTTAAAGTCAGGTTTGTACAAGGCGTCGTTGCACCCTCCATGGCAAGAAAAGGGACAGTTTTGCAAGTTCTAGCTCTTTCTCAACCTCTTCTTCTGTTCTTCCAGGATCATACCGCAGCTGGAGAACTCGCCTTCACAGGTTTCACCAAGCAGCCTGCCTGGCTCCGAGATTTCGGAAGCTACAAGGACTTACTTGCAAGGGGTGAGCCGCTATGACCTGGATGAGCTCGATGCTTGCTGGTTGGAACTTGTTAATATGGAGCTCAAGGAGATGGGTGAGTATTGCTGCTGTTTTTCTCCTTGCCTGGGCATCCCAGAGTGGGCATTCATGCTTCTTAAGTGATGATGTGGAACAAAAGGTCTTGAAGAAGAAATCTTCATTCAGGCTCTCCAAAAGAGACGATGTGGATTGCTGCAGCGCAGGAACTTGAGTGTATCTCGATGCTTCTCACTCACGTAGGAGTTTTTGGACACGGTGCAGGAAGAACGGGGCAAACCAGATGATGGTAGGAACAGTGCAGCGTGTCCTGTGGAGCAGGGGTCTGATTTGCAAAAGAACCAATAGATTCAGATCACTCATGACCGCGCTCCAGCTGCGTGACCGTCTTCATCTCCTGTAGTGATCCCTGCAGCATCTGAGCTGCAGGAGGTGTTGTGCAGGGCGGGCGCGTTGAGCCCGACTCCTCTTTGACTGGCCAGATCTGAAAGCATTTCTCCAGCATCTCTCCAACGGGGCAGATGAAGTCAGAGGAAAGAGGATTTCCTAGGCACAACGTGTAGCTCTCAGAAATGCTGGTCCTGGGTTGTCTCTTTCCTAGGTGTCTCTGAGTATCATGGCATAACGTTGCCTGCATCACTGCTGTTACATCACTGCACATTCTTAAAATCCATTCGTGCGTTTCGGTTGAGTGCAAGTACCTGGGCTTGGAATTTGACCACTGGCACTAGTGCTTAGCATGGTCTGCTGGGCAGATTTGTTGGCACAGGCACGTGGGTCTGTAGTCCTGCCAGACTGTGGAGGGATTTTCCAGTCCTTGTTAGGTAAGGGTTGCTCTGGTGTGGCGGCTGCCGCGCAGGTAAGAATAACACCACAATAAAACATTCACCTTGTGAGGTCGGTGAAAGCTGAAGCGTGCCTACGTGAAGTATTACTCCCCATTGCAAAGGTCTTCCAGGGGGTGGGACAAGGTATGTTACCGAGTGCTTGAGCAGGTGGGGTCATGCACCGCTGAACAGGAAGGTTGTGCTGAGTCTCCCAGCCCGCTGGCTAAGAGCTGCAGTGAGTTTCAGTAAGATTGCAGTAAGATTTAGTTTCAGTAAACTTGCACAGGAATGTAAATGAGCTCAGAAGCAGGCCACTGCACTGGCTGGTCTTGGTTGCAGAAGATCTCTGTTCTTCTGATGTTCTCATAATTTGCAGCCAAATTTTGTTACCGTGATCTTTGAGACCTTGAGAAGGTTGTAGAGGCTGCTTTTACAGTTTGGCTAATTATCTATTATACATATCCTGTATATTGGATTTCCCGTAATCTCGGCATTGTGGAGCCCATAGTATCACTAGCAAATCACCATCAGCTTTGCCCTCATTAACTGGTCCTGTATTAGCAGCCTCAGCTCTGTCATTAGCACACCCAGGTTTTGAGCTCCTGGCAGCTACAGCCAAGTCCCTGGGCAGAGCAGAGGGTGCTTCTGGGCAGCCCCGAGTGGCCTGGTCCTGCTCAGGTACCTTGCTGAAGGTTCACCCTTCCTGACGCTGCGCAGCTGCCGTTACTGCATCAGGACAGCAGCTTGTGCTACACTGGACATCCTTCTGACTCCGCCGTGCTTTCACTGTATCCCCTGCTGCACTTCCCTCACCATCTCCACTGCTAGGTGCCCATCAGTTGTGTCTCTGGACTCCAGAGAAGGGTTGTCTCTCTTTCTACTTTCCCCTTGTACATATTTCATAAGTCTTTAGGAAGGCAGTGGGCAGAGATTTGACTTCTCCGGCCCAGTTGGGTTAAATTTGGCTTGCTTTTATTATTTCTTCAAAGTATTAGGTTACAAATGCAAGGTCTTAAATGGCTTTCAGATGTGGAGCTCCTGTGCTGATGGATAACTGGAAGGTTGAGATGAGATGGGTGCCGTTGGGGCAGGGATGCTGCTGCCCCAGGCCAGGTGGGAGCTGCCTGTCCCCTGCAGCTGCCAGTGCCATGTCACCTTCGGGCTGGCGTGCGCCTTGGCACAGCGGCGCTGCCTTGGGAGCGTGTTGGGGTTTAGGAGGGGAGCTTGAACATTGTCACAGGGGAGCTTGAGCATGGAGCATCACATACCCCTGGTAGCGCCACTCCTTGCAGGCGCGTTGGGTGGGCTGGCATCGCGGCATCCTGATGAGTGCGCCCCAAACCCGATGTCAGGACGTAGGCGATGGTTTGCTGCTGACCCTCTGTAATTCTGAGCAAGCTGCGTGTTTCTTCCTCTAGCTCCTTGTCATTTATCAGACAGTCAGCTTTTTCAAGGACGGTCCTTAGGAGGTGTTTGTGCAGCACCAGGCTGGATGGCACCATGGTCTCTGACGAAGCCCCTGAGCCCGCCTGCCGCAGCCAGCTATAGACAGTAATAACGAACCCAGGGGATTTCAGCAGCGATAATGCAGGGAGCCTCACTGTCCATTCTGCAGCCCGTCTCTGTTGCTGAAAGAGCGCTGTAATTACTGGCTGAGCCTTAAATATGCTTAAATATGCCGGGGAGGGAGCAGCTTTGAAAACCAGCGTTTGGTGTGTGAAATCCACCGCGGACACGGCTGCAGCCTGAAGGATTCTGGTATCTCGCCCCATCCCCCAGCCCTCCTGACTTCTCTAGCAGCACGAGGGCTAGTGCATTTTTTCCAGTGACTTGAAAGGGAAAACATGTGGCATTGATTAATACCCCATTCCCGGCGCCGTGGGGAGCTGGGGGTCTGGCAGGTAGGGAGCAGGCTGGGTGCTGGCGCTCCGGGCTGCGGGACCGCGGCTGCATCTCGCCCGCCGGTGCCTGGTGCCGCTGGGGGGGTGGCCGGCGGGCTGCTGCGGGGGGACGTGTTTTCCTGCCCGTGGAAGTGGTGGGGTTTGGGTGCCTGGAGAGGAATGCTGTTGCAGCACATCTGATGGCTGCTCGCCGCCTGGGCTGTGCCAGAGCTCTGCTCCCTCTGCTTCCCATACGGGAGAAGCCAGGCAGCCGGGCACAGCGCAGGTGGGATTTGGGTGCCCTTCACCACCCAAGGCAGAAGATTGCCCCCTGCCTTAGGTTGGGCTGAAGGCAGTCCGTAATTAGTGCTTTCTCCTGGAAGCCCTTGACATTAATGACAGGCTGAGATCTCCAGACCAGCTTTGCTGATCTCTGAGATCATTAATGTGACTTAACTGGAGGACCGCAGCCTCTCCTGTTGAGAGAAGTCAGGAGTTATCTCCCAGCTCAGGAGATAGGCAGGAGTTTAAATTCCTCCTGGGTGTTTAGCTGAGCTGTTGTCACTGGGCAGTCCAGGGGCACAGTGTGTCATTCCCAAAATATTTAATGACAAAGAAGGAGCCTGATCTGTGACTGGCTCTCGAGGAGTGGCGGGGAGGGGAGCTGGAAAACACCTATGAGATCATCCCTCTCGCTTCGCTCCTGCCGCCGTGATCCACGTAGCACACAGCACATGCCTTTTCCAGTCCTTTTTAGGTCACCCCAGGGATGGAATTTTATCACCGAGATCAGATAAACCTCCAGATAGCTCCAGCTCCCTGCGCTCCGCAGGCTCCTCTCCCACTTAGGTGAAATGGCTCTGAAAAGCAAAAGTTTTACATGTAAAACCAGCTTTAAATAGCTGTGAACTGCCCTGTAAGATACTGCGGGAGCTGTTGCTGTACTGGAGATAGGTACTGTTTAAAGGACTGTGTGCTGGAGATGAAATCAGTATTTAACCCTGCCTAAATGTTTTATTTGTTGCTGCTGCAATATGAGAGAGTTTAAAAAGTAGGTCTGAAGGAGTCTGAATGAAACCCTGAACCAGATTTATGTACATGCCACTCCAGGCGGCCCAGGCCTTTCCTTTTAGAGAGGAGCCATGCCATAAGTCTTCGTTTTTATATTAACATTTTATGCTGTATTTTGTGATCTCCACTAAATCCAAAGCTATTGTAAGAGTGGGGCTAGAGACACTTCAAAGACCAAGGCTGAAAGATGCCTTTGCAGTGATCAGCACTTCATAAACACACGGAAAATCCTCAAGAAATGGCTAAAAACGTTGCCGGAATCAATTTTGCTGAAGGCAGAGCCGAAGTTTCTAAGTATTCCCTTGACTTAATCCATATGGTGTATGCTGCTCACATATGCCCACCACAGCTTCTATCTTGGGAGCTGGAGGTGTTCCTGGTATTTTATGGCAGGAACATGCAAAGGTCACATGCATTGCTTTTGAAGCTCCAGGGGGAATTCATCACTGCATACTTGAGATATGTCTGTGTACTAATGAGATGATACCTCCCTCGGTGGAGGTGAGATTGGTCAAGTAGACTTGGAATAAACCGAAGTCGGTGGAGTGACCCTGGGGAAGATGTGCTCAATGGAGCAGAGGCTGACATTAAACGTATGCCTCAGAGAGCGGCTGCTTGCCTCCCTGGCAGTGCCGGGAGTGCCTGTCTGAGGCTGCCCCATCCCACAGCGTCCTTTCAGGATTTGGGGAGCCCTATTTTCCCCCCAAGACAGCTTGGTCTTGGTGCTGCCCAGGCAGAGCCTGTCCCCACGCAGCTGCCACCTACCCACGGGTGCCCCTCGCCACGGCCAAGCTCCGTCGGCTCTGCAGGGCCACCCTATAGCTGGCATTTGAATCTCTTATTTTAACGACTTTGGGGGTGAATCCCCGCCATGCTGTGCTGGCAGCGGATGTGCAGCCCCATTCCCTGCCCGTGCAGCCGGCTGGAGGGAGCCCTGTGGTGGGCACCGCTGCCCTCTGATGTGGGGGATGCAGGGGCTGCTGGCCCCCCGCGGCAGTGCTCCCCAGCCCTGGCTGGCAGGGGGATGTGCGGAGGTCTGTCCTTGTAGTGGGATCCGTTTCCTTTAACCACCAGCCCAGCTTCCCCCTTTCCAGCGTCTCCCCACGCAGACCGCAGCTGTCGGGACCGCTCGCAGCGATGGCCCTTCCACCACCTTCCCCACCATGCCCCCGCACCCAGGCTCACCCTGCTTGCTGCTCACCGCTTGACAAAGCTTAGCCCATTAATAATTCAGAGTCTGCTTGTTGGGAATATTTTTTTTTCTCCTTTCTCTTGTTTTGAAGAAATCCTGCCAGTTTGGAGCTGTTTTATAACATGTCTGTGCTGCAGCCCACAACAAACATCCGTGCGTAGCCTGAAATCTTTGTTCTCCACCGAGATCGTAAGCTGATTGCACGAGTAACTGTTTCGGCAGCAGAGCAGTTGGGTGCGTGGATAGGCGAACCGGCAAATCCTCTGCTACTTGGTGGTGTATCGCCCGCAAGAGATGTATTTCATAGAGTGCCAATGTACAGCGTACAAGTATCTTGGGAACAGATTTAGGGCTGGAAGCTGTTCTCAGTTACACCGCCGTTATCTGGATTAATGCCGCTGGTGTCACGGGGAGAAGGACTCGCCTGAGCTGCCCGTAGGCAGGTGCCACGCTCGTGTTTGCTCGCAGGCTGTTGCTCTTTAATGTAGGGGTCCGTACCCCACTTGGATGCAAGGGCAGGACTCGGGAACAGGCGAGTCAGCGAGCCCAGGGGGTAAAGAGGCACAGAAGTGATGGCAGTCAGAAATGATGAAGGTGAGAGCCCACTGCAGCTGGCTCGTGGAGAGCTGCTGAGCAGCATGGCGGGGGTCTGGGAGAGCTGGAGGTGGGTGCACAGGACTTCTGCTCTTCTTTTGGATGAACAACATTGTCCCCCCGTGATCACCTCCCCCACCGCCGGCCGGGGTGCCCCTGGCACAGTGGGAGCTGCGGTGCCCCTGCCCGGGCGAGCCGCAGCAGCTTGCTGGGGTGCCACAGCATGGGGCGGCCGGAGGGAAGGGAGAGAGGAAGAAGAAGAACAATCCGAGCACAATAATCCAGGCTAATTTTGTGTGAAAATAGCCTCAGCCTTTAAGCTTATCTTTCAGCAAGGAAATCCAGAAATATTTTCAGGTGGCAGTTCTGTAGGTTGTTGGCAGAGGTGAAAACACTGCAAGCCTCTGGAAGGGGAAGCTGAACTAAATGAGCTCGTAGAAACAGCTACTGCAGCAAAGCTCTGTATAGATTAATGTGTTCATTGTATATAGATCATGTATTAATGTATAGCTTAGGAGGGTTGGGTATCAGTGGGAGATGCTTTAGACATTTTGCCTCCCCGTTTTTTGGCAGAATCAGTTTTTATGTCAGATCGTTGTTTTGCTATTCCATGAATTCCTCGCAGTAATTGCAGTACTTCCAGCGATACTCGGAGTTTTGCTGCTGGATGGGGCAAGGAGGGTTTCATCCGCAGTGCTCCAGGACAGCTCCGCCAGTGCCGAGCATCGCTGGAGAGAGACGGCAGCTTGTAAAGTGGCTCCTAAAACATTTTGTCATCATCTTAAATTTGAGCAATAATTGATGTCAGTGGGTGGCAGAAAGAGTGATAATTGGTTCCTGTAAATCTTTTAAAAAGTGCATTAGCAGGCTGTGTTTGTAACAAAATATCTAGAAGTTTCACTGCGGATGCTCAGCTCACGCAGGTTGCATGTCGCTGTTTGTTTTGTTGGTCTTACTTTTATGTTGAGGTTCTGCTCATAAATAACATCAGTAAAGGATTAATGTGCAATTGCTGCATCTCCCAGGCATTGTGTGCCTGCAGGGGATGGCTTCGAGGTGGCTGGGGGAGTCCCAGACGGTCTAGCGTGGTGTTCAGGTGGTTGGCTGTCATCCCCTGACCTTTGCAAAGGATGCTTGGGACAGGACCTGGGATGCCCAGGGGAGCACCCAGCCTGGGGCAGGGGTGCCTGGTGTCCCGGCGGGTGCCTGGAGTGCGTGGGTGCTCAGCTCCCAGCCTCATCCAGAGGCAAGGCGTGCTTCTCCCAACGTGTCTTTCTGCACACCGGTGCCTCAGCTCAGCTTCAGCATCTAACCAGTGCTTTTTATCTCCGGATTGCTTTCATTCCCCTGGCCTCTGAGGGGGGAAGGATCCTCAGCAGAGCTTTGCAGAGGCAGAAGCTGAAGCAGGCAGGTTTGAAGTGACTCACCCAGGGCGAGCTGGAGGGACAGTGAGCTGGGGGGAGATCTCAGAAGCCCGTGGTCCCCATGCTGCGTGTGAACACCCCTATCCCATCAGGGAGCTGGCAGCCTTTCACTCTCAGTTATTCAAAGATGCTAAGAGACAAGCCTACATCATCTCACAAGTGCTTTCCTTTTTTTTTTTTTTTAAATTTAAAAAAAAACAGTAGTTTTGCTTGTTTATATATATTTTTATACTGAAAAGTAGATGCCAAGGTTTACAGCTTCTGAATCAGCTAGTGGCGCAGCCTGCAGTCCTGATGGCTGTTTGTTCATTAGCTGTTTTATCTCCAGGTAACCTCCACAGGGTAAAAGGATTTATTGTTTCAGTAAATTGATTTTAGTGGAGCACAATTTAGTCAGAAATAGGTCTCCATTCTGTGAAAGGTGTCTTCACCAGCTATTGTTTTTCTCCCTGCGCAGTGAATCGGCTCACACCACGACAAGAAGTAGCTGAGAATTCATTTAGCAGAAGAATATTGCTCCTTCATGCCACATAAATTACGGTATTACAGAAATAATTATAACGGAGAGCGGCGTTGTGTAAAAGAATGTGCCTGGTGGTTCTCCAGACCCGGTGCTGTGACTTCGGTGCCAGCTCAGCGATCCCAGCTCCTTTGGGATGAAGTGTTTAAATTCTGCATTTCAGGTGCCGTACGGGCAGCTGCTGTGAGGTTTGGGGTTGCTGAGTGCACAGGGTTGAGGCCAGGACCCTCAGGAGGCCCCCAGGGATAACGAGGATGCTGGGCAGCTGCAGGGATCCTGGCAGACCCCGACGGGAGAGGTACAGGGAAGTTTTCTGCTGGGAGCAAAGTTCAGATGAAAGGCTGGGTCGGTTCCTACATGTTTTACCTTTCTGAATCAGATTTGGAGACCTCCTGTAGCATGTCATTGTCTGGCACTTCTCCTCCTCCTCCCTTTCTGAAGCAAAGGCCGCCTTCTCCTCCGAGGGATGCTTCCTCTGGGATACGTGCTGCCACCAGCATCCCGCTGTGGGCCCAGAGAGGAGAGCTTTTCTCCAGCCAGGATGCGGCAGGAGGCAACACTCCCTCGGGGACAGTCCTTCCCAGCGCAGGGCAGTGTCGGGGGGTCCCAGGGAGCCTGCGTGGCTACGTCAAAACCCAGCATCATTAACACGCTCGGTGTTAATGGGGAGAGGGTATGGGTGGTGCGGGTGGCCTCCAGGCAGGGGTGGTGGAACATGGAGCCTTTTACTCTGAACATGACTCCAAGTCACTGGTGATTATGTTGGCATGAGACTGCATTCTCACTTCTGCCTGTGTCCCTCTGGAGAGAGACGACGGAGGAATTTGCAGCTACGCTGCCTTTCTCTGTGGAGGCTCAGAAAAGCTTCGTTTTCTGCCCCACCTTTCGTACAAGACCTTGGCTTACCTTAACCAGGTAAAAATATCTTCCTCTTGGTCAGCAGGTAGAGTCCACAGTCCTGGTGATGGTCTCAGACATGACTTAGCCCCTGGACATCGCTGGATCTATTAATTGTAGTCAAGATCAGTATCTGGGTCTTTGCTTTTCCTTCCCCAGGGACAACAACGGCATCACTTGTGCATGTACACAGAGACTGTTTTGGTGGAGCATTTTTTTGGTTTTGCTATTTAGCTGACCATGATTGATGCAGATAGCATTTATGCAGCCAAAAAGATGACAATTTTTTGAATGGGGTTTAACAGCACAAACTTTACATGATGCAGAAGGAGATAAATGGAGCACAAATGGAAAAAGCATTTCACCCCCAGGCCCCATTGTTTAGTGTTTCATAAACGATTAATCGCTTCATCCCCATCAAGTGCAATTGTCAATTCAATAAGCTCCGAGGTATTCTGAATGGCGCTTGGCAAACAAACTCCTAATGTAATTACATCTAAATGGAGTGTGAGAGCGCGCGTGTGTGTGTGCGCAGGAGGGAGAGATCTATATTTTTCGGTGTAACGGTGTAACAGCTATGTGGCATGTAGGCTGATAAGGAAACCCCATCGGGTGCTGGTCCTGCCCCGGCGCAAGATTTTTGGGATGGGCAGGGACTTTCTCCCCAGGGTTAAGCTGGTGATGCTGGGGCATCACCATGGGTGGAAAACACAGGAGATGGGATGGGAGCGGGTTCTTTCCACTGGAGGTGAAGTGGGGGCAGTGGCGATGCCAGTGCATCCCGACCCTGCAGGCAGGTCAGGGCCAGGGTTCCTGTGGAAACCCCCTCACTTTCCTTCCTCGCGCTGCCTGCAGCTGCCAGCTCGCTGCCTGCCCTGCCCCTTGCACAGGGCGGCTCTAGCAAGTGCGTGGGGAAGAGCACCGGGAGCACTTTAATGATCATTTTGCTTTCCAGAAGAGCAGAGAGAGCAGAGCCTGAAATGCTGGAAGAAAGAGAGTTAACTCCAGGCTGACACTCCGGTGTCTGGGATCCTAGTCACCCACGTGGACTTGAAACGCTGACCAAGAGGAGTGTGTTCTTGCTGGGTTTGTTTAATACTCATGTAAAGTCGTGGTTTACAGCTCTCCATAGAGCAAGTGCAACTCTGGTGGTGTGTATGCACCATTAAGGCAAAAAAAAAAAAAAGGCTTTGTAACCTGCTCCCTGCCCTCTTGCATCCAACCTGCATGATGCCAGGAGCGAGCCAGCAGCTCCATCCTGGCTCCGGCACGTGGGGCTCGCTGTGCCACCGTGGCAGCGCAGGATGCTTCACCTGGCCGAGCTCCAGTGGTCCCCGGGCAGCCTGTGCCAGCCCGGGGCTCTGCAAGGTCCTGCGCCCATCGCCAGGGCTGCTCGGTAATGGAACAGGTATTGGCAGGTTCCTCGGCGTGTTGCGGCTCAGCAGCCCCACACTTGAAAGGGCTGCGATAGGGAACAGTGTTGTCTGTCTTAGATGGTATCTCAGACTCGACAGAGACATGTAAAATGCCAGGCTAGATGTTTGCAGAGACTTGTCAAGCCAAAGGAAACCGTGCCAATGCGAAACATCGGGGAAGAGCTTAAAAAGGCAGACAATGGTGTGTTTGCTTGCCGAGCTCGCCTGCGGGTTGCTTTCCCCCTTGACAGAGTTTTTCCAGCCAGTCCGTGGCCATCAGGGAAAGGTGCAGCTAGTAGTGCTGCCCGGGACCCCTGCGGCCCCATCCCACCCCAGCCCTGGGGACCTTTTTGGGCCCCAGAGCTTGGCCCAGGACAGGGACATCGCACCGTGGCTCAAGAGATGCCCAGCATGGCAAATTTCTCACCGAACATTTAATTAATAACCGCTTCATATTAGTACTTCCTCAGGCTTTTTTTTCCCCTTCTATGCTCATTAATGAGATATTTTCTCCCATTGCCTTGCATCAAGAAAGGTGGACAGCAGCGTGGGTCAGGCTCCTCCGCTGTCTGTGGCATTCTGGAGCATCCTGGCCGCCCGAATAATATTATCCAAGGAAACAATGAAATGCGATGTTTAGATGTTTTTTATTGCATCTTGCTGGTATTTCCATCCTCATCTCCATGCCTTCTTAAGTGATGAAATGGTGCTCACGGGGAGATGGGGTGCAGTGGGAGCTTAACTGTGCCTCTTACTCCTCACGGAGAACCTCACTCCTACTGCTGACAGATTATTTTTGCTTCTTTTTTTCCTTACCTGGAGTGTCCTCACGTTGCATTTGTGGCACCAGGACCTTTGTGTGTGGGTGAGAGGCAGCACTGCCAGGGCTGGGTTCAGCACAGCACTGTTCCAGTGCTGCTGAACTTCTGGCAGCAGCATCCCCCCTGTAACAGTGGCCGGGTAATCCTGCTGCTGGAGGTTGCTCCTCTGAAAAAGCCTCTCCTCGTTATTGGCCTTGTATTGCTGGTTGTCACTCTGCAGAAACCTCTGGTAAAGCACCTCCGCCACTTCTTTCCGCTAAAGATGCTGGTACAGGGGGAATAAAAGACAACACAGTGGATCTGAGCTCACCCCTGCCCAGGTCTGCCCTTCTGGTTCCACTAAACCCAGCCAGGAAAAAACCCCCTAATTTGTCCTCAATTTCAGCCTTTGGCTTCAGTTTTACAGTTCCATTTAATTGGCCTTAAAAGGGTCAATTTTCAGTTATAACAATTAAAGCATTGACTTTGTGTTGCCAAAGCTTGTCTGAGCCCTTGCTGCAGAAAGCATCTTTGCAAAACTTGTCTCCTTGAACATTTAAACTGTCAGACCTAATTATCCGCATTGATTCAGCTGAATGGGTTTCTTTCCTCTCAGCCAGCAGCAATATTTTGTTACTGTCTATGAAATATAAACTGCATCCCGAGTTAGAAGCAGCCGTTTACTGAATCGCCGCTCTTACCGTCGCCGTGGATTTGCCTCTTGAGTTGCAATCTGAAATGCTCAGCCCTTTGCAAAACGCTCCCCGAAGTCGGGTGAGCTCCTGCTCTGGAGCTGCATCAGTGTCCTCCTCTGCCTTCTGCCTTGCAGAAAAGCCTGAGCTGGACGAGATCACCCTGGAGCGAGTGCTGGAGGAGCTGGAGACCATGTGCTACGAGAACATGAACATCGCCATCGAAACAGAGGAGGGTTTGGGCATCGAGTATGACGAGGACGTGGTGTGCGACGTCTGCCGCTCGCCGGAGGGGGAGGACGGTAACGAGATGGTGTTCTGCGACAAGTGCAACGTCTGCGTGCACCAGGTGAGCCCCCGTGGCGGGGGGAGAGCAGCAGGGCTGGCTGCCTGCGCATCGGGCCCCCGTGCTGTTCTCTGGGTCCCCCCTGTCCCTGTCCCCCTTTCCCTCAGCTGCTGTACAGCCCTGCTGAGCTTTTCGGATGGATTCCCAGTGCAGCTGCAGCGGAGCGAGGGTAGCAAATGGGGTCTTGGGGAGCTGGCAGGCAACAAACTTGCTTTTTTCTATTTTTAGCCCAAACCCTTCCAAAGTGCCCATGGAAATACACAACCAGAGGCTGAAAGCCGCTCCCTGCAAGCTTGCTTTGCCCCTTCCTCCTTATTCTCTGGTCTCTGTGATGCTTTATTTTATGCCTGCTCTTCCATTAATGTGTTTATTCTTCTTTCTTTACCCCGTCTGGCTTTATTAAGCTGCAGCGGGATCTTTAGCACCCAGGGGTGGCCGGCACCGTGTGCGGGCCTGGCTGGTGGGCTGGGAGGGACGTGGCCCCGCAGCCCGGCACGCAGCCTGCCCTTGCCACAGCGGTGGGCTCGCACAGACCTCCAGCCTCCTCCTCTGCAGCGATACACGATGGGTAGTAGCACCTTCCAGCTCCACGAGTGCTGCCTCACCTCACAGGGTTTCTGTCCCAGCTTCCCTGCTGTATGAGTGTAGGATTTCATTTTATTTTACTGCCTGGAGGAAAATAATTTTATTTTTAGAATTGAATGCAAGTGCTTCGAGCCCTTGTCTGGGGGTGTCTGTGGGCTCCTGCACTTGGGGAAACCTTGGCAAGGAGAAGGCAGCCGTGGGAGGGTCTCCTGGGTCCTGCGTGGGTCCAGGGAGGTTTTGCTGGTCCTGCTGCAAGGGCAACTGGAATGGCAGCAGCATCTCCTGGGCTTCACCCTCTGTGCGAAGGGGTTTGGGTTTTTTTCCTCTCAAGAGCCATTTGCTCGTCTTTTGGGCGGCTTTTCCATCAGTGCTTCCTGGAGGTGGGAGAGCGTTGGAGATATCTATAGTTGCGGGAGGTGGGTGTTTTGAATGGTTTCCATCAGTGAATCAGATTCCACAAAATACCAGGATGATTCAGGGTTGGGGTTTGGGGTTTTTTTTGGGGGGGTTGCGTTTTTTGTTTTTTTAACGTGCCCAAGTGGCGGTGAGCAGGGCTGCCAAGGGGACGTGTGGACCCCGGCTGTGCCCACCGCCGGCCGCGGCACCCCACCGGCTCCGCTCTGGGCAGTGGTCCTGGCGCTGGGACCAGTGCGGTGCTGCAGAAGGGGATGCGGGGGGCTGGATTTCAAGGCTGTTGAAAGAAAAAGGAGATTTTCCATAGTTTTCAGGGAGCAGAGTCTAACCTGAAGCCCAATGCCATTCTGTAAGCTGCTGGTGATTTAATCTCTGCCCCAATTTACACCCTGAGCCACAAAGTGCAGAGCCATGGCACGGGGTGTTACGTGGCATCGTGGTTTTTATCTCAGCTGCCCTGTGCCTTTGCCAGCCCCGCATCCACAGCCTGCTGGGGTTGATGCTTTCCTGCGTGCATCCAGGCAGCGATGCCGCGGGCTTCGCATTTTCAGGCAGTGGTGGAGGGGAGCTGGGGTCCCGTGGGACACGGCTGGAGCCATGTCCCGTCTTCCTGCATCCCAGCGGGGTGGCACAGAAGCAGGGTGGTGCTCAGACACACGTTGGTGGGTTATGGTGCTGGAAGGTATCGTTGTGATAATCTCATCTGCATAACACAAGCCATGAGGCTTGCTATTAATTAATTCCTGTGAAGCGTAGCTTTTAGAGAACACATGCAATCTTCATTTTAAAATATTCAGCCAGGAGGAATCTCCCCCCCCGCTGCTAAATTGTTGTGGTTCATCGCTCTCGCGGTGGCAACGTCGCACTTCTGCTTAGCATGGGAGCGATCCATCTCCAGCTTCCAGCCACCGCACCACGGTCCTGTCATTACCAAATTCCTGTTCCCCAGTGTGGGGACACGGCCGAGCCCTCCCTCTGTTACATGGACCACACCACATTTTTCTGTGGCTCAGCATCCTCCCTGGTTTTTTGGCGTCCCCTTTTTGGTGATGTTGCACCCGTGACAGGCGCAGCGATAAAAATAGCTGCTGTGCTCCTACACAGTGCTGCTCTGCTCCGTGTTCCCAGAGCACCTTCTGGTGCCGGACCAGGAGAGTGTGTTTAGCTCATAACCCACCTTGTTTCTAGATCCCTGCCTAGTCTAGGACAGAGGCCCTGTAGCATTTGCTCCTAGGAGCAGGGCTGCATCTTGAGCTGCTATGAAACATCTGGGAATAAATAGCCAAGAGCTGAGACTCTGCCAGAGATGCATACCTGGTCATAATTCCTGTTTACCCCTGGATTTTGAGATCAGGCAGCCAGTTTATTCTCCTGGTAGTACATACCAGGCTGATTTTTGTCTGGTACTAAATCGCATGTTCTAAAAACCTCTGTTACAGAACTTACCTATCTGTCAGATTTGGAGGCGCTGTGAAACACACAGTTAAGTCTCTCTGAACCGTGTTAGACTCACAGCAATAACATTACCTCCCTTAATTCCTTATTATCCCAATAATCTGTTCATGAAGTAGCTTTTTCCCCTTGGAAATCACTATCAGAGTGCATTTGTACTTTGGGACAACCTGAAGTGGTGTTATAAAGTCTGTTTGTGGCCAGCAAAGGCAGAGGAGACACTTTGCCCACACCCACGCATCTCTGCATGCCCCCTGCCCTGTCCCTGCCTGCAGCACTGCCACTTGGGGTGATGGTGACCTGCGGCAGCAGGATGAAAAGCTGTTCTTTTTTGGCAAAAACTTCAAGAAATGGTGTTGACAAAGGCCTGGGCTCCATTTACAGCCAACAGTGCTGGGGGTCCTTTTTGGCACTGCCCGCTTGCCTTATGGAAGGGCATCAGAGCACCAGGTCCAGAATAAATTGCATTGCCTTGCTTAAAACGTGGCACAGCCCCATGACAGCACCCAGGGCAGTCCTCTGCCTCTCTGAAAACCTTTTCAGTCCAAGTTACTGGGACACGCTGGTTAAAAACTGTCTAGTTTTAGTAGTAGCTGTTTGATACAGTCATAACTTACGGCTGAAGTGGAAAGTATTTTATCGTCGTCATTATGCGATACGGCTTATCATTTGGCTCTTCCCCAAGTACGGAAGAGAAATATTTATGAAACACTTGGCTCCTCTGCGTCCTGCGCTATCGCAGCAGGTCAGGGAGTTCTGTGAGCGACCCGAGTCCTTTTGTTCTCACTCTCTTGGCCGTAGACTTGTCCTTGCCTCCTTTAAATTTATCGTCCTTTAGATGTGTCATCCTTCATGGTTCCTTCCCTCTGATTTATATTCATGACTATTGGTTTCCCCTTTTTACCTTTCCGTAGTTATTTTCACTTCCCTTTGGGCTGTGTGGGGTGTGTAACCAGTGTGGCCATCTTTCTCAATCATGGGGTTGTGGCTTTCCAGCCCTCAGCTGCCTCAGAGGTCTCCTCCGCATGGCATTTCTTCTCCGACTTGTCATGGCTCCGGTAGCTGTTCAGACACGGGCCGGGGATGGGCAGGCAGGTGTCCGCACGGCAGAGCTGCCGGCGTGGGGAGTCTGATGGAGCAGCCTGGTTGCCCACCCCCGACCTGGAGCCGGGCAGATGCTGGCCATGATAGGCAGCACATTTTTCTGCTTAGCTTTTAATTAAAACCCAGGACATACTGATCCAGCAGGAGTATCCCTGTGAAAACAGGGAAGGTAGCAAGGAAGGAAGAACTTACCCTTGTTGTCTGCGGAGCTGCTTTTCATCTGCTGTTCATTAGGTTGCCCAGATGTGGTGGCAATAAGCCAGTGAAGAAGGTGGGGGTGAAGGAGGAGGGCTGGAGGATGCTCTTCCCGGGCTGCTGGGGCTAACCCTCCTCCCTGCTGTCCGTGCAGGCGTGCTACGGCATCCTGAAGGTCCCCATCGGGAGCTGGCTGTGCCGGACCTGCGCCCTCGGTGTTCAGCCAAAGTGTCTGCTGTGCCCCAAGAGGGGGGGAGCGCTGAAGCCCACCCGGAGCGGGACGAAATGGGTCCACGTTAGCTGTGCCTTATGGATACCTGAAGTAAGATGTTTTCCAATCTCCTCTTGACACATGGGTGGGCACAGACCTGGTTTCAAGTCTCAGCCCAGGATGGTCATTAATGGTCTAAACAGCAACCCCAGTTTGGCTCACCGGGCTGTGCCGAGGTCAGAGCCACACGGCCGGGCGGTCGGAGGGCTGTGTGTTTAGTTAGCAGCCAAAGGGTTCCCTATTAAGAGAGGGCACAGAGGTGTGGGGTGCCAGGGCACAGAGGTGGGGGCATTCACAGGACCTCTGGGCAGGGTAAAGATAACTTCACGTGCCTACCTGAGATACACAGCAACATCCACATGAGGAATTAGTTCAGATGAAACGCCGACATAAATACTTCCTTCCAATTCATCCAGATTTGTTTCTGGTTTTAGAGCTTTGGGGTTTTTTTCCAAATGACCAGTGAACCTGAAAAATATATTAAAAAATTAAAATCCATCCCTCATTCAAACTACCACAGACGTCCCCCTGCAGGAGATTTGGGATGATAGCCGGTATTTACAACTTGCCTTCTATTTTGTGGCCAGGTTAGCATTGGATGTCCTGAAAAAATGGAACCCATAACGAAGATCTCACATATCCCAGCAAGTCGATGGGCTTTGTCCTGCAGCCTCTGCAAGGAGTGCACTGGGACATGTATTCAGGTATGTAAGTCGGCACCAAAGAAATTCAGACCTCCAGGATTGTGCCTGTACTAGCCACTGGAGATTCTCAAGATGTTGGTGAACGTGATCTGGCAGAGGCTTATTCCTGCTCTGAGTAAACCTAACGACAGGGAGCACAAGCGCCCATCAGACATCATCAGATGTTGTTTGCAATCATTTAATGTATTGAGTGCTAGGAATCTAGATTAACTTTCTTTGCATAACACAGTTATGTTGCTGTAGTGACACTAATCACCGGGACTGCAAATGACCTTGGTTTGAAATCGGGAGCTTCCAGCAGAAGGGCTTGGCATAGCTGCCAGAAAAGTGAGATACTCATCAGATACGTAGCCCAAGTATTCACAAACCAGCGGAGGTTGGCTGGGAAGCCGTTCTGTTGCAGGGGTACCAGGGAACCCCAGGATTAGGTAGTCCTCACTAGCCTGCTGGCTTGGAAAATAGAGTACTTGCTGCGTATTACATTCCCACATTTTCTCCTGTTTTACCACATCTAAGAAAACCACTGCAGACATCTGATTGCCTGCTCTTCCCACAGCGGGAGGGCGAGACGTTCTCTTTGCAGACTGAAAGCAGGACGCTCTGGGCTTTCCGATTGCAAAAGTGGGACACAGCTTCCCAGACAATGATCTCTCTTACTGGGGAGCGAGGAGCAGAAGCTCCCATCCAAAATGCAGCGCTCTTGGTGTGAGAGCTTTCGGGGAGCCTTGCTGCATCCACTGATTCTCCCTGCTTCCCGCTGCTCCAGCAGCGTAATGTCCCGTGGTCCGTGCGGACGGGCTGGAGGATCGGCCGCTCTGTGGTGCCCACTGCTTTTGTTGGCAGAGCAGGCACCAAAGCAGTCTGGGCGTGAGGGAGGGCATGGAATAGCCATTAAGCTTGGAAAACTTGGAAGTCTAGGATGTGTACCAATCCTGACAGATCAGCTCCTGTACAGCAACAGGAGCTGCACCTCGGAGGTCAGCGTGTGCGGCAGAGACGGGGGGGGACCAGAAGTAGCTGGCTGGCTGCAGGGGGGCGATAGGAACAGGGGGGTCTGCAGGCTCCACTGTGTTTTTGCTCCCACCTCGGGTTTAATACTTTAAAGGGAGTCATTTAAAAAGCAATCCCCTTAGCTTGGAATGAAATCTCACAATACTTCTTTAAATCGCTAGTGTTGACTCACTTCTTTTTTGATGACTCTGGGTGGATCTGCTTATTCCCCCTGCCAGATGGAGATACTGTGTCATAACAGCAACTGCTTTCAAAGAACGGAAGGGCAGGGAAGGAGGCAAACAGGCTTGGCAGCATCAAAAAGAATTCAGCTTCTCTGAGGCTTCATCCTCTTAGTGCCAGCATGGCATGGGAGCTGTGAGATCCCGGGGACCAAATGGATTTGTATTAAAGGTCACCTGAGATGGAACAGGAGCTTTATTGTCTGATGTGTCGGCAGCTCACGGTTTATAAGTCTTTGCAAGATTGTCACCGGAGCCTTTGCCAAGGCCACCCTAGCACGCTCGGGATGGTTTTGCTTCAAGGAAAAGGGGGAGAAGGAAAGGAAAAAAAAAAAAAGGGGGGCAGGCAGTGCCTTTATTTAAGGATTTATGGGGTAAATCAACAAGTTCACCCATAGATAAATAAACATGCTTCATACTCATCAGTGGGACAGAGCTCTGTTTTGAAAGCTTATGTTTATGGAGCATATTTTTGAGTAGTGCCTGTTTATACAGGTGTAATCTAACTACCTTTGTCAGCATTTCAGGCGTGTGACCCAGCTCTGAAAGGAGGAGATTGTTTTCTGTTAGAGCTTTTATTTTTGGCAGCAGGACTCAGGTGCTGCAGGTGGGGCAGGTCTGGGGAAGGAAGGGTGTTGCTTCCAGGAGGGGGGTTTCCCAGTGGCCAGTTGGGACTGGGCTTCACCAAAACGGGTGTCGAGATCTGGAAGGCAAGCTGGAGGAGCAGAAGACTTGTCATCCCAGTGGGGCACGGGAACACTCAGAGGCAGCACCACAGCTTAAGAAAACACCCACCTCGACCACATTTGCAGAGACAAATATGAAATATTTTTGCTTAGGGTTTTATTTTTTACCCATCCAGATTTGACCATCAAAAGGGAAGCAAACCCAGGGAGTCCTGGGGAACCCTCCCCACGGCTCTCCATGCCTCTGACCTTGCTGCTTGCAGGTGATTACTGCCCTACTTTCTGGTACGGAGCTGTGTACTCAGCGTAACTTGGTGTGGCCAGAGCCGAGCCACAGCCCCCCAGCACTGGGCAGGGATGCTGCCCTGGAGGCACCCTTTCCCTGGCTCCTGTTAAGGGGAAATCACGACTTCATGGTGGTTCCTGTGGTCAGACATCATGAGATGCCAAAGAGAGCTCAGAATCCAGCAGGAATTTTCTCATTTGCATTGCTGAGATGGAAGAGAGACTGCTAGGAGCCGGGCTCTGGCACAGCCCGAGTCCTGACCATGCTCGCTTGGGACCCAGCTCCCTCCTCACCAGCTCCCTCCTCGCTTCTCGGAGCAACTGGAAGAGCTCACCAAGCCTTGCAATGCAGTGCAGAGTGCCAGGTCTGTGTTAGTTGCTGGCAGTTTCTCCAAAGGGCACAATCTTTTGCTGTCAGCATCTTCCAGCTTTCTTTTTGTTGGTTTGTTTTGGAGAAAAAGCTCTTGGAAGTGTCCTCCACCACTCGTTAACGCTCCTCTGCCCGCTGCTGCCTGCTCCCCTTGAGCTGCTTGTGCCGCTGGTCCCCATCCACTGGGATAACTGGTGCGGTGGTTCCCGGGTCCCCATCCACTGGGATAACTGGTGCAGTGGTTCCCGGAGCTGTCGTCTGGTTGTGCCTGTAGCCCTGAAAACATACAGCTTGCCATCGGGAGAGGAGCAAGCGTGCGTGCAGCCCCCTCGCCATCCTCTGCCCCAGCCCCGCATCCTCCGAGGGTGGCTGTAATGCTGAAATTGCTTGTTGCAGCTGAGAAGCGCTACCAGGATCCAGACCATCTGTGGTCACTAAAAATCACATGGTACTTTTTGTAAGGATGCAGAAGTGTCGTGGCTGATGGCTTGGCCGGAGTTCAGCACCGGTAATTAATGTTTCCTTCCCGAGATCCCCTCGCAGGTCTGTTGGAGGAGCTGCTTCCTTCCCCGCCGGCCCCAGGCTGCGGCGGAGCACCACTGTAAGCCGGTCAACTCCTGTTTGCCTTGCATTTCCCTCTGTTTCTTCCCAGTAAGAGTGGTTTGGGGACTAATTAACAGCCCACATTAATCTCTAGTGCAGTTTTCACCCTCTCTCTTGGAATTGTGTTTGGGAATGGATTTGCCTGGATAAGCAAAGCATGCTGGAGTCCTTGAATGAAAGGTGCTGTAAGATAACGAAGCATGATCGATAACAAAGCAGGCTTAGGGACTGCGCCAGTCTTTTGAGCCTGGTTTATTCTGCGTGGCACATCCCTCCCTCCCACAAAGAGTGGCTTCGTTCCAACACCATTCTGGGGTGGATCAATATGTTTTTATTGTCAGTTTATGCAAGGTCCTTGGGTAGCCGTGGCCAAGCAGGTACCTTTCTTTGTGGCCCTGTCAGCCGAGCTGCCTAATTATTTTCTATTTGCATTTTGGGCACGGTTTCTGACAAATGCCGCTTGCCATCTGTTGGAGGAAAGATCCAGGACGGGAGTCATTGCACTTGCTTTATTCCTAAGGTGGAGCGATGGTCGTTCCTGTTAGCAGGACGCTGGCCGGGCAGAAGGCACAGCCGTGGTGTTGATGCTGGTGTTAGCACCGGGGGCAGAACCCGGCGGGAGGGGACGTTGCTGCGTGGCTTTCCTTAGCTCACATAGTTCACCAGTGGCGGCCGGTTCTCTTATCTCTTCGTCATAATATCTGTTTTGTCATAGTAATTGTCATAAATATCTATGACACTTTCTGTGCCATAGATATTTACGTGTGTAACAGCACAAAAGTTTGCTGTAGTTTGAAGCACCCCCAGCTGTTATGCCGAAACGGCCAGGATGGAGTATATCAGGAGTATGTCAGGAGTACATCAGCAGTACATCAGCAGTATATCAAGTACGTCGGGAGGACATCAAGGAGTATGTTAGGAGTATTGTAGGAGTTACGTCAGGAGTATATCAGGAGCTCTCTAGCTCCATGCAGTGCCATTACCATCTTGGCTACCAAAGAAGAAGGCTCCATCATGGGAACTTCCAGCTGGCAAAACTCCAGCCTGAAAGTGCCGTTGAAGTGAGGAGGGGTGACTCCATCAAGCAGCATCGCATCTCCTCGTACCGCTGCTCGCTCCATGGCTGTTGAAAGCCGGTGTGTGGTATGTTGACTGCACCGAAAAAACCTGGAAGCTGCACGTCAGGCTGGGCTCCCTCTGTCCCTCCTTCACGACAAAAAATAAATACTCGAGATTGAAAACGGTGCTGCAGCTGCATAGGAGGCTGCGGCAGGGCTCATCCCGTGGGATGGGCAGGGCAGGCACCCAGTGCTGCGGTGGGTGCCCCGGGTTGGCATGGGGAGCCCTGACAGGTCCCGCACGATGCCAGGCTCCACGCAGGCGCCGGCACCATGGCAGAGGGAGCTGGTTTTTGCAAGCTCTCAGCTATTTTCACGAGCAATTTCAGGCTGAAATGAGAACCAACTGGCCGTGTTTAAACGGGGTAAGCAGGGGGTAGGTGTTCATAATCCGCTTGTATCTGGTGCCTGCAGGAGTGAGAGCCCGGCATCGCTGCCCAGAGCCGTGCTGGTACAGCTCAGGGCTCGGCCGTGGCGGGGCTGCATCCAGCTCTTCCCGCTGGTTTCGGAGGTTTTGGAGCAGGGCCTGGAGAGTCCTGGAAGTGGAGGACTTGGACACCACTTGCCTACGCTTTTCTTGGCCCTGGCAGCCGCGCAAGTCTCTCGCTTTCATAAGCACCAGCAGATACATAAACAAAGTCAAGGGAAAATATCTAAAAGCAGCAAAGTCAAAAGTTCACATGCTGGGTGACTGAGCAGGAATTCAGGGCTGATGGGATGAAGATAAAAAGCCATAAAACTTCTGTTCCTCAACTACTACCAGAAATTTACTATTTTTTTTTCTTTTTGAGAATTCAAGTGCAGCAGAGCCCCACTAAAACCGAATGGTTTGTCATCAACATCCAGGAAGTTTCATATGCCTCTGCCTGGTCCTTCAGGCCACAGCTACATCTTCATCCCCCACAAGAACAATTCTTCTATAAATGCCAAAATATGGTGCCTACAGTAATAGCCCACTTAAAATGCCTCATTATTGCAGTTTAACTGGTCATTAGCAGCTGGAGTAGACTGATTTTGTATGGGTTATGGCTGAAATAATTACCTGACACTCTGAGCCATTAAAAACTGGTTAATGAGTAGAGGGGGAGAGGGTGCTGGTGTGGACACAGGCACCGTGCTGGCTGGGGGTGGTTCTCTGTAGGAAACCAGGCTGAGATTTGTTGCCTGTGGGATCCAAAGTAATTTAAGCCTGAGGTAAGTTAGGGAAATCATTAAAAAATTAATCCAATACAAGTTTGACAACACTGTAGCCACTGTACCAGTTCTAAAAAGTTCATTTTGTGATGTTTTGCTCTGTATATGCTGAGTTGCTTTTTTTTTCTTTCTTCTTTTTTTAATGGAGCTAATTAGAGGCTGTGTAATTTCCAGAGGAGAAAGGCATCGTGTTCCGGGAGCACTGGCTGCTTCTGAGATGCCACATTCACTCACAAACCTTGACATACTCTGGATGTTTTCAGTGAACGTGGCATCTGAGCTTTAGATGTGGTAACAGAGTGGAGCAGTTTAATGGTGAAATACAGATGAAAATTTCTCCATCAGGAGAAATCCATTGGCAGTCTTTGAGCATCCCTTTAGCCCATGCTGTTGTCTTTGCCTGTTGCCACATCTTGTTGGAAGAACCATTGGAAGCTCCCGTTTATGGTGGGTGACAGTCGAGCAGGGCCCGTCACAGAGAAGGACTAAAGCAGGTAAGGTGGGAAGGTGCCTGCTGACAGTGAACCCTGGGTTTCTTCTGCTTGGGTTTATGGTGTCCGGCTCATGGGTGTCTAAGACTTGGGCAATCCAGGTGTTTCTCCGTAAGGAGTACCTCTTGTGGAGCATCCATCACTTCATGGTAGGTGTTGTCACTGCATGGTTGTCACCGGGTTTGTAGCAAGCACTTGGTGTCCCATTGTGTTGGTAAGCATCCCCCCCACCGATGGTGCTTTGCCCTGGCCGTAAGCCCTGTCCTTCTCCCCACAGTGCTCCATGCCCGCCTGCGTCACCGCATTCCACGTCACCTGCGCCTTCGACCACAACCTCGACATGCGGACTATTCTAGCAGACAACGACGAAGTGAAGTTCAAGTCCTTCTGCCTTGAGCACAGCACCGGTGCCACCAAGTTGCCTGAGGAGGCGCGGACAGAACCCGACCAAGCCCAGCTGGACTTGGAGAAGGTCACGCTGCGAAAGCAGAAGCTCCAGCAGCTGGAGGAGGACTTCTATGAACTCGTGAAGCCTTCGGAGGTGGCAGAGAACCTTGACTTAAGTGAATCGCTGGTGGATTTTGTCTACCAGTACTGGAAACTGAAGAGGAAAGCAAATTCCAACAAACCGCTGCTGACACCAAAAACAGATGAAGTGGACAACTTGGCCCAGCAAGAACAGGACGTTCTCTACCGACGCCTAAAGCTCTTCATGCACCTCAGGCAAGACCTGGAGAGGGTGAGTACAGCTTGTCCTTCAGTGGTGTACCCATATGCTCTGTCAGGGCTGCTTTATTGTCTGCTGGTGCCTATAGACAGCACCAGCCCTGTTGCTCCTGGCTCAGCTGGTCTCCCCTAGCAGTTGCGCCCCTCCATCTAGAGCATTATTCGGAAGAGTAACGGTGCTCAGCATGCAGGTATCATCACTGCCGAAACACTGACACTGATGAAACAAGTTAGTGGCCGTCCCAGCTGGGGGTTCAGAAGAACAAGTTGTGGGGAGAGGTGCCTCTGCAGGGCTGGGAGGATGGGAGGCAGATGATGCTGCAGCTGATATTCACTGTATTTTATTAGTCTCAGGCCACAGAGCTATCCTGTGCTGCCCCTCCGATGCTTTCCAGCAGCAAGGCACAGGAACACTTAATTATTTACTTATATTAAACAGCAAAGAAGGGTGAATGGCAGGATTGAGCGGCTGGGCCGGCGGGAGTGGGAGTGGGCATTCCCTGCCCTGCCGCAGCCAAAAATGGGTCGGCTCCTCGGGGAGCTGCCGGTGGAGGCAGAGCCATGCGGGAGGATGCAGACGGAGGATGCAGACAGGGGATGCAGGCACCCGCAGCTCCCGCAGTGCAGGGCATCCGTGCACAGGGGAGGCAGCAGCCGTCTCCACGGCAGCTTTTGGGGGAGAGCAGGCATCGGTGGAGCCGCGGTGCCGGAGCCCCCCGGGCTGTGCTCACTGCCGCACCATGCTGTCTGCCTGCGGATTTGGCTGCCATGGCTGCACAGAGGGAAGGAGCAGGGATGGGGCAGAGGCAGGCTGGTGAGGAGGAGGGGTGGCGAAGGCGAGAAGCAGTGAAGGGAAGAAGCACAGCACCCAGAATGAGCTGGCAGAGCAGGCAGGCGAGGGGACGGGTGCAGTAGTGCTGCTGCAGGAGGGGCACAGGGGCGTAGCACAGGGCGGCAGTGGGATGGGGGCAGGCAGGGCAGGGCTGCCGAGGCTGGCACGCAGGGCCAAGCTCCCTCTCCTCCTCTACCTAAAACCGGAGCCCTGCCTGGGGTCCCCCCTCTCCTGCTCCTGCCAGAGGGGTGAAGCCATGACCCCTGCCTGACCGCCCACCCCAGGTGCAAAAGCCGTGGCAGGGCTCAGGAGGTCTCTGGGAGCAGGTGAGGAAGGAGGAAAGCAGGAAAACAGCGTTGCTTTGACCTGGTGGAGGTGGTGCCACAGTGCCCTGAGCAGGGGAGATGTGGTGCTGCAGGGGACATGCTGTTCCTTGGGAGGTAAAGGTGATGGTGATGCTGCCCCTGCATAGCTACCCCTGAACTCTCTCTCCAAGCTGCTGTGGGTCTGTGGTATAATGTAACCCATGGGGAGAAAGGTGGTGCGGGTGAGCGCTCTAGTTGTGTCTGTGGACCAGCTCACTGGTCCCTTGCTGCACCCACTTCTCCCGGTGGGTCTCGGAGCCTGAGAGCCTTCTCCTGTGTAAAAGCAGTCAGATCTCAAACCACTGGTCTCCCTTCTGTGGCCGTAGCAACCTTCATCCCTGCGTACATCATTGCCGTCGCTCTGCCAGACTGTCCCTCCTTGGCCCCTGCCTTTCCTGCGTCATGTTTCCATCTCTGCCCCTGGCCTGGGCTGGTGCCGCTGTTAACGGGTCTCCAGTACCAAGCTGCAGGCAACAGGATGCAGCTGCCGGATCCGAGGGCGTCAAGTTCATCTCACTTTGTTCCTTCATCTGCTTCTCTATATTGTAAATCTAAACCAGGCTGCCTCGCTCTGCTTCCACTTGCTCCCAGCTTGACTTCTCCCGGCTGCAGTGAACCACTGTGCGTCTCCGGGTACAGTGCTTTGCTCCAGGAACTGCCTAATTCAAAGACAACGGCACGGCAGCTTCTCTTTGATATCTTTGTGTCAAAACTACATGTTTTACCAGATTTTGCATTTTCCAGAGCTGCCTCCAGGCTTTGTGGGGTCATTCCCCATCGGCGTTCAGCCTCTGCTTAGCAACTCCCTGCCAGGTTTCACTGCCTGGCCCTGGAAGAGCTGTTTGTTTGCTCTGCTTCCAAGAGGAGGAACAATAAACACTGGCTGGATCAAAGTCCGGTGCTCAGATGGGTGATACGGGTCTAAATCCAATTGCTGCCAGTGCATCCCAGGTATCTGATCCTGTCCGTCAGCGCCGCTCACAGCTGCCCCGTTTTGCTGGCAGGCAGTGAGGCATCACACCAGACAGGGGCTGGAGAAGAGCAGCCAGGAGGGATGGCTTTCAGAGGGTGTCGGTGGAGCATCACATTTGATTTTAGTGTTTTCAGCAATTAATCTGTCAGGATTGGTTGTGATTTCAGGGCTGATACTGGTATCTGGATCCAAGAGCTGGGGAGGCAAAAACAGCAAGGCAGGTGATGTGGGGACAGCCAGGGTGATGGCTTTTCCCTCTGCCCTCTCTTAACCACTGTCATTTCTACACTTCACGGTGTCAGCAAATTAAAGGTATTGCCCAGGAATCCTAATACGATCCCCCTGTTTTCTTTCTGACTGTTTTTAACCCTCTTTTCATTTTTGGTTTTTTTTGGTTGTTGTTTTTTTTTTTTTTTAAAAAAAAAGCCTTTTCCAAGGACTGGTTGTTTAAATTAGCTCTAACAAAAAGCTGTAGTTTCCAGGCTTTCATACCAGCATCTAAGCTTGGCTTGGGGAAGCAGCGCTGGCTGGTGTTTAGCCATGTAAGTGTGTGTAAATACCAGCAGTCTCTAAGCAGAGCACAAGCAATGTTTTCTTCCAGGAATATCAAATCATAGAGAAGAGAGACCGCCAAACACTTTGAGATGCAGGTTGCCAGAGGCAGTTGTTTTCCTCATAAAGAAATTTCAGTTTGATGTTTTCTCCAATCCAGAACAAAAAAAAGAGAACGTAGTAAAATATGCAGCATATAGCTTGCTCTTTTGTATTTACAGCTGGGGGATTCAACAATAAAAAAGGCAGCCTTTTCTCCTGTATTCGTGTTTCCAAATTGTCCTTAGGTAAGACCAGTGCTGTCAGGGGATGGCCACAGTCATCCTGCTGCCTTCCCAGCCTGTGGTGGCAGGCGTCAGGTAAGCATGGGACAATGTCCTGGCTTGCTCTGTCCCTGTGGGAGGCACAGAGGCTCCCGACCCCACAGGGACAGTCCCCCAAGCCTGGAAATGCCCCAGCTCCCTCTGCAGAGAGGGGTTTGAGGATGAGGAGGGGGAGGAATCGGAGACATAGGAGCAAGTGTGGACATACCCTTCCAGTTACTGCCCGTGCCTCCATTCAAGCCACCTCCTCCTTACCTTATCACAGGCGGGTTTGCTCTTTAGAGCATCAGGAAGCTGAGTAAATGCTGTCAAATCCTGTTCGCTGCCAACAGCATTTTCTGTTTCACAGCTGAAACCCTCCGTTCCCTCCAGGAGCCTCAGTCCCCACTGCAGCCATGGTGACAGAGCCTGGCTCTCCAGCCACCCTTACACGGGGCTGGCAAAAAGCACGGCACTGAAATTCATCACAAGGCCGATGCCAGCGGGTGTCACATGGTAGCTCTGTCATCTTGGGCTGCTGGGGGTGTTTATCAGCAACCCCCTGTGATGAGCGAGGTTTAACCGCTGCTGTGCTAGCTCACGCCAGGATTTCTGTCTTGTGCTTTGCTGTTTGCATTTAGGGCTTCCCGCCTGGTTAATAAAATTTCTTGAACTGGGACAAAATGCACCAGTGATCTGCAGGTAGATGTGGAGCAAGTGTGAGTAACTGTACAGAGGGGCTAGGTCTGGGGCAGGGGGGCTGCACCAGCTGCGGACCTGGGCCAGCACCACCTGGATATTTTGCTGTATTTTTCATGTTCTGTCCTAGCATTTGCTTTAGTCCAACAGGCAGTTTTGTGAGGCTCTAGTTCAGGAGACAGGCAGCCTCATACGGGCATCTCTGTGCCCCTTCCCTGCACGTCGCATCAGGGCTCTGTGGGAAGAGAGTCTCTCCCTGCCTGCAAAAGGAGCAATTTGTGGATGAGAACTGGCGCGTTGACCCAGGGCACCAAGGTCCTGCTTAGTGTTTGGCATTTTTTTGTGCAGGCTTCCATGGCAGGTGTGAACAGGGCACGTGTGTGATGCAGCTGCTGGGCTGGGGGCTCAGCATGATGCTCAGATGCTGGGGGCTCTGTGCGTCTGCTGGGCTTTTGCATAACTTATAATGCTCCTTCTACAGCACCTTCCCTTCTGAGATGGGAACAAGTCCTTTAGAGACATTAACTTCTTCATTAGATCTGTGAAAATTAACAGGAGATTAGAACAGCCTGTGCATCCACACCATTGCTGTACCTGGGTAAGATTACAAAATAATTTACCTGTTTCTCCTGGCTCTGTTCCCATTTTATGGGTCCTGGTCACATTGTGTGCCGATGTGTATCAACAGCAGAGTTAAAGGATGTGCTGCAACAAGTACTGAAAGTTAATCCTGAATAATCAGAGCAGATTAGCAGCACGCTCGGCCCCGTTTGACTCCCTGTGTGCTGTGTTACTGGGGCTGACTTTGTGCCCCGGAAGGCACTGATGCCAGAGGGCAAACCCTGCCTGTGCACTCCAGTCTTGGATGGGAGAAGGTGAAGATCAACTTGCTTAATTTTTGTGCTCAGAGGAAGACAGGAGAGAGAGAGAGAGACTCTGCTACCTGTAGCATCCTATGTGGACCCCTGCGTGGGCAGAGCTTTGGACCTGGGGCTGCCCCAGCCCCCTGGGCACAACATATCAGCTCGCTGCTGCCCCAGGCACTGGTAACACTGGTAGCTGAGCTGTCCCTCGTGCCAGGGCAGAGGCTGGTGGAGCCTTGGCTGGGGTCTCCAAGGCAGCTGCTCTGCTTTGGGGTGGGTGCCCCTGGCACCCAGGTCTGCAGGGCTTGGCAGGAGCACTTGGTGCTACAAGAGAGATGTGCTGCTGGGGTGAGTGGAGCCACATCTCTGGAGATCCTGAGATTCCTTACAGCATCTGCATGACCAGTGCACGGGCTGGAGAAGCCGGCCAGCCTTCCTTACCCCCCATGGGTCCCGGCTGTCAGAGCCAGAACAGTGAGATTCAGGCTTTGAATTATGCACTGCACGGTTTTTCCCAGATACATGTTACGCAGTTTGGCTCAAGAACCCCCATCTCTAGTCCTGGCGCATCTAAAGAGCCCTGGTAGGAGTTTTGGTGTGGCACAGATGATGGTGAGATGAAGAGGACTGAATCCGGGGAAGCAGGGATTTCCCTGGGCGGCAGAAGCAGTGACGCAGCGTGAGGAGACCTGCTTTGACCCTGCCTAAACCAGATGCTGTTTCTTGTGTTTCTGTAGGTTAGAAATCTCTGTTACATGGTGACGAGACGGGAGAAAATGAAACACACCATTTGTAAACTGCAGGAGCAGATCTTCCATCTCCAGATGAAGCTTATTGAGAAAGACCTTTACCCAGGTCAGTACCACTTACCAGAGCTTGTTCTCACAGATGCCGTCCCTGCCATCCTGAAGCCCAAAACTGGTGCCCAAGCCTCAGATCCCCACCCCGGGAAACCAGAGCTGTCCCCCCTGCGCTGTTATTTAAGCACAGTTCGTATGTTGACTCTTTGCCCATCTCCAGTTTCGTTCAGAAGCACACGATAAAGCCATACCCTGGGTGAGCGGAGTGTCGGAGCTCCTTGTTCCCACAGATCCCTCTCGATCCTCCTCTCCCTGGGAATCACTTGGAAGGACCCAGCGTTTGGTTAGGTGGTGATGCTAAGGCAGTGTTTTGGCGAATTTCCCGGAGATGGAGCTGTTTGGGAGGAGATGGCAAATCCTGGGCACAGGGCTGCTGAGGCTGGGGCTGATGCACAGCAGCTGGCTCCCTGGCACGGGGCAGCAGCGCCCACTTTGGACTCTTTGCAGATGCCTTTGGCTCTGTCAAGAACCCAAGGTTAAGCTGTTGGTGGGATGTCTGTTGCTCCTAGAGACAAGCTCCTTTTGCTCTGGTCAGCTGCAGTTTTCAGCTCCGGATACCTGTTAGTGGAGAACATCACTCTACTGCATGCAAAGCCTCTGGCAGCTTTTATCAAGGAGCTGAAATAAAGTTGCTTTCCTTCTGTCCTATTTTTTTTTTTCCTTTTGCACAAGTGGTGCCGGAGCCCACAGCTCCTCCTCCCTCTTCCTTTCCCTTTGGTGACAGGGCAGAGCAAACCCCATGGCTGCAGAACTGTTTTTCCAGCAGCAGCATCTGGTGCTTTGGCAGGATTTCCCAATGGTTGTTGTGTTTGTGGCTCTGGAGTTGTGTTTGAAGCCATCACACGGTTGAGGTTTCTTCAGAAACCGTCTGGGCTGAGCTTTCCTAGACAAAGGTTTCCTTTGACTGAAGTTTTGGAGGCTGAGAAATGTGTACGTTGAGATGTTTGTGACCTGGAGCCTGTGCAAATTCCTCTCGATGGCCAGAGGCAGGCGGCAGCGTGGGCAGGGGTGGCCGGGACCCCAGGGTGTGCTCTGGGGAGATGTGGGTCCTTGCTCCCTGTGACACAGATTAGTGACACTGTGTGCTGCTCCGTATGTCCTCGCTGAACCAGTGATAGGGGTCACCAGCCTGGACACACACAGAATGGTGTTCCCAGCTGTTCCCCCCAGCCAGAGACCCCACGTCGCGTATCCCAAGAGCCATTCCCTGGCACCCGGGGAATTCGTGCCGGCTGGTGCTCCCAGCAGTGGGAGGGTGGTGGGGCAGCAGGTCCAGCTCGGGAATAGCAGGTGGATAAAAGATGAACAAGAAACTCAGATCCTGAAGGCAGCTGCCGTGCGCTGTTGCTGCTGGGCTCAGTGGGTTTGAGGGGATCCAGGGAGCCTTGTGATGCTCCAGTTCAGCTGGGCGAACCCAGTGTAGCGTTTGGAGCTCTTGGGGGTCACAGGGTATTTGGCCAGGAAGGCTTGCTGAGCTCACCTCCATTGCAGACAGGCTGTTAGACGGGTGGAGATGCCCTTGGGGACCTGCGTTCCCCAAAACACCCTGGGGAGCCCCAGCTCCAGTGCGTGCCCGACCCTCTAACGCAGCGATGGGGTGGGAGCCGGCAGCTCCTCCCGCGGTGGGCTGGGAGGGGTGAGCTGGGACCCTCCGGTGGGGTGGGGTGGGGTGCTGACTGGCGAGGAGCTGTGGGGGGGGCTCTGCCAGGCACGTTTCGGGGCTGTCTGCACCGCCGGCTCAGCGCGGTGCAATCGCCCTTCCTGGAATCGTTGTGGGTGTGCTCGGGGCAGGGGGAGCGTGGCTGCCCTGACTGCCCGTACCTGCTGTTGGTTCTGCCTGGAGGTGAGCGACCAGAGCAGCCGCGGTGACAGGGCAGCCCAGGTGGCAGTTGCTCTGCAGGCTGGGGGGGGATTCATATGTTTTGGTGCAAAGTTCTTCACTCCTGCCCCAGATGGCTGGCGTTTGCCGGTTTGTTTTCTGCTCTGAACTGATGGAGCTGAGCTGGTCATCTCTCCCAGGACGGGCTTTTTGATTGAGCCTAAGCAGCGGCTGCTGCCGCTGGGACCTGGCTCCCACAAGTTGCTGCTGCCAGGGAAAGGGACCGGCTGTGGGAATTTGATCCTGGGATCTCCCGGTGGTTTGATCATCTGGGTCCTTCCAGTGCCAGGGCACTTTAGGGACCCGAGTGCCTTTCACCATCGGTGCACAGGGTCTCCTGAGCTCGGGAGGAGTTCCCTTGCCGGGATGTAGCATCAAGCCATAAATTGCGATCCCAAACGTGGGGAGAGAGGGTGTTCAGGTTAGCTGTGACAGCCATAGCGCAGGCAAGAGCACAGCATCAGTACGTACGTGCTCCCCGGTGCAGCACATGGTCCTGACGCTGAGCTCCCAGTGCTACCCGACGGCAAGCGCCGGCACTGGGGCCACCGGCAGCACTGCCCGGGGGGGCGGCTGGGATAAGCGGGATCAGAGGAGGGCTCAGGCTCCAGCTTTCACAGCCGTGCCTGTGCATGGCAGTGCATGGCAGAGCCGTGGAAAGCAGTGTTGTGTTTATTTTCTGCTTCAGCCCCTAGCTGTC
Source organism: Falco peregrinus (assembly GCF_023634155.1). Taxonomy (NCBI): domain Eukaryota; kingdom Metazoa; phylum Chordata; class Aves; order Falconiformes; family Falconidae; genus Falco; species Falco peregrinus. Next base: position 62,495,784 of record NC_073728.1, on the reverse strand, counting down.
ATCCTGGTCCCACCCCGACCACACCGTTACAGACCCCGATGCTCCCAAGTGCTCCCAACACCCACACGTTTGCTAAGCCTCCTCCCTGCCAACTGATGATGCTTAGAGCTAAAGATACTCAGCACCCAGCTCCCTGCTGCCTTTCCCATCATTATAGAGTGCTGGCTGGTTTGAAAGTGGGGGGACGGTTCCTGTAGCACCCTCTCTGCACAGCTCCCAGCCGGGCTGCTCTGCATACCTGGGGTTTCTTGGATAAAGAAGGACCAAGTGCAGTATTTTGCCTGGATGGGGCCAGTTTTTAACTGCTGTTACGGTAGTCATGGACTGAAATCTGTTGGGGTTATTTCAAAGATGGGTTTGGCACCATTTTTTTGGAATGGCTCCCACATAAAACTCAGAACTGGAGGGATTTATTTTTCCTGCTGACAAATGATCATTTAAGCAGGAGATTTTTAATAAAATTAGTGAGAACTGCCCGTGTAAAATGAACCCACCTCTCTCCCCTGTATTTTTCTTGCATGGAGTGGAAAGTAAACACTGTCTGGCTTTGAAACACAGCTACTATTTTGACAGGTTCCTCTTCAAAAAGTACTGCTCGGGTTTCTCTTTAGCCCCATTGTGCTGTCTAAACAAAGTTAGATTTTTATTTTGTAAGCGAAGTGAAAAATGTGTCTGCCTTTCTCCAGTTATTTGGCAGGAACGTAGCAAATACCAATTTTGCTTTTGCTTTTGTTTCTTTCAATGAGTCCTTTGGTCAGGAGAGGTTCCTGGCTGGGCAACCCCAGGGCTATAAATCCTCTGTTAATCCAGACTCAGGCAGGTGCAATGTGAATTCCCTGCCCCGCTCACCCAGTACATTTCCACTGCCACAGCCAGGGGAGAGCAGAGGTTGCTCCCTCTGACCCCTCCAGTCCACGGCCTCTCTGCTGTGGCAGTTTGCAGGTCTGCTGCTGGCCGACACAACAAACTGATTTATTTCTTCAAATCATCGCTCTGATAGCTGCACAGCTTGTGCAGGTTCAACCTATGGGCCAGACTGAAAAACTGCATCTCTCATCTCCACTTCCATCAACCACCCACACTGGGGTTTAAGGGCAGTATCCTTCCCCCTCTGAAAATTAATAGGAGATTGAGCATGGACTTCTGTGGGAGAATGACCTAATGGAGTAAGTAAAAACTGTTTAAGTACTTTGCTTAGCAATGTAAGTCATACTTTTACAGGGTGTTTGTCCTGTTTACCCAAGGGGAATAAATCCAGTCCAAGTTCAAAGCCATTTAGGATATATTGATTTTTAGCTGGATGTCTACATAGCTAAGAGTTATATCCCTGGCTTTCCATAGGCAGTGCCACTCATCTTTCCTACTCCATTTTCTTATGTTCAACACACTGCTTAAGTTTTATAGCTTTGGGTGGTTTTTTTCACCCCCCCACTGTATGGATTCGAGCAGTTACTGTCGCCGAAAGGTTTAAGCAAATCAAGGTCTGTTTTAAAACACTGCCAGTGCCATTGCTGTCAGACTGGCTTTGCAGCTGAATCCCTCTGGGAGATGCTGGTGTCAGTGACGGGTGACACATCACTGGGTTTGGTGGTCCCTATGTCTCCTGGAAGTGCCCAAGCGGTTCGGGGTTGCTCCCATAGGTCCTCGCCCCAGAGCCCTGGTCCAGGAGGACACGTCAGTGGCTGAGAGTTTCCAGCAAGTCCCCTGCCTCCAGCGGGACTGCTCCTGCAGCCACGCCACGTTCGTGTCCGAGGCCCAAACCTCTTTTTTATATAACCTACAGGATTCAGATTTTCTTAACGTACAGAGATCTTAGCCCACAACTGGCCAAAAAGCGGCCGCTGTTTTCCCTTTGGCTTGGAGCTGTTTGCAGGTTTGGTCCCGGTCCCCAGTCCACGGGTGTGTCCCAGGGGAACTTGCTCACCACAGCATCCCTGATGCCTCGTCTCACACGGAGTTTTCCTTTTTTTCTAAAAAATGCCAGAACAAACTGGGAAGAAGACAAAGGGTAAGAAAAGTGACCCGAGAAGGAAAGGAAGAGATGGTAGAAAAAGTAGTCCTGAGAAGAAAGAGAAAAGGAAATCAGTCAACGAAACTGTATTGGGACAACTGGGTAAGTCTGATTTTATGGGCGCAGAGCTGACCCGTGCTGCTGGAGGCTCCCTGTTTTGGGGAGTCCCAGCCCTGATCCCTCCTGCGCATACACGGTGGAGTTAGTTACACCCGTGGGAGCCTCTTCCTTCTCCTTTGCAGGCATCAGCCTGAATTACCAGGGTCCTGTGGGAGAGACCACATCAGAGACATGGTCCCCAGCAGGGCAGGGGGTGTAAAATCCCCTCCCCAGCCCCCAGGGCTTGTGCCCGGATTGGGAGAATGTGTTACAAAACCTGTGATGTGCTGCTGAAGCGTGATTTCACATTCCGGTGATAAAATCAGACTTACCCACCTGCAGTAGGGCTGACCTCCCGTATCTTCTGCGCTGTGTGCTGATGGCCGGTACAGCACATGGGCTGTGCATTTCCATGGCATATAGTGTTTGGGGCTGTGTGGTCATGCTGGTGGTGCCAGCGGTCCGGGAGCACCCGGGGACAGGCACAAAGCGTGGCCGGTCTCTTGAATTTGTTCGGGGGGTGAGGAGATGCAGCCTGGCTGTGGGGATGCTTCACCCACCTCTGGCTCTTCTCCATCAGCTGCAACCTACCACTGCTCAGCAGCCCACAGCACTGGGAGGGAAGGGAAAAAACAGAACAAAAAGATCTTTTTTGACAAGATCTTTGACAGCTGTGTATGTTTTTGGGACGTAATTGGGTTTTTGTTTGTCTTCCTCCAGCACTGTCACCTCTGCCAGCATGCTGGGCAGGACGTGATGAGCCCACACATGCTCAGCTGCCCTGTGGGTCCCGTGGGGCTCTTGGACAGCCTGAGGGTGCTATAAAACCCTGCCGGGGGTACAGAGAATTTCTGTGGGAGGTCTGGGCCACCCTGCCTTGCTCTGCTTTGCCCATTGCCTGCCCCGACTCTGCTGCTTTTTGTTCATCTCAAAGCCATTGGGCTTAAGCAGGAGCCCCTTTGGAAACAGGGCTTTTGTGCTCATCTTGTCTCTGCGCTGTTCTCTGCTAAAGGGACTTTGGATTTTCTGGGACAGATTCCATCAGATGATGGAGGGCTGGGGTATCTCCGAGACAGGCAGCACTGCTGCGAGCCTGGGAAACCAGGCAGCCGACCCAAAGCTTTGCCAGGGTTTTGTAACCTGTGTTTTGTTCAGGGCTTGAAGCATCGCTTGGGGCTGCAGCCACCTGAGGAGGGCTGGGGGAAGGTGAGCCTGGCAGCGCCCTTGCCAGCGAGACCTTGGGCTGTTTGGCACCTGGGTACCACGCGGTGCCCTGAGCTTATCCCTGCTCCTGCTTCTCCTCCCCGGCACTGGGCTGGTGCCAGGGCAGGGGCTGTCTTCTCCAAAAGGACCATGGTGACCTGCCAGAAGGTGCAGTACTGCCACCTTGACAGTGTCACCTTCGAGGGGGCATCTGACCTGACCAACCTCCCCAGTGCTGCCCTTGAGCAGCCCTGGCATTGCGCATGGTGTTCTGTTTGTCACCCCTGCTGTGGTCACTCATCCACACAGTGTGGGGGTGCAGGGTCACCTCCCATATCACTCCTCACGGGGGAGGGTGATGCAAAGCTGTCAGTGAGGCTGGCAAACATTGCAGGTGTGAGTCACCGTGCCTGTGCCGCTGCTCTTTCCCTCTTCTGTTGCTAGACTGACCGCTTTAAAAAGAAAGCTCTTACCTGAAATAAAAAACCAAACCTAATCTTTCCTTCATCCGTAAAACAAGCTCTAATGTTGAACCCGTGGGTTTCTGTTATGGGGATTAAAACCGCGTGTGCTTGTGTGAGTGTGCGCCTTCTCAGTTGCTAATTAGACCCAGCCCAGCCCACAATGCTCGCTCTTGCTCTCAGAGATAATTCTTAGGAAGTTTTCCAGCTTTTCCCGTTCCAGCCCGTCATCTCTGCTCCTCTTCCTCCGTTTTCACACCTCTCCGGTAAGGAGATGTTTTCAGAGCTGCCTCCCCCCCTCCTTGCCTTCGCATGCAGGCTTGGCCCCAGTCCCATCACCCCACTGCCACCTGGCTCGGTGGTGGCCCATGGCAGCTGCTCCCCGGGGAACCCGTTACCTGGGTCCAAGTCCCGCTCTGGTAGCAGTCACCACATTTGTAGGCTTACACCCGAACTGTTTGCCTGCTGCCTTTGCATGGGAATGCATTTTCAACCTCGGCATGGGTTGAGCCTTGGCATCTTCACTGCAGAAGGATGCTCAGTTCAGATTTGGGGAGGTTTGTGGAGTGTTGGATGTGGGGGACCACCCTAGCTGTGTTGTGACCTCTGTGAACTCCAAATTCAGCATTAGTGCTGGAGCAAACCCCCTTCTGTTTCCTGATGTGGTTACATTTGACCTTTTGAGTATTTCTCCGGTGCTGGGGAGTTCTGGTGAAGTTGGTGGAGGTGTCGAGGGCAGTATGGCTGTTCCTGGCTCCTGAGGCAATCTGCCCCTTTCTCTTTTTTCCAGGCTTGTCAACGTCCTTCCCCATTGATGGGACCTTCTTCAACAGCTGGTTGGCGCAGTCGGTCCAGATCACTGCTGAGAACATGGCGATGAGCGAGTGGTCCCTCAACAACGCCCACCACGAGGACAGCACCCCCGGCCTCTCCGAGGAGCTCCTCCAGGATGAGGAGACCTTGCTGAGCTTCATGATGGACCATTCCCTCCGATCCCCGTTCAAGCAGAGTGAGGCCACAAAGAAAGTGAAAAGCAAAACAAGAACGAACACTAAGAAAAAGCTGCCCCGGAGCAGCCCCCCCGCCGTGGCTGGGAGCCACCCGGAGAGCTCGGAGCCCTGGACTAACAACGCCAGCAACTTGTCGGATGGTGCCACCAAGCCCTTCACTCCAGATTCCAGACCGAGCAAGTCGGAGAAAGGGGCGGTGAAGCTTCCCACTGACCGCAAAGGGACGGGCGAGGCAAAAAAGGCGGCCAAAAAGGGCTGTGTCCCGAAAGCCGGCGAGCCTCACCCCCCCACCGGGGCGAGGGGCTGCATCAGCAAGGAGGAGGAGGAGGAGACGCCGCGCTGCGCTCAGCCGGAGCTCAGCCCCGCGGCCAAAGTGCCTGACTCCGTAGGTAGCCCCAAAACCATCGTGCGGTTCAAATTACCAAAGGAGAGCCGAGGGACTCGGAGGTTGCAGCCCCCCAAGCCCGACGGCGCTGGCGGAGCTCCCTTGCGTCGTTTCGACGCCGAGACGGACGGCTACTTCTCCGACGCAGAGATGAGCGACTCAGACGGGGAGTCCCGCAGCGGCAGGGCGCAGCGGGGCCAGCTGGATGCAGCCGGTGAGGACATCGTCAGGATGAGCATCTTGGCATCCTAACTCCTCCCCGACCACGCCAGCTCGATGAGGCCTCAACCCAGTTACAACTGCCATGTCCAATTTCTGCCTGGTATTGTAGGAAGGGGGATTTTTAATATGTGTATATAGTTGGAAATTCAGCACTGTTGTCTTTCTCTTCTCTATACGCCTGAGATACAGCTTCAGCTTCATCGACATCAATGACCGTGACAGTGTGGTCCCTCCCCGGCTCCCTGCCAGATCCCACTTCCCGGGAACACAAGCCGGCACCCGGCAGGACCGATGCCGAGGGTGCCGGTACCCGTGCTTTCTGCAGGGATGACAGTTTAATTAATGGGCATTATTTAACGAGGGGCAGATTTCTGCCCGGGACGGTTGCCCCCGGAGCAGGGAGCAAGCGCAGGGTACGGTAGCGGCCGGCTGCGGGAGGGGAGGTACCCGCCTTGTGCGCGGATACGAGGAAGCAAATTAAATGATACTAAAATAAATAATGACTAAAGCACAAAAAGCTTGTTGGAGGAAAGCGCTTGGGGTGGAAGAGAGCAATGTTACATTTCTATTTTTAGAAAAAAAGAAAAAAACCCAAACCTCGGTTGTTATTTTTCCCCTCACCTTTCCATCTGGTCGGGATCCGTCCAGGGGCCAGGATGCAGAATTTCTCCCCGTCGCTGCCCCGCGGGTCGGCCCCGTTGAGGTTGCTAGAAAAACTGAAGCGATTTACTCAGGTGAATTGGTCAGCTTTTAGCAAGCTGGAAAATGGAAATGTGGGGCAGGGTGGGGGAGAGAAGCATCCTTTAAAAACAGCGTGGGGAGTCGGGGGTGGTTTAACCCGGGAGGTTGAGCGAGTTTTTTCTGCCCATGCTTCTCTCTAACAGCTGCCGTGGTCCCACTGTTTGAAATCCCCTTTGCACAACGAAACACTTCGCCCCGAGGCCAAACGTACTGTCACCAAGGGGAAATGGAAACGCTTGCCTTCACCATTTTGTTTTCCTACTAAACGCTACAAGGGAAATGGTGAATTTATTCCTCCCCATCACTTTTTTTTTTTTTTTTTTTATTATTATTCCTTAAATCCTTGTTACAAGCTGTTGACTCGTTGTGGGAGGGTGATTCACAGAAGCTGACATTATAAATATTACAATAATTTAATGCATAAAACGTCCCCAATAAGCCTTAAATGTTGTTTAAAAGCCCATGTTACCTACAAGTCAGGCGAATTTCCATGTTTGCACTTAATTGCACCATTACTTCGGTTTTGGCTTCAAAGGTCACAGTTAAGTCGTGCTACGTGTTTTATTGGAGTGACCCCAGTGTGAGCTCAGGGAACAAAAAAAAAAAAAAAAAAAAAAAAGGAATTCACTGAAACTTTTGTTGTTGTTGTTTTTTAAAAATAAAAAATGTTTAAAAAAAAAAACTAAAAAAAAAAGCAACCCAAACCTGGGACACTTCTGCAACCGGTTAAACCCATCACTAAACAAAAAAACCCTTGCAATTGTCAAACCAATCAGTCAAACAATTTTGTGGATGCCAAAGAATATTTTGACAGTCAAGCAGCACAGCCAGAAACCGGAAACTAGTCAGTATGAAAAGAATCGGAAGTTATTTAGCAACAAAGGACTAAAGACACACTCATAACACACTGCTGCGGCGTTAGGTTCCAAGCTTGCTCCGAGGGATGCTGCTGCTCCGAGACCGCATCCTGCCGTTTTGATTTCCAATGCTTTTTGCTCATTTCACTGTGAGCTTTCTTTTGAGACTCTGAGACTCCTTCGATTGATGTTTTAGAGTAGATCATCTTTATCAGCCTTCCAAAGTCCTTATTATTGATAAAATTGCAGCAAAGCTAAGCGATGACAGCCTAGCTCATCCCAGGCATGGCGAGCGGCGGGGGTTCGGGTCGGATGCTGAGCGCCTGCACCCAGCCCTCGCTAAGGCCAACAGTAACCTGGCTGAGACTGACCATGCCTGGGGAGAAATCTTCCTCAGACGGAAAAAAGGTTACACAAGTTATTAGCTGGAAAAAAAAAAAGAAAAAAAAAAAAAAGAGAAAAAAACCAGAAAATCAACAAAACGGGAACCACCTTTGTTACAAATTAGCATAATCCATTGAGGTTGGAAATGAAAATCTGCTCATTAATTAAGGCTCAGTATGTTCAGATAATGTTAAATACAGTAAATAGGACTTAGTTTATCTTATCAGGCTTGCTAGCTTTAGCTACAGTATCCTAGTATAAGAGTCATAACAATAATCAATATGCTGCCTTTTAATGAATCTTGCTTCCGTGTGCTTCACTCAATTATGGTTAAAAAATAAAAAAGCAATCCACAAATTTCACTGTACACAGCTCCATTCATCAGCTTCTGCACTACTTGTCTTCTCAGTACAGGAAAGCAAAAAGGGGGAGACTTTAAAGAACAACCAACCCGGTGCCACCAGCACCAGGCAATAAAACAGTCTGAAACACTTCCGAAACATCAGGCACCGGATTTTGCCGTCAGGAGACGGCGTTTAGGTGAGGAAAGCTCAAGGGGGCTGGTGGGGCACCTCAAGCCTGGGGAGAAGAATGGGGTGGGGGGGATAGACAGGAGAAAAGGAGCCCTCATGAGCCATGGGGCTGAGCAAGTGCTGGACCACAGCGGGGTGGCTGCGGCCGCCCTGGTGCATCCCCTGCCCGGGGCGTCCTCACCACCACCCTGGAGCAGGGCAGCCTGGCGTTCAGAAGAGAAAGCGCACAAGGAAAGTATTTTTGATGTTACTGTAAATGTATTTTGAAATTAATAGAAAGAAAAAAAAATTAAAAGGGTTTATTTTAGTAAGGTAATGTTGTCTTTTAAGATGTATAAACTGCAGGAATCGCCATTTGCACTGTAAGAGCACCCGTTTCCTTGGAGAAGCAGCAGTGGTTGAGAAGGGGATGCAAATAGCATCCTGCTCTGATTGTGGAGCACGGCCCCAACATCAGCCCCAGCCCCAGTGGCTGCGGGGCGTTCCCAAGGACAGCCCCAATTCCACATACCCATTTTCCCCACACCCACTTGTAAAATTTTTTCTTCATTTTAATTTTTTTTTTTTTTTGCTTGTTTGCTTGCACCTATTTGATGGGGATTGGATCCGTGCTGCCTGATGGAGCTTGCCCCAGGGCGAGGTGCAGAACGGCCTGGAGGTGGGAGCGGGATGTGGGAGCAGCTGCCAGCGGGAAGATGCTGCTGCAGGGCAGGGTGTGAGGTTTGGTTGTTCTTTAAAGAAAGCCCCCCACAGTTTGCACCATTCCACACACAAAACAGACTCACTTCACATCAGTTACAGGAAACGATATGAATGTCGCAGGAGGAGAAACCCTTCTGTTTTCTTTGTTTCAAAGAACGTGATGTGCCATTTGTTAATACAAAAGAGAAATATTGAAAATATATTGAAAAGAGCAATTTTAAATTATTTTTGGCTTATGTTGCAATATTTATTTTCTTGTATTAGAAATTCCTTTGTAGAGAAAAAAATGTATTTTTCATTAATGCAAAAACCTATTTCTCCTTTTTGTACATTTTCCATGTTAGTTAATCCTTAAAGCAATATAATGTTATCAAACTTGTTCTGTGTGAGACTGTATTATGCATGCTATTTGTGTTGCCTTGGAATAGCTCTGTCTGCCATTATTTTCATCCTGTTTAGATACAGTGTATGCTTTAATACACATTGGGACCATGGCCCATTGCTTATGGAAAAACCCCTTTGCATTCCTCAATGTGTTGGCAAAAGCAGTCAATAAAGCAGTGTTTTCTGTGTACCTCTGTGTCGGTGCAGTGAGCAGGGTCACACCGAGCAAACTTACCCTTGGACCTGATGGCCCGTTGAAGCATCCCAGGGGATGTAGCGCTGTGCATGGGGATGCAGAGCTGGGCTGGCCCTGCTGATGCAGCTGCTGTCTGCCTGTGAATAACAAATTTCTGAATTTCCACTGTGCTGCCATCTACATTTCCATTGCCAGAGCTCAGCGAGCCCTGGGTGAGCAGAGCTGGGGATGTTTGTCACAGGTGGAGGGGAGAGCCCAAGCCAGAAGGTGCTCACAAAGTCCCCTGTGCCTGAAAGTTTCTGTAATTCAAGGCAACCACCATTTCTCGTGGAGATTTAAGTCTTATTTTACAGACTTGGGGCAAATCACAGAGGAAGAGCCTGATTACGAGCTGGGAGGTTGGGAGGAGCAGCCTCTTGCACCAGGAGCCGGTGTAACAGGCGGGGGGAGGGGGGAATATGCTGTTAATTTGCTGTTCACGGGGGCAAAAGCGAGCTGTGAAATCCAAAAAAGTGTCACAATTACCTGGTGGTCAGATGCTGCTTGTACAAACCTGTCGCTTGAGGGGATCCACCGCTCCCGCTTGTGCTGGGCAGCCATGGGCAGGGGTCTTCCCTTGTTCCAGCAAACGCTGGAGCTGGGTGCTGGGGCTGGGTGCCGGGGACCCCCCGTGAGTGGGACCCATCTGCATGCAGCTGCTGCGTCTGGGCGGGCAGTTGGGCACAAGGAATGGCTGGCCAGCGGCTCCTTTCTGTTGCCTTGTTGGCGTTTCCTGGCACTTTCATTTTTTCGTCTGTAAAATGGACAAGTGCCTGAGCTGCTGAAGGAAAATGAGGTATTTAATAGACATACTTCATTCAATTCATTACCAAAGTGATTAATCGGGGAAATCACGGTGCACAGTGAAGACAGTGCTAAGACCATCAATCTGAGATGGGTCTTCTGGGGGGTGGGGGGGAAGAAGGAAAGGAAATCTGCCTTTAAGCTACCATGGCCTTATGTTTCTCTCTTAAATGAAAAGGCAAAGGATTGGTTTATTGCAAACTAAGGATTTTATTACCTGGCTGTGTTATTGCTCGCAGCTCTCCAGGCACCCCAGTGATGAACCCCTGGCTGCTCCACGGAGCCCCACGCTGCAGGTGTGATGCCCACAGCGTCATGCAGGAACCCATCCACCCAGAGCTGGTTCAAGAGTCCTCTTCTGTAATAAGTTTTTCACCTGTTCTAGTATTAAAGGGTTAGATTTCAGAAAACAGGGAGTGAGAATAGCCTGCCTGCCATGGTTTAACCCCGGCTGGCAATTCAGCCCCCAGCACCGCTCGCTCACTCCCCCGTGGCGGGATGGGGGGAGCACTGGAAGGGTAAAAGTGACAAAACTCACTCGGGGGCTGAGATCAGGACAGTTCAACAGGCAAAGCAAAAGCCGCACAGGCAGAGCGAAGCGAGGAACCCGTTCACCGCTCCCCAGGGCAGCCGGTGCTCAGCCATCCCCAGGGCAGCGGGGCTCCATCCTGCCTAACAGGGGCCGGGGAAGACAACCGCCACCACTCCGAACGTCCCCCCTTCCTTCTCCTTCCCCAGCTCTATGTGCTGAGCACGAGGCTCATGGCAGGGGACATCCCTGGGGTCAGGCGGGGTCAGCTGTCCCGGCCGTGCCCCCTCCCAGCTCCTTGTGCCCCCCAGCCCGCTCGCTGGCGCGTGGGGTGAGGAGCAGCAGAGCCCTTGGCTCTGTGTAAGCCCCGCTCAGCAGGGACTGGGCAGCCCTGTGTTACCAGCACCCTCCCCAGCACAAACCCAAACCAGCCCCGTAGCAGCTACTGGGAACACAATTAATTCTATCCCATCCAAACCCAACACACCACTGTGCTCCTGGTTTGAGAAAACCCCTCTAGTTTGACTCCCCTGATTTACCCCTCCAGCCCTGGCGATGTCCCTGGCCCTGGGATCCTCCCAAAATGTCGGGGGGTGGATGGTGGGCAGCCCAGCCAGGCCTTGGAGGTCTGATGCTGGGGAACGTGGGGCAATGTCCTTACAAACTGGAGAGGATTTTTGTCTCCAAAACAGCCGAGCCTCATGGAAGAAAGAGGTAGCTGAATTCCTGGGAAGATGCATCCCTGCCCCCAGCACCTGTATTAGACCAGAGCTGGCTGGGATGATCTGGGTGGATGTATCGTAGGAATGGGCATGGGAAATGGAATGATAATGCCTGGAAGTAAAGGGAGAAAAGAAAATGATGGACAGCTAAAAGGATTATATTGCCTCTGTATGTCCTCTCCTTTTCCAGAGAGCCCATTTCACAGGAAAGAAAACAACCAAAACGACAACAAATCCAACCCACCAAGAATAACTCAGCAATTTATTTCTGGCATCCTTCTGTGCAGGAAAACACCTAAACCACCAGCTGGCTCTTGCAGGAGCAAGGTGCAGCAGGGAGCTCTGTCAGGACAGGACCCGAACCCTGGGTACCCAAACCCGGGCAGCACCCCCACCACCCATCACTATCACCAGGTGAGAGCCACCGGCACCAATCCCTGAGCCAATTTTGGGGTTTTTTTTGGTCCCCTGGCAGCTTTTCCAGGCACCCAACCAAGCAGGGACAGCCAGCAGCACGACATCATCCTTCTCCTACAGCCCAGCCTGAAAAATACTTCCCCAATAAGGTTACAAAAAGCCATTCTTATTAAAATACATATATTCATAGGTACTTACAGCCCATAGGGTTTCCCTGTGTTGCTTGCTTGGGGTTTGCCTATAGTACCCTCATCACAGATGGTGCTGAATGCCTCGATCTGGAGTGAGCAGGTGAAGAACCATTTCAGTTTAATTGCAAAATAAATGTTAGGCTATCCCCTATACATTTTGCATAAGGATTGCAAGTGCCAGCATAAATACTAATGGGGCAAATATGCCCCTGCGTCAGTAAATCATCGGCAACGGATGTGAACGCGAATTAATTTCCCTTCAACTTATCCTGAAAGAATTGCAGTAAGATCTTGTTTTATTGTGTTTGATTAAGTGCTAGTGGTATAACATAATTTCCCCTAACCATTAAAAACGTTTGTGCTGTACTTCTAACCATTAAAAACGTTTGTGCTGTACTTCTGCATAAATGCCTCTAACGCGATGAGAGTGTATTTAGTATTTACTCTTCCAAAGTTAATACATTTAGGGAAGACATTTTGTGTGCTAAAAATAGTTCCTTGGCCTTGGATTTCCATGTAGGGCTGTGAAATGATGTGTCTGCTGTGATTGCAATGGATGAATAAGAAAAGAAAAAAACCACAACTCCAAAAAAATAAACAAGCCTATGACTAACACACAGAACAAGGGAAAAATCCCGCTCCAGCCAGCACCGACCCTGGCTGAACCAGTTGGGTTTTACAAGCGCTGCCTCTGCCCCAACATCCTGACCACCCCAAACTCCACTTGACAAACTCATTCCCCGTGCATTTAATGCACAAGTTAAAAACACACTCGTGTGTGTGACGGGGAGGGTTTAAGCAGCACCTTTTCCCGTGGAGGATTAGCGTGGGGAAGTAGGAGTGACACGATGGGGCTGGTTTTGCGTGTGGGCAGCTCTTTCTGTGCCTCTGATGGCCCCATATACCAGTCCTCATCCGCGGGTCATGGTGGGGAGGTGCTCAGCCCCCAGCCCAGCGGTTTTGGGGGCACAGGGGGAGCCCACAGCTGTCCCTGTATCCGTCCCTCATCCATGAGAGGCTGCTGCGGGCGCTGATCCGGGACCTTCTCTGCGAAGGGGTATAAATCATGCAAATGGCAAACAATTTCTAGGGGAATTAGAAGGAGACAGCAGGACTATAGCCCCCTTCCAAAGTCAGGAGTGGGGTGCTGGGGGTGTTGCTTGTGCTGGGGCTGCCCTGAGAAGTGAGCCCTGGGGTCTCCGTGAGCTCTGCTGATGTGCGTGGTGGTGGGATGGCATTTCCCAGCCAAGCCCGCTCTGCTGAGTGTCAGACACGGTGGTTTTGCTTGGGAGTACCTGCTGTATATTCAGATGTAATAAAGATTAAAATAATTGACTGCCTGTGCTTGTATTTTAAGTGGTACTTTATAATATTGACACTGAGCACTAGGAGAAAAAGCAGAGGTTAAAATATTGCTGTTACAGCTCAGTCATTAGCAGCCCTGCAATGAGCTTGAAATGGTCTGATCAATGAAATGGAGTTTTTCCTGGGAGACAGGCAGGTCAAAAAGCAAAATAACACATCTGCAGCCATAACTCCCAGGAAAATGATCCTCAGGAGGGAGAAGCTGTGTTTGTTTAGGACGCTGCTGCCGTCAGAGCGGGACACCAGCAATCCCCATGGGTCTGGACCTGCCACGTGCTCAGTCTCCATCCCAGCGTCCCCCTGTGCAAGCTGGAGTGCAGCACCCTGCAAGCCAGAGAGTGCTCTGTGCAAAACAGGGTACCAAACCGCCTTCCAAGAACGCTCGGTTAAAAATAGATGTTTGTAGTATGGGATACCACAAATAACACTCATGCTGTGCAGAGGGACCAGCAGGCGGAGGATAAATTCTTGCCCTTAATAAGCCAGCAGGATCAATAAAGCATTTCTAAAAGAGAGAAATCAGCAATTTTTGCAGCTCCAGCTTTAAAATGACTAAGTTTGGGGGCTAAGCATAGTGGCAAGGCTGGCAGTCCTCGTGACACGCATTCCCAAAGACAGCCTGAGCCAGGTGCCATCCTGGAGTACACGAGATTCCTTCATACCCAGAAAGACCAGTACACAGCCCTGGGCTGGGCCAGTCCCCCTGAAGGGCTGCTTCTGGACACCCGTGGGGAATGAGCTGGTTCCAATCTGCTTTTTAAATCCACCGTGCAGTGAGCACCCTCCAGAGCCGTGCAGAGCCAAGCAGCATCGCTGTGCAGCTGGAGACACGCATCCCCTGTGCCCTGAGCATCGCCTGCTCGGCACCAGCTCTTCTCTAGCAGCAAAAGGCGCCTGTGGCTGATTTTTTAGGCTTTCTGAGGCACAAGGATGCCGAGGCACAGCCAGCCGCAGGGCAGCAGTGCTGCTGCTTATCGGCACGGCAAGAGCCAGATGTGTGCCAAGCTGTGAGGACTTTGGTCACTCCTCTGATCTGTAGCCTGCAAGCATCTCCCCAGTCCTCTGCCTGTGCTAGACAACAGCTATAAAACAGGCTCATATAAACACACCAGGAGGAAGAAGCACTATAAATAGCTGAGCTCCGGGAGCACGGGCTAGGAGCGGCGTGGGCATGGCCTGGCACCGGCACAACTGGAGCCGAGAGCGTGCCGGGAGCGGCCATGCCTCCCTCGCACCAACAGCAACCACAGCCACCTCTCAACACCCCACCAGCCAGGCGTGTGCAGTATTTTCCATCCCAAGCATTAGAAAATAGTCAGTAATGATGAAGTTACTGCCCCACGTGACACCAAGGGAGATGCCACTGCTGCCTCTGATGCACAGCTGTCTTTTAGGGTTGGCAAACATCACCTGAGCTTTGAAACTCAGCAAACCTGGTTCTCCCAGGCCTACCAGGAGGAGCAGCAGTGGGAAGTACCCTGCGAAGGTATTCCCATCCAGCTCCCCCTTTACTGGATGGAAGGGAGCAGGGATACAGCTGGTGTGGGAGCAACCAGCCACCAGCCCATGTTACAGCAGTAACTAAATATAATTATCACTTGAAGACACCGTCAGGCTGGGGAAAGACTTACCTGCAGTGCTGATGTAGATTATTCTCAGCATTGGTGATCTGGAAAACTCCTTGGAGCATGACGTGGTCCCACAGTGCCTAGCAAGAGCCGAGTGGGAAGTGGCTGCTCGGGCCATCACCTCCGAGGAAGAGGAGGGAGATGCTTCAGGAGAGTGCTGGGGAAAAGCCCCAGAGCAGCACCCAGTGCGGCGTCCAGCATCCTCTGGAAAGCCCAGCTATGGTGCAGCCCTGACCCACCACACGGTCCCTCTACGGGGATTACAAATGCCTGATGAATAACTTCCCTATAAAGCCATATGTTCAGGCTGGCCCTTACAAACCTCCTCTGCTGACTAGCTCGCCAAACGCTGCTGGGAGCAAAGCAAGGAGCAGAGATCAGCTTTAGACCTCAGAGGGATGATGTCCTCTCCAAGCCAGGCTGGGATGAGCTCTACGTACTTTCCAAAATTTTAAAACACAGTTAAATTAGTTTACCTCTCTCGGGCCATTCAAAGTTTCCCAGGTTGAGCGGTGATGTGAACCCCGCAGGTACCATACACTGTGCCTTCTTGCAGGTTTTGTTGTCTTTTACCGATGTTGAGTGACTATTTAACTACCCCATCTTATCTATGCGATACAAATCTGCAGCTGTGACATTTCAGGGTTATTGCCTTTGCAGCATCTGTAATAACAGAAGGATGAAAAACGTCAACACGTGTATGGGACAAGGCAAATACGCACTGAGCATTCGCGGCTGTTCTACATGGAGAGAAAAGATAACAGATTGTTTCCCACGTGATGTTTAGCAGTTGCAAAGGAAAAAGAAAAGGTTGGTTCTGGGTGCTTTTATTGCTCTAGGCCTCCCTGCCCACCTCCCCTCTGGGTCTCAGCAGCAATTCAGCAGGAAAGCTGGAAAAGAGCCCGTTAAATGCAGGGTACAATATGCAAACCACCAGGAAACCCAGCAAAGTCCGCGTCAAAATGTCCCTTTCGCAGCCCTGCTTGCAAGGTTGCGTTTGGGCTGGGTAGTAAATAAGCGGGGAGGGTTGGTAGGCTGCTCCACTTTCATGGTGGTTTTCTCTGAACTTCTTTGAACAGAAGGGAAATTTTGGCTAAGGTGCCTTAAGAGCAAAATGAAATGTACTTACCAAGGCCATACGCTTCACTGCGAGGTTGTCCTGGGCTGGCACAGGGTGCGCAGGGGCAGGGAAGCCCTGGGGAAGGATGGGTGCATTTGCAGCTCCTGCCAGAAGCACCTAACGCCCCGATCGCCAGCAAAACTAAAACAGAGTCTGGACAAGGCACTGAAAAACTTCTCTTCCTTCACTTCAGGGAAAATGGCTTGGATAAATCAACAGAGATTTTTTTTTCCTGCTTTCTTTCCTCTCTGGTATTTGTTCAGAACCGACGATGCCGGTTTCTGCTAGCAGCTCTGCTTTCCCTTCTGGGTGCAGAAAGACAAGGCCAATGTGCCCAAGGGGAGAACACATCACCTTCGGGACAGACCATCACCAACGAACATCCCCATCCACACCGCCAGCCAAGCCCGGCTCCCCTGGGGCCATGCATCCCCGAAGATGGAGGGGTGCAGCGCGGGTGCCTATCACATTAATTGCATTAGGGACTGTAGGATTTTCCAAACTCCTGGCACCTGGGCACTGCTGATCTGCTGGGAGCACCTTGGGCCTGGCTGCTTTTATAGACTGCTCGGAGTAAGAGCAGATTTATTTCCCGAATGAAATATTAACCTCAGTGTAACTCTTTGCTTTCTAATGGGGGGACGTCAGATGCCATTTACTGACTTACGAGACTGCTCGCTGGCTTTTTTATTTTTTTTAATACTTCCATAAAATCTCTGGCATAGCTAAGGACTCCCATCTCCTTACAATTAAGTGGACAACACCACCCGCCTAAGCAGACAGACCTACCTGACACTACGGAAGGCAGCTGAGCAAGCCCCGGGCAGTGCTGCCTGACAGCCAGAGGGGAACATGCTTGGAGCCTCGGGAAAACTCACATTTCTGCTGATTTCTCAGTCTGAAGGCAGCAATTCCTGGCTGCTGAAGAAGAGATGGGGTGCTGGGGTCTGGCAGCAGTGAACTCATCATGCATTTACAAACTCATTTTGCATTTTTGGTTTTGGTACGTGTCAACAAAAGGGTTTTGTTGGAAATGAAGGAAGCGGGGCACGGGGAAAGATTTGCTGACTGAGGCTTGCGTGGATCTGAAGGGCTGCACCGCTGGGGTAAATGAGCAAGGAATTAGCTTGTTACTGAACGGCAGGAAAGAACCAGGAGTCAGTTCCCAGCAGTGACTAAAACATCTCCCAAACTCAGCCGACTAAACCCCGCTCGAATG
Source organism: Falco peregrinus (assembly GCF_023634155.1). NCBI lineage: Eukaryota > Metazoa > Chordata > Aves > Falconiformes > Falconidae > Falco > Falco peregrinus. The sequence goes on along the minus strand of NC_073728.1, from coordinate 62,478,562 downwards.
AGCATTCGCAGCTCTCTGGGTGGCAGAAGCGGAGGTCTCACCAATGAACCATCTCCATCCCCTTCGCTTCGCTTTGTGCCTCTTTGCCTTTCCCAGGCAGGTGTGTGGGGCTAGGGCTGGGTCCCCCCGTGGGACATGGCACTCTGTGCAGGGTTGTGTGCCCTGTCCCCGCCTGACGATGCTTCCTCAAGCTGGTACAAGCAGAAACTCTGCCACAGGCAACAGTTTTCTCTACATTTGGCTCTGAGATTTTGACTCATCCCAACCTGAAAGTCAGAACGAAACTCATGCATGGCGAAGGGGGGACCTGAAACACTGAAACCTGGAGGAGGCTTGCACCCACACCCGGGAGCAGAAGGCAACGGGGAGGCTGCAAAGGGCTGACACTGGCTCACCCCCTGCAATCTCCAGCAGTCGGTCCCCTCTGATCCCAAGCCTGGCCTTCCACGGCTGCTGTGGCCCCTTTTTGGATGCTCTTAGACCCGATCAGAGCAAGAGGAGGGACAGGCTCGGCTCCTCTACGGAAGAATTCATTTTTCATCCTGTGACACTGTTGGATGCAAACCTGAAGGGAAAGCCTGGACTGAAACCCTGCTGAGGCCGGCCCAGCCCCAGCTCCGCTCCTCTGATGGTTGGCAAGGGTTCCCCAGCCCGCACGCACGCTGGCTTCGCCCCACACGAGCACCCCACAGAGCTGAGCCCTGCCGCAGCTCGGCAGCACGGGGGGTGCCCAGCTCCAGCTCCAACACATGCAATTATGACCCCAAATTATCAAGGCAGGGAACAGAGCGATTCCTTCCTAACCAAGCCGAGGAGCCCGTGGTGCTGCCCGTCCCAGCCAGGGCTCAGCCCCTGCCTTGCCACCGTCTCCCCTTGGCGCAGTTTTGGCACCTTCACCTGGGGAAGGGGAGGGAGGGGAAGGCATCGCTTGGTGACACCGAGAGCATCATCTTCTCCGCAAAATGCATGAGTCATCTCCGCAACACACAGCCGGTGTCAGCCCGAGACACAGGATCCCAGCGCTGCCCACACGCTGCTGAAGAGAGCCAGCCAAAATCAGCGTTTGGCTTCCCGGCAGCACCCAGCCCCCTCCTTCCTTCCTCCCCCCGCCACCACTTTCAACAGCCACCAGCTCTGCTCGAAAGGATGCTGCTTCTCAGAAGGTTTTAGGGTTTTTGTTGTTTTGGGTTCTTTTGGGGTTGGTTTTTGTTTTTATGTGGTCAATCTGGCCCAGTCAGTTTCAGAAAGAAAAAACAGCTTATCTCCCCCCTCCACACACAGCTCTCCACACAGTTTGTGCTGGGTCTGATGCAGCGGCGAGGGGCTTTGCTCGGAGACAGCTTCCCCCCAGCACTACACACACACTCTGAGCCGGCAGCACAGCTCTGCCGAGCACCTTCCCACCCCAGCAGCAGGGACAGGGGCAAGGACCAAAGACTGGAATAGGGACAGAGACCCCCAGGGCACACCAGGATGCTCACGGCTGCTGCAGCCAAAGACCGCCAGCTTCCCCATGCTCTGTGCATGCAGCGCTCTATTTAATGATGAAAACAGTGTGAAGATGTTACTGCAGTAATTTTACGACTTCTCAAGGCTAATTAGATGGCAAAGCGGCACTCGGGCCCTGCAGGCAGGTGGTCACGCTGCAGCCCGCACCGGAGCCATCGCTGCTCCTACAAACGGTGCTGAGTTGCCCCTGTCATCTGTCCTGGTGGGTCACCACCCGGCAAGCCCGTGGGTGGGAGCTGAGCTGGACCTAGCGAAATATATCCATAAACAACTAAAACCTTCAGAAAAAACAACACTCAGCCTGCTGCAGGCAGCGTTTGCCCCAGCCCTTTCCAGCTCGCCCAGCCCAGCTGCCCCGGGACGGATGGGAGCAGGAACGACCCAGCGGGATGTGGGCTGTGCACAGAGGAGCAGCTCTTGTGGTAGTAGCACATGGGAATTGCTTTTTTCTGTGGGAATACAAGACCCCAGAAAGGTCACTGGTAAAAATCCTGATGAACACCCAACGGTGCATGCTCCAGCCTGGGCATTGCCACCTCCAGGCGAGCATCCCAGCGCTGGGGAAGGTGTTTGCAGGAGGTGCAGTGCCACCGGGCTGGTTTGAAGCTGCCGTGGGGATGACAGTGAGTGCCTGCAGAGTGGCTTCATTCCCCTGGGATAGCCTAGGAGCAGAAGAAGCCGTCCCACCACCCGCTGCACTGCTGGCTGTGCACGTGGAGGGGCAGCTCCCAGCTTCAGCACTTTTACTGAGCACCACAACAACCATTATTTCAGCAAACGATGCAGCAAACCGCAGGGGAAGGGCGGGGAGACAATCAAATTTGCGGGCTCTCACTAGGTACAAACACCGCTCGGCTGCACGGCAGTTACTTACCCGTGCGGTTTATGCAGGGAAATCGTGCAAATAAAATATAAAGCAGCACTTGCTGTAGAGACTGAGCACAACCCACCTGACGGGAGAAGGAGCAGCCCCATTTCAGCCACCCAGCAGCTGGGACCCCCCCGGGAGCTGCCGCATCCCCTTGGTCAGTCACGCCGCTCGGAAAGCGCTTGGAGATCTTTTTTGGATTAAAGCCGTGGACAGCTCGAGCTAGAGAGAAACAGGTGATTTCAAAGAGGGGCTGAACTTCTTCTGGAGGTAATTGCAGGCACTCGGCATGCTGGAGCAGCAGGCACAGATGGAGGCTAGGGATAACACAGTACCAGCCCCAGCCTGAGCAGAAGGGGTTTCTATTAAGTGCGATGCTTAAACTGTAAATTTCCCACAATAACCTGCAATGCCTCCCTGCAGCTTTCCCCACGCAGATGTGAACCGCAATGTGAAATGCCTTTAAAACACAAACACGGCCTAACACCTGTTCTAACGTTTCCTATGCCGCTCGTGCGGAGAGAAAAAACAAGGCCGGATGGCAGCAACAACCACCAAAAAGCAAAGCTGTGGTGAAGCTGCCGTATTAAAGAGCATCTCCTTTACCAGCTCCCACCTGTAGGCACAGAAGCTTTTCAGACATTATGGCTGAGCATCCCACCAGCGCCAGCATCCACACCTACCTGGAAGTAAAAGGCTTCTTAGCCTTGTTAGAGTATCTTACAGGTACAACTGCATCGAATATCTTATAGGAAAAAACCAATGTTCTTAGAATTTAAAGTTGAACAATCCAATTCCACATAGAAAGAGCCAGAGGCCTTGACTCATCTTTTACAGTCACAACACGTGGCATAAGCCATGGGTGCTCACAGCGTGATGGGGTCCCTGCACCCCGGTGGCAGGTGCTCATCCTGGAGAGGAACCATGCACTGAACTCTGCTTCCAAGGAAATGTGATTTTGGAGGGCTACCAAGAAGCTGAGGGGTAGATCAGTGGTTTGCATACTGGCTTTTTGCAAATGTTTTTGCTTCTGGCTGGTATTCCTGGGTGCTAAGAGCCCTCCTGCTGGGTGCTCGGGACCAGCAAGGGTGATGGAGGCTGAGGGTGTCCCCACCTGGGGCCAGGCAGGACCACAGCAAGCCCGGCTCCAGGGGCAGCCACTGCCTGCACAGCAGCACACACAGATCTGCATCTTAGGCTACAACGGATGGAGACCCACTGCGCTTACAGCCATCTGACATGAAAATTATTCTTTGGGAATTTCCTGGAGCGGGGAAGGGAAAAAGCCACCCAAATCTGTGCAGAACACTGCAGAAGCCCAGTCTCGCACACAGCCTCCACCACCCAGGCAGGACCCCTGTCCCCAACCCCCTTTTCCCCCTCGGGATGCCAGCACCCACTCGCGCCCAGCACGCCAGAGCTTTCGAACCAAAGGCCACTGCAAGCTAGACCGACATCACCCGCTCATTTTATGTTAGACACTAAACAGACATAAGCTGATCGCTTCAACTTAATTACATAATAATTAAGCCCTCACATTCCTGTCATCTGCAACTGTCAACGGCAGTCTGAGCAGAGCTGCTGCTCCTCCTGAAGAGCCGTCACTCATCACTGCTAGCTTCTGAGAGGTGTCAAAATAGGGGTAATTTCGCCTGCAATGCCAGCTAACGCTGTAAACAAGCCATCGTGCCTCACTGCAGAGCTCTGCCAGAGCAGGGACCATGGGGACAGAGAGGTCCCACTTGCCAGTGGCATGGGACAGTGCCCAGGGCAGCGCTGGGAGCACGGCAGCCTCCGCTCCCAGCACAGGGTCCCCAGGTCCCTGCACCAGCACTGCACCCCCACCGAGTGACACCGCCACCTCGCCTCGTGCAAGCAAGCTGCGTAAAACACGCGTGTTTAAGCCCATTTTTAGGAATAGTTAAATACAACTTGGCACGTGCTTTTCCCTGCAGGATCAGAAAACGAAGGCTGAGGACGGAAATGTGGTTTCATTCACTGTTCACTTAGAAGAAGGTACAATTCCCCAGGGTGAAGCTGAGCACAGCACCCGCTCCGGCATGTGTGGAGCACTGGACAGGCTCTCTCTCTGCCGGAGGAGACCATGTTCTCGCCCAGCTCCACTGCACACCAGGCCTGATCCTGCTCCCTTGTTGCATCTCCTGCAGCTGAACCAACCATGCTGCATCGTCCCCCTCTCCAGGAAAGCCAACAGCCCCAGGGTGTCCATACATAAATCATGGCTTTCTCCTTCCCCTTCGGCTGCTTCCCCTCCAGACCCTCATGGAGCTTCCTGTGCATACATGCAATACCGTAACTACCATTTTATTATTACTTAATTTTTACAAGCACTGAGTATAGCTTGTGAGGTTTCATTTAGGATTGCTCTGCTGCCTGTCAAAATTCCTGTCACACCTTTGTGGTTGCTGAACAAGTCACTACCACTGCTCCAGCAACACTCCGTCAACTAATGGGCAGGTGGAGAAGAATTTCTCATTCAATTAAAGCAATGATTAATTTTTGCAAGAGAAGTATAATGACTTAGGTGGAGGGCTGCCCTCACCCTTGGCCAGAGCACCATCACTGAGCTTTTCTTTTCACCCCTGGCCCAGCCATGCTTTAACAAATTCCTGATTAATTACCCTGGGAGGTGGCCATGACGCATTGCCACCTCCAAACAAGTGCCTTCCTCACCTTGCCTTGCAAGGAGCCCACTGGCCTCGCTCAGCCCTGCCTGCAGCTGATGCAGCTTTTGGCTGGTTCTTGTCAACACGGTCTCACTTGTTTGGGTGAGCCTGGCACAACACGCAGGAAAATAAAAGGCAAACTGGAAAGTCACAGCAGCGCACCTGGCACTGCATTCCCCGGGATGTGCTGAGCGGTGCTAGCAGGGATCTGCAACCTAAAAGTACCATGAGTAGAGACACCTTGATACTGACCTTCATCCTTTATCTGCTCCATCCCCAGAAAGGGATTTGGGATGGGGAGGCTGGAGGAGAGCTGGCTCATGGCACTGCCAAGCCCCGTGTAGCTGTGGTGTGATGCTGCTGCAGATGGAGGCACTGGGATGGAGATCCTGAGTACCAGAGACCCCGAGCACCTGTTGCAGCTGGGGTTCTCATCACTGTGGAGCAGACTGCACCCCACATGCTGCTGCAGCAGGAGCAGCCAATCCTGCCCCGAGCTGTCCCTGTGTCCCCCACTGTGCTGAGCCTGCTCGCCCGGTGATGCCACCCCAGGCTGGCCCAGACAGTAGCCAGGCATCATCGCAGGGGAGAGGAGAGAGGTCCCCAAACACAGAGACATACCGAGAATGCAAAAGCAAATTTGAGCAAGTGGCTTTAATCTGCACCACAAGCATGGTTTTCTGCATGTGTGTGCTTTTGCAAGGGAAAGATTTTAACCACATTATTTTTGCTGGGTAACTTACCGGACAAAACCACTGGTCTTTGCTGGGGCGCTGGCCTGACAGGCGCCCACCTGCCCCGTCTCACCCCCGGGTTCACTTCCCACTATTTCCCTTCCCAGCACAATCCAGCCAACAGCTGCGAAGGCTGTTTTCTTCCTTCAAAATAATTCATTCCTCTTACACCATCTCCGCGCACCAAAGTTCTGGAGATCGAGCTCCTAAAACCCGTCGGTGCAGAGAGGCTGAAGACGCACAGCCTGCTGCCACCTATGGATGGGCAGCCGGGAGAGCAGGGACCCCCCGGCGCACGGCTGGCTGCAGCGGGGGCTTCACTCGGGATAAAATCCCTCGGGAGCGGGGGCTGCCAGCAGCCCTGGGCAAGCCCCGAGCTTCCACCTCCGTCAGACAAGCTCAGCAAGGTGCAGGACACGGAGGGCTGAGGCAGGGTACTGGGAAAGTCGCTACCCATCATGTGAATACACATCACACGAGGAAGGGAGCAAGCCTTTTTTTGGCTTGCTGGATTAATCGGATTGCTGGGGTTTTTTTTGACAGACCATAGCTTGCCCTCCACTTCACCTAGTTGTTCTGATGTAATTAAATCCTAAAAAAAGAATATTGTACGTATTTGCATTCAGATTGCTGAAGTGATGATTTCTGCAATAACACTCTGCAGCATACCGACAGCGGACGTCTGTGGGGCCGCAGAGCGGCATATTCCACCCTCGCTGGAGGAAACAGGGTTATCTGTAATAGAAAGGACACGTTATTCTTACAGCATGGTACCTAGCTGAGCTTTCAGTTCATGGAAGAGGCTACTTGGCTGGTGGCAGGGGCCACCCCGCACCCCACGAGCATCCCTCCTGGCAGCCAGAGCTCCATGTGCCGCGCTGCCCGTCACACAACGGGACCAGCCCTTTACCTGCAATAGGACAAAGAGGAGAGGGTAGGATGCAGTGTCTGCAATGATGCAGACAAACAACTGCAAATCAGTGTTGCATGAGATGCTGTTATATACATCCTATTTAATGTTCATACACCCAGTATTCATCTTTTTTTGCTCTGGTTATCTGCATGCATGCTCTGAAAATGGAAAGCTAACCAAAAGCAGGCACAGTCTAATCTGCTGGTCTCGGGCATCCACCACAACCACTGCCTTAGTCTTAAAAAAAGGATTTAATACTTCCAACACAGGGTTAAAGATGTCCTATTATTTTATTCCTTTTTGTAATTTCATCAGCTTCAGCTTCTTGAAAAACCTGTTTTTCTTTTATCCTGAGTCATTTCGCATGAAGGAACTATTGTTCTAAACTGTGACTCATCACTTTGCATCACCACTTTCCAAACCCCTCGGGGGCACTCGGGCATCGAAGCAGGGAATGGCAGCCAGCCTTTATTTACCAATAAATAGGCACTTCATCGCTGCATTGACTCATCGCTATTTAAGCCTCATTTTATTCCTACTTCCCAACTGTGAACCCGGAGCAGATCATTCTGTTTGCTTTTGTAATCGCCTTTTATGAACAGCATTCACACGAACCACATCTTGCTGACAGTCTACTGTTTAAATACAAATACAAAAACTTGTAAGTAGAGACAAGCACCTAAATGCTAGTGCTGAAATACCTGGAAATACCCAGTTTCCAGAAACCAGCTGCCATGAGGCAGAAAACACAACTGCTCGTCACTGAGACATACCTCATACAGCAGAATTCACGGGGGAAAGCAGGCCACTATCCAAAGTACCCACTCACTGAAGCTCTTGTACAGATCATAGCTGTATCTTCTTGAAATACACATCTAAAGGAGCCCTTCTGGAGCTAGAACCCCCTCTGCCACCCAGAGCTACATCACCCCTGCCCAGCAAACACAGCACCAGCAGCGGCATGCAAGAGGTAAGCAAATTCTGCATGAGCAAAACCGAGCCTTAAGAGTTTAAAAGGTGCAAAATGAAAGGCTTGGTCCTGCTTTTCTTATGCAGCCAGACCTCAGTAATGCTCTTTGTGTACGTCTACTACTGAGTAAGTATCAATAAAGCAAAAGCAACTAAGATATTTAGATGCATTATTTCTTCTAAGTCCCACAGTTGTCAAGACCAAGTGGCACTCGGCCCCCTGTCCTACATATACAACACTGCACTTTGCTGTGGGATGTAAATCATGGCTGGGATCTCCTGCAGCCCCAGTGCCAACTGGAGCTGGAGGGAGCTGTGTTCGCAGGGAGCCCGCTGCAAGCTCAGGCAGTGCGCTCCAGCAGGCTCTTGCTGTGGTTCAGCTGGGTCCAGATTGATCTCAGGGGCAGGAGGATTGCACAAGGCACAGAGCAGCCCTAACACAAGCCGTCACGCCTGAGGCAAACAGCAGCACAAGAACATCACTTGAAAACCAGTGGGAAGAATAAAGAGAATGTCCAAACCTACAGCTATGAGGATTTCTGATAAATATCCCAAAAGTGGGTTGCACACCATGGTAAGCTTCAACTGGGGTGTGAATTCCTGGGTTTCTCTAACAGCAAATAGCCTATTGATGTGAAATTTTAACAGTTTTTCTTGCCTTCCTACTCTTCTATACTGTCCATTTTTCACCTTTAAGCAACTAATAGAAAACCATTTGGAAGTCATCTCTAGCCAAAATTTCCACAGCAGTCACCAACACTGGACTGCTGGCAGAGCTCCCCAGCCATGCAGTATGGGGCACAACTGTATTTTTGGGGGGAACGAGCTGAATTTGGGGCTTGGCGGTTTTCCTTTGTCTCTTGAGCAGCAGTCACACGCCAGCCTGAGGTCCCAGTCGAAACCTTCTCCTCCTCAGGCACAGCTTTCCCCTGCGGACCTTCCCCGTACTGCACAAGGCTGGTGGGGGGATGCTGCTTCTTCTACTTCACCTGATTTTTCAGGCTTCGCATGAAAAACCACAAACTTCCCAAAGACCAGGACTGGGAGCAGATTATTCCCAAGGGAGATCAGAAATATAGGCTAAAGGGAGCAGCGCAGGGTTGCAACACATGCCCTGCAGGTGATGTTACACAGGAGAGAGATGAAGGCACATGCTGCTCCAGGTTTAGGGGTGCCATGCATGAATGGGGGGGCAGGTCACCGCCTGTTCCTGAAAGGACTGTCTGCCTGCTCAGGCTCTTGCTGCAATGAGGCAGGAGTCAGATCGCCTCTTCTGCGAAATGAGAAAACCAGGAGCGAAGTAAATCCAGGATCCCACTGGTCTTTTTTTGCCTCTGTTTTCGCTCTCCCTCCTCGCATGACTTTTTCACCCAGTTCCCAGGACAGGCTCTGGTTTCCTCCCAGCTGCCAGCACTCACCTGCCCACACAGGCAGGCTGCTGCCTGTCCCAGGGAGCTCCTGCCCAGTGCAACCCAGGGCGCAGCCCACTCATCCCTCTCTGGCAACGGGCACTGCATCCCTGCATCCCAGGGAAGCTGCCTGAGCCTCCGTGATGCGGGTGCTGGCTGAGGAGGTGCTGCGCCAGGGCAGACCTCTGAGTTCTGGGGGAGGAATTAAGCATCTGGGGTGGGGAACATCACTGACCTTTGCACCTGGGATGTGGGCTCAGAGCGGAGGTGCCAGGCTCCGTCCCAATGGCTGCAGGTGGGACATCCCCTGCAGGGGAGCAGCAGTGGAGGGCACAGCCGGGGCAGGCTCCAGCAGAGGACTCCGGGCAGGACCAGCTCCATCCCCACCACAGCCTTGTACCCTGAAGGTCACCGTTGGAACCACCTCATGAGCACAGAAGCAAAGTACACACGACCCATTTCTCCTGCATCTTTTTTGCCTTCTTTCACAGTCTTGAGACACTATTATTAATATTATTATTATTTGTAGAAAGGATCCAAGTCTCAGTCACACAGTTGGAAGAAGAATGTATTTCAAATCTGGACTGTACAAAAGAAAACATCACATTTGGTGATTTCTTTCCTAGACACTTTCAGTGTAAAGTGCTCTTGTGTCCACAAGATATTGTTACAGAAACACGGCACCTTCCCTCTTACCTGGTAACATACTGGGCAGTTCCTTTGCTTTATTGCTTGACCTACTTCCCTTCCCACAAACACCTCCCAGCAGCACGATGCTCTGCACTAAGTTCAAATTCACTTTGTACTCCTAGAGAGGTGCAAGTCCAATGATAGCTGACCAGGTCAGACAAGGACTTCGCCAGCACCATCTCCATGGCGTGTATTTCATAATTTCATGTTTACGGAGACATAAATAGACTCCATCCCACAGTCACATGCGTGAGGATCTGTTACACATTCCTCGGTGCAGCCAGACTTGCAGCAGCTCCGTGAACTTCCACTAACCACAGTGACTGTAACTTTTTTGGTTTTCTTTGTTTCTCCCAAAATAGTAACAGCAAAGAACACACGTAAATCTTTTACTGATTCTCTCTTGCATTCTGCCTGACAACAGCCCTGAAAACACAAGATTTTCTTCTTTGATAGAGGGCCCCCTTATAAATTTCTTCCTCAGGATTTTGAGCATCAAACTGTTGAAGAAAAGCTCTCCCCAAAACAGCCTGAGGGGAGGAAAAAAAAAAGTCATATTTTTTTCAAACTTAGGAGGCAATTCAAATTACAGATTAGAAAACAAAAGGCTATTACAGAAGTGGTAACAGCAGAGAGCAGGACTAAAAGAGAACTGAAAAAAAAACCCAACCAAAAAAAGAAGTTCTCTTTACAGACAAATTTTCAGGACCAAATGTCAAATCAACATAACCTTCTTTTGGGGATGTTCATCGAGCTCCTCAGAGCCAGCTGTCACAGACAGCAGTGAGTAGGAGCAAGTGGATAGGACACATTTTCTAAAAAACGCCCCAGTAAACATCTCATTTCATAGGAACGCCCATACTTCTTTACACCAATGCTTAAAGTGTCTCTGATGCCAGTAATAAAGCATAAGCTCTAAAAAAAGGCAGACTGTATTATTAGCTCTGCCTCCTCCTGCTCTGCCTGAACAGTTTCTCCAGGCAGCACCCTGAACTCCAGCTGCTCGCCCTGCTGTAGCTGCACATCTGAATTTCTCCCACAGTATCTCCTGTAATTACTTAATTCACCAGTAAAGCAAAAGAGTTTAATTTTCTCTACTGTAAACTCCTGATCTTTTTAGCCTTTAAAACCTGTGAGCACAGACTTTCACTAGATGGCCTCTGCAATTCATATAAGTTCATCTCAGCATTTTAAACAGATTTGAAACCTCTTGTGTGTCTATATACGTAAATATATATGTATACAATTATTATAGATCCATCACGTAACAGACACACAGAGCAGGAACGGAAGAGCTAAGTGGCGTATACAGGAGTCTTCCTTTCACAGTTCCAGCTTACACGAACCTAAACCCAAACCCTGCTCTAAGGAAGCAGAGAGAAAACAACGTTCAGGCACTGGAGCTGGAACCAATGGTCTCGGCTGAGCTCAAAATCCAGCTCCGAGTGCCAACAGGCATGAGAGAGTTTAAAATACGGTTCGGAGTTTAGCAGCTCACACTTATCTCTGGTCAGAAGTCAAGTGCATTAAACAAGCGACCTCAGCTCCGTCCTTGCGGAACAGTCGACCAAGGAGCAGCAGTTTGCAGTGCCTTGGCAAAACTCAGTTAAATTGTAGGATACTGGACAGATTTCAAAATAACCTGACAAACGCTGGCATTACCATAGCGCGCACAGACTGACAGAAATACAGCTCCTATCACTAGCTGATTTCTCTCTCCCCTTTGCTTTCACAAGCGCCAGTATTTATTTCCACATACCAGCCCCGGGGTCAGCTCACAAACAAGCCACAGCAGAGCAGCGTCAGGAGCCCTGGTGGCAGCTGTCCCCCCTCTTACCTCGCCACCAAGAGGGCATTTTTCAGCCCAATTAATTTTTCCCTCCCTCCTGCTGCACAGCCAGCAGCTTGGACAAGTATTTCCTAGGGATGCTTGCACCACCCCCAGGGCAGCCCCGTACCACGGCCCCTGTGCTGACCCCCTCCTCCAACCCCATCTCCTGCCACCAGCAAAGCTTTGCAGTTTCAACAAACCTTTAACAAAGATTTTCGCAAACTTTAACTTAAAACAAATGCTGACCTTCCTCTCGAGCCACATTCTCAATGAAAAGCAACTTCCTCCGCTGAGAAACCCCGCGTGCTACAGAACCTGAACCAATTCAGATCCTCTGGCAGGGTGAGATCAGGTTCCCCGCCATCGGCACACACCGCTGCAAGCACCAGTCCTGTCCCTTCCCAGACGGCTTGTCACAATACACCCCTCGTCAACAAAGCCACTAGATCTACTCAGGCACTCGAGTATCATTAAATTGCTAAGATTGGGTCTCCAGCAGCTCCTCTCTGCCCCAAGCTCCTGCCAAGGCTCTGCTCCAGCTAGTGCTGCTCCCGGGAGTTCAGCAAACTGCTCCGACAGCCAAGTGCCGCCTTTGCACGGGGAAAATCTAACCGAACGGTATCAAGTCTCACTTGCCTGTGCCAAAACAAGGTGTTTGGACCCAATACTGAAAGTATGCCTTTAAGTTCTCCTTTCCCAAGGATAGTGTTTATTTACATTGCACATTTGGAAAGAGAATCAGAAGCTACAAGCAGATCCAAGCTTTGCAACCCACTCTACACATCACAAGTTTTTGTGCTGTTCTTTTAACATCTACTAAATATTGTCACAGTTGGGTGAAACACAGTCAACAGTGAACAGTACTTGCTTAGAGCATCTTTTTTTGTTATGAATGCAGAGGAGGTGACCCAAAATGCCATTGATTTACACGTGGTTTGTACAGTATCTTCTGTAGCTTGCATGTGATGAAGGCTTCTGTCATCACTCTAGGACATCGGCAAATGGTGCCCAGGTTAAGGGAGGCATTTCTTCATTCAGTGCTGCTGGTGGTTGCTGTCAGAGCTCTTCTTACTCAGGCAGTGATCAAGTACGCCATAATCCCTCCGGCCCTCACCTCCGTCACAGGTTAAACAAGGACAAGAGCCCTCTGCCTTCACAAGGATGCTGAGGCAGCACTAGCACATGGAAAGCTTCAAGATCCTAGAATGAAAGGCACCAAAAGCTCTAAAATAATTATGATTTTTTTACTATGATGGGACACATGCTGTAAGAAATGGGGTCATCAGAAAAACAAGAGATATGTTTTTAATTACTGTATTACCATAATTGCTCATCACCAAACAAATTTCTAATTCTAGTTCAAAAGCACTCAAGTAAGAATGTGAAAAATGTAAACTGGGAACATATACTTAGGATTGAAAAATAGTTCTCTATGACATTAGGTTATTACACTTTCCTGTGGGCAGTACCAAACAGGGTTGAGTGGGCTCAATTTGAGAAGCACGTGAACTCAGTGGCAATCCCCCTCAGCACAGTCCCACCGACAGTGCAGATCCCGGAGGGCTGCTGGATTCTAAGGCAGTATCATTCACCACTAAGGTTGGATCCTTCCATCTCATTTTAAAATTGCAACAAAGGAAACTTTTTTCATGTTCAAAGAGTTTTCCAAATAGAGGATTTGTTTCCACATGCACATCAACAGAAGCCCTAGCAAAGAAGAAACCCAATTATTATACCTGGCTGAAAAAAAACACGTACTAAGTCAGCACACCTTTTTCCTGGTTTTGATAATCTGAAAAGAGCTACCTGTTTAAATCTCCTCTTCTTCAAATTCCAAACCAGAATTTTATTTTCTGTTTCTGATACTTAAATTTCAAGCATGGGATGGAATAAAAACAACAACAAACACCACACTAAGAACATGTTTAAGAACACTTTCATCTTTAGCTTTTCTTCTGCAGTTTATTATATAAATTATGCTTTTAAACATTTAGAGCACTCACATTTCAGAACAGAAAACGTTTAGTTCCCACACTGAGATACTAGTGCAAAGAGTGGTTTATCTAAGTGCAAATAAGTTACATGTCCCCACTGACAGCCAGTGGATGAGGTTGTTTTTAAGATAACTCCTAAGTCCATAACTAACAATTATGTTACCTACACTAAAACTGCACACATTGTAGTCAGTCGAAATATTGGACTTTGGTTGGTAACAATCAAACACTCTGACAGTACAAACAAGAGAAGAACAATTTGACTTCAAGCAGACCTGTGAATTCACTGGGACTGGAGACCACCACCGTCATTTTTCTGTCCTGACTTTAGTTATAAGCAACTGGATGCCAAATGTCCTACTTTATATTCAGTTCCAATTATTAAAATACAGTAAAGCCCACATGCATGCAGGTATTGTATTCCAGTGAATACCACAGGTCATCTTTGGCACATCATAGACAGCACCTGAACACTGAATACAGAAATATTAATTAAATAATCTTGATCTGACAAGAGGATAAATGAGAAAGCTCAAAGATCCTTCCCATCTCCAATGCCAGTAATTGCTGCTGAAAAATTTATTAAACCAAGACTGAAATACAGCAATGCCTCACAGCTACACAACACATACTAACCCCCAAGTTTAATTGAATACAAGCTAAATAAATCTTAGTCAACCATAGATGCTAGCATATGGGGCCACTGCAGTGAAATACAGGGCACTTTGTCAGAAGTAGTTATTAGTATCTTAGAAATCTTCATTCATTTCCCTTAAAGAACTGTTGCAATGTAAAAACAGAATGAGACGCTTCATAAATAACATCTTTATTAATGAATTTTCTTTTTCACATTCTTTAAAGTGATGTTTAATTGAAATCTGCATAGTCAAGAGTGGAAAAAAAAATTCATAGAAGTCTGACCCAAATATGAATGTTGCTTCTTGTTGGTTTTTTTTTTTTTGTTTCATTTTGGGTTTGTTTTTTTTTTTTTGTTTCATTTTGGGTTTGTTTTTTTTTTTTTTTAACTTAAAGTAAGACTGGTCACAATCATAGGAACAAGCAAACTCCAAGAATAAATGACCAGGGAGATGTGGAGATGAAAACCACCAGAAAAACACTCTTATTGGAGTATTTGTCTATAAATGAAGTCTTCACACAAAGACACACAACACCCATTCACATTCATGTGCACAACAAAACGTAAACATCAGAAGAAAGATACTTCCTCTACTGAATGAAATGAAACAGAGCAAGATTGTTTGTGTATTTAACCGAGTGTTGACCAGTGATTCCCACAACAGGAACCATTACAATACCCAGGGTGGATAAACACAAGGTCCAGATTTCTTCATGCCCTTATTACAACCACATTTAAACTAGCATCCTACAGCAGGAAACATGAAATCTGAGTATTTCCATAATACGAAGAATTAACACACACTGTTAAAGCAGTACCACCTTCCTTTTTTAATTCTTAACACTATCATCCCTTTCCTTACTGCTCAGGTTATTCACAGTTGGCTGGACGAGCAGGCGAAGAGGACCTCTCAGTGCCCACGTAATGGCTCAGCCTGTGGAAGCGCAGCAGAACACCTCCACCTCCAGCTTCATTTCCATAAGCACAGGCACCACAGCCCCAAGCCTCCCACATCAACACCCCAACGTGACTCTGCAAGCAGTGGTTTTAATATTTACACCATCTACTGATAGCTGTCGTTCTCTGCATTATAACCATCATCAGAAAAGAGCTAGAGGAAAAAAAAAATAGAGGCACATCCCCTATGTAACAGCTGTCGGTAGTAAGGACTCACATGTTGTCTACACACTGGTGAGAGGCCACCTCTTACCTCCAGTTTTGATTTATGCAACAGAGACACTACTCTAAAGCTGAGCACTAGTTTAAATGCAGAATTCTCTTATGTTGGTGATTTGGAAAAGCTATCCGATACCATCACTCTGAACTTCACCATGCACAAACTAGGCTTAACATTTTGCAATGATCGTGCAGTAATAAACTTCAGTTACAATTTACATTAGTTAGGTTCTGAATTATTCATCTTATTCAGATGCGCAATCTAGGGCTGTGGGGAACTGATCATCAATATTCAATCACAGAAGTTCAGATCTGGGCAAGGAATAAGTCTCATTTATTTGCTATAAGCCTATAGGCTTTAAATCTGAGACTCAAGCCCAGCAGGTCAAGAGAGAAAGGTGTTTATGAAATCAAACCAGTCAGAAATACATTTGCTGTCATGGATATTGGAAATGTAAGGCCTAAAGTATTTTGGAGAAGACCTACAAGGGCGAGTAAAAGGGATTCAGTAAAAACACTTGTACCAGTACAAACTGCTGCAAGGGAAAAACAAACCACACAGCAAAACTCAAACCCATCGGGTGAAACTGTGAGTCCAGGGCTGAAACCCTACCTGCATCCAACAGGTTAGCGCAAAATATCCCCAGCACACAGAAGCACCAACCACAGCTCCATGCCAGCGTCAGCCAGCATTCACAAGATGTTGACAGACACATGCACATCAATACCCCCTCTTTGAAAATAACCTGCTTTCTCTTCAGGGAACTAACGCACTCAAAGATGGAGAAAAACAGAAGTCTGGAAACAAGGACTGCAGATAACCAAATGTTACCCCAGAAATAACCCACCTGGGCAGTCAGCAGCTAGCTGCCACACCGGCTAGGTTTCAGGGCAAAACCACAGAAAACAATCCATCTTGTCCCAATTCAAAACACCAAAAATAAAACTGGCCGATTGGGTGTGGGCTGATAAATTTTCACAAGCAGCAATGGCAATGTTTTTTTTTTCCTGGCAATTTCACAGGCAAATCTTCTAACAGACCTAATCAAATTAGGAACAGAATATTTAGTGCAATGGTAGTCTTAATTTCTTCCGAAAAAACCCTGTTACTTCCTGTGTCACTTCAGGGGTTTCATTCAAAAGACCAGTAGAGTAAGACCACTTTTGACAGTAGTTCAAGATTTACATCAGCAAGCTGATTTACATTATTTGTACTTTTTAAAGGTGGTGGTTATAAGGGCATTGGATTACACTTTTCTTTTACTAATACAAAATCCTATAATAAATGCAATTTGGTAGTCTGAAAAAACAACACCTTACTCTAACATACAATGAAACTACTTTGTAGCCTTCTGTGTTTCAGGAAAACATCCCACATATTCAGATCATCAGGCAGCCTCACTAATTAAGACACATTAAAATGAAACATTTTCCATTACAGTTGCCAAAAACTGGATTTAAATTTATTGCATGACGTTGCATAAGAAAGTGTATTATTGAAAACCGTAAGGCATCATGCAATTATCCATCAGCTAAATTATTTATTATACCTTGAAAGATGGTTATATACTCTAAAGTTATAAAACCAGTTTCAAAAAAGTACATAAAAAAATTTAACATAAGCATTAAATATTTTCACATGTTCGTAGTTTTTAGCTGTTAAAAAGTGCATTCAGACATACTATACTGGAAAGTTGCTCTGACCAAAAATGGTGCCGAAGACTTGTTAAATTAAAAGCTGCAAAAAGATGTTGTATGGGATTAGAAAGCGCACAGGCTGTGGTACTTAAACTTACAAACTCACTTGAAATAATTTCTCAGTCCTCACACTTAACAATTTAGCATACATGATATAATTAGCTAAAAGTGTATTTTTATAACTAAACAGTCAAATGAATTCAAGTTACGTACACTGAGTGATCAAATAAGGAGCAGACTTAATATTCAGACATGGGACAGAATGTACTGATGTGATTTTGGCATTAATCAATGTACTGTGCCATCCAGCGGAAGCCTTCTCCGTAGCCTTGTCTCTTTAGCACACTGCACATGAACACTTCTAACGGCCTCGCGTTCAGCTCTTTCAGTGGTATACTGCCCTGCAGAGAGACAGAAGGGTTCCAAGTTACACTATCGTAAAGAGACAGCTACTTGACATAGACATTTATTTCTATGGAATGCCATTATTTAACTTGTGCTGGATACTGGAACTTTGGAAAATAAACTCATCTAAAATGTGTAGATTAGACCAGGGTCACTCGAGAAATACACAAAGCCTATTTTCATGTGCATCCGTATTTGGAGAGGGTGAAGTACATGAAACCAGAATGCAACAGCAAGCCTGTGGACAGAGAATTTCAGAGCTTGCACTTGGTTTTCAGTCACAGATGCCTGCTCTACTTCTAATAGCTTTACAACCAGATAAAAGCAGCATTTACTACCAGTTGTAGGACTGACCATAGCAAGAGTGCAAGTCGCTTACAAGATCAGCAGCGATAAAGCTGTGGCTCAACTGGAGATTCACAATGGTATTCATACTTCATAGACTATGTGCAGTGTTGTAAAAAACAGGGCAAGATACAAGGAGGGGGGAAGACAGTAGTAACAGTTTATAGCCCGTTAACACCAATTCTAAAACTAGCCTGTGCAACTCTCAAGTAGAAAACCAGAAGATAAACATTTGTTCCTGCTCACCCTAAACTGACTGGCATTGAAGGGAAGCATTTAAGAGTGAATAAACACGGAATTGCAAGGCCAGGTGCCCTCCTCAGCAGAGCCATGCTGCTGGGCGTCTGGTGGGAGCTGGGACACAGGCCTCACTGGAACAGCTTTGTCAGCTGCAGAGGTGTCTTTCCAAGGGCAAAGGACAACAAAGCAGCTTGTTTCTAGTGCCCTGTATCCAAATACCTCCTATGAGTATTACACTGTATTTACTTAAAATTAAGAAGTATCACAAAGATCCATAATAGAAGTCTGCCTTGTTGCTATGGATGCCAGTAGGAACTTTTTTTTCCCCCCTCTCACAAGCTACAAACTCAGACTTGTACAATAGTATAAACCTATTTCTAAGCATCAGGTAAGCATGTTAAGTAACAAACTGTACTAAGCCCACACTTCAAATGAGAAAAATCATGTACTGAAAGATTTCACCCAGTTTCCTCTTAGCTTCTCACTATAACTATAGCCTCTCAAACCTTGCTAATCATTTAAAAATACTGCATAGGAAAGTTGAAGTATCAAAATGATCCTAAGTACAATTAAGTTCTCTCTGAAAAAATGTAGCATTGAATATGACGTAGAAGAGATGCAGTCGAGATGCATCTAACACACACGCACACACAGACACTCTGGAGTTCATTCCATATGTGGTTATTACGTACCAAGTACTTTATACGTTAAAACCCATTTATTGTGTATAGCTCTAGTGAACATACAAGTAAGGCAAGCAAACTCCCCAACAAAAAAATGCCCCAAAACCAAACATACACATACCCCAAAAAAGAAAGAAGTATTACCTTTCCTGTTGTCTGGCCATACAGACCAAACATCTCTCGTAACCTCTCTTCACTGATGGCTTCAGGTCTGTCAATCTTGTTACCAAGAATTAGGATAGGCACATTAGCAATAGTTTCATCTGTCATTAGTGACTACAAAGGAAGGAAGAAAGGAGGAGAGATTAATTTAGAACACAGAAGGTCACATTGCTACTACTCATGTCCAGGTGGCAGCAGAGCACTGTTGGATACTGGAATTTGAGCTTATTTTGTAGACACTGAAGTTAAAACTTTCAAAAACTTATTTAAACTTACATCAAGTTCTTCTTTCGATTCAAGCAATCTTTCATGATCTGCACAGTCCACCAAGAACACAATGCCATTAATTGCAGGCAGATAGTTTTTCCACACTCTGCGAGCTACAGGGAAGATGTGAATTAAAAACAAAAGGAAATTACCCCAAAATTTAGAGTGAGGCACATCAGTAAAAAGCAGCAGGGACTTTCTTTTTTTTAAGTCTTAGCTTATGTTGCCAGTCTTCAGGATGTAATTTCATGTTTTACAAAGCTTGAAATAATGGAGCAGAAGTAATCATTACTTTTACTGTTTCACCAATATCCCAAATGCACACTGATGTATTGAAACTTTTTAATGTTTCCCAAAGAATTGTGTCAACAAAGGTAAGTTGGAAGCATAAAGCTTAAAGGTAAATGCAAGTGATACAACGTACAGAATACTCTTCAAAATACAGATACCAGTCAAAAATTTCTACTCTACTGCAGCTCTTGCCAAATCATTTTGGGTTTGTGATAAGCAGTGGAGATGGACAAAAGAGCAGTGGACATTTTTCGTGCTGTCAAAGAGAGTACGGGAAGTCAATCTCTGCAGCGTGGTCATATTTCTGATCCGAAACAAACGAACTGTAGACAACAACTCAATTTAGTGAAGTGTGTTGATATATTTATTCTCTTACCTTGAGCATGTCCACCCAGATCAAAGGTAGTGAAAGTCATGCCAGCAATTGTCAGCTCTTCTGAAGCTAAAAATACACAGAATTATGTTGTCTGTGAAGATCACGTAGTGCACTGGAATGGTCTAACCTTCTAATATGTAGATTTTACCTTCTCTCTTGGTTCTTTTCAGCATTTTGTTATTCAAGAAGCAAATCAAGAACCATAATTTTCTCTCAAAATCAATGACACGTTTGTTTAACAACAAGATGTTATTAACCATTAAAACACATGTGAAATATCTACCATGCTAACAACAGCAGAGCATATTCGTGTATTATTTATTCCTACACATTATACAAACAACAGTTGGCTCTGGCACGTGGTTTGCCACAAAGAGGGCATTTCATGTACAACTCTGCTCAAGGTTTCTCCTCTTCATGTCTTTCCCTAATTTCCCACCTCCTTACTGGACTTGACCAATCCAAATTTTTAACTTGTGTTGAACTTTTTTTCTTCTGCAAGGCTACCAGGATAACAATTACACAACAACCTCTGAACCAAAAATAAAATAATAATAATAATAAAAAAAAATCAAAGCAGCGTATATAAATGCTAGTTTTCCAGTTACAGAGAGAAGCTGCTCCCAAACGCTGCAAGCCCCAATTTCCCACAGTTTCTGTAATCTAGACTCTCAGGTCCATGCCCGTTACTCTCCTCTTTATTTTAAATTTAAATAAATTTAAGAAAAATAATTTATTTCAAATATTCCACATTGAACTATCCTACACACATTTTCCTGGACATTACTTGAACTACCTACAGATCGCAATCCCAGAAATTATTTTGTTTCTTCCCTATTACCCCGTTGGTCATATGATATATACTCAGATCCTGCTTTTCCTGCAACACTTCAAATACTTTCTAGCTACAGAACTATCAGATCAACTTACTGGGGTGTAACGTGGGGACATGTTGTCCCAGTCTGTCATCTTTGAGCATGTGCAGCAGTGTAGTTTTTCCAGCATTGTCCAGTCCAAGAAACACTAGTTTGCCTGATTTCTTGTACAGTCCTAGAACAAAGAAGGACCTAGTGAATAATCACTTAAATCAGTACAAGTTCATTTCTAGCGCTAGAGATGATTTTGCTCCCAGGAACAAAGTGTTACAGTCATAGTACAAACTACAGACCAGCCAAGCTCCTCCATGCACTTTATCGGTGCCCTTTAGCCATGTTCTCCTGCTCGTACAAACTACATTCACACTTGCTCATGTGCCTGCTGCGCTGTGTGTACCACATGCAATTTAAAGGACACTTAGCAGGAGAGGTAGAAGTACACAACTGATGTAACTGTGTGACTCATGTCACTGCATTTAGGTTATCTTAGGAAAACCGCAGCAGAACAGGACAAAATTTTGCCAGTGTGTCTTACTCTGCCCCAGCAAAAGGATAGTTTTGCTCAGAGGTGGTGGAGAGGGGAGCATGCAGGTACAGTGCTAACAGCAGGGTCTGAAATAGGGACCTGAACAGAAGGCGTTCTCTTCAACTACCTCAAATTACAACAAAAATACTTCTTCGAGGCAAAAAGAAGGTTCAGACCTCAATCAGTATATTACAGAAATTGGTTTCAACATCAACATTCATAATTAGTACATGTATGAATTCTTTTATGTTGGTTCATATTATTATTTTGACAAAAAGTAACATTCACCCATACTCCCAGCTAAACTGTATGGATATATCCTGAATGGCATCAATCAGGATAATTCTGAAACACTCACTGTCATGTGATAATGCTTTCATAACCGGGATAAGAAATTTTATTTTCACCAATTGTCATCTTTATAAAAATGCCTTTTCAATATTTTTTTTTTTACCTCTACTTGCAATCCCAGCAAATGGAACAGTTGCTGTGAAGGAGAGGAAGGATGTTCAAAACAAGAACACCATATTTTCTTAAGTTTGAGATCAAAGGGCAACTCTCTTATAACTTGCCAACACTACATCCTATGCCAGGATTATTTTTCACTGCTTCAAACTGATCGACATTCAAAGTGAAACATTTTAAAGACAAATTAATTTTTTTTTTTTAAAAAATCACCTTCTGTACTGAAAAAACTACAGAAGTAAGTCTCTTAACTTTGCCTTTTTAAAGCATAAAATCTTCCCTTATTCCCTCTTCAAAGACCTGTGGCTGGATACTACGCGCTGCATATCTCCTCAGGAACCAGTGCTGACTCCACAGCCTTTACGAGTGCCAGAGAGGGCAGAACACTTAGAGAATGAGAAAATACATATATGTATATGCCGAAATCACATTTCTTCAGAAGTAAAACTGAGCTATGTTCCTAATAGAATTCTCTCTTCTTTCTATGCAAAAAGAATTGCAAAATACAGCCAAATATTGCAAGGTGGGAGGTTTTAACATTGCCAGGATCTTTGACTAGATAACGTCATAGTATTACAGCACATTGCAATATGCCGAAGACAAGTTTATTTTACTACCACTGTGATGATACAGAAACATTTTGTGAAGTACGCAATCAGATTTTACTGTTTAAACTCAACCATCCCATGTCTGTGGTCCCTACACTTAACTGCACCTTCTCCTGCAAGCACAACTCGCACTGCAAACCGTGCACCAGCACCTGCGCTGTGCCTTGAGGCCACAGGCAAAAGGCTGATGTTAGCCACCCAAAGGGCGCGTTGACAGCTGGCCTCGGTCTCCCTACACAAGGAGGATAGAGGGCAGAGGGAGCCAGTAACACCAGTTTCTGGAGCACTCATTTTTTCTTCTTACCAAACGTGTTATTCTCATACATGTTTTATTTGGTGGGATTTTAAGTGATGCTGTTGCACAGGTGGCTGCCTGGACAGCCCCGCTGATGCCACGGTGCTACAGGGCATACATGCCCGGGCCTGGCCGGCCTTCACACCACTGCTGTTTGCTCACCTCTGCCTTTAAGCTAATCTCTGGGATCGCATTCCAACGGGACACATTCTGTAACTTGCAGGAATTAATATTCTGTAGTATTCCTCAGCTTGTTGCATTAATGATCTTTATTACCACAGATACATGAAGTGTCTTCACAGTTCTTTCAACTACAACAACCTTTACTTCCCAAGCCCACCCTCTCACATGCCCAAGAACATACTAACTATTAAACTACAGAGTAGAGGAGAAAGTATTAATGTTTACAGAGAAAGGAGAAGTGGGCAAATATTTTCATATATTAGTTTATGTCACAGGAGAAACTCCAGTTCACGTTCACTTTACAAGTTAAACAAAATTCTACTAAACCGTAGTAAAACCATAATATTTTTGCTACTCTCAGCCTGGACATTCAGGGGCCTTTGCTCCCAAATCAGGTGCCGCTGCTTTCTCTGTAACATTTCATACTTCCCAGGTGTCTTCCATAGAAACACAAGACAAACAAGCAGCAATACTTCAGCTATTAGCTACACCAAGACCGGAGTTTATATATCTATAAAAAGATTCTTTATGCATTCTAACAGTATATGTGTGCAAAGATGTACTTCATAGAAAGATCTTATCAGCCTGCTGACGGGGCAGCACAGGGAACAGTGGGGAGTTTCCCAAATGTTATAATCAGCCTTCTTCAACTGTAAATGTAAATAAAAACGCAAAGAGAAAGTGTTTCTTCTAGAAAAGAAAAAAAGGGACACACTGAAAGTAATTCTCCCTCCTACTTCAAGCTCCAGAATCATTCACCAGAATTAGACTTTGCATGCACAGAAATGGAAAAGCAGGCTTGTGCGCAGTAATCACTGCTCAGCTAAGGGAGAGGAGATAAGAAAGATTAGTCAATTTAGTTAAAATTTCACTGGCTAATAGTTCGATAGTAGGCCAAGGGTCTAACATTCAGTGAAAAAGTTTAAACTTTCAACTGATAAAAGGTAGGTGGCACAGCTTGCCATGATTGCTTAATCTCAAATGCTTTTTATCTACTTCAATAAAATCCTCTGAACTTGTAAATTGTGCCTTTTACCTACATGATCTGCGACTTCTGTTCCTTTTTTTAGTATCCTAACATTCCTTTTCCTCCTGGTTGTTTTGGGGGTTTGTTTGGGGTTTTTTCCCCCTCCTGTTTTGCACAAAATAATATTTCCCCTTGGATTAATATGGACTGCAGAGTCTTCTGGCCAGGGAATACTTTCCAGAGGCTCTTCAGCAGACACCAGTGAAGTTTCAAACTGATTTCAGTGACACCAGTCACAAAATAATGCACTGCTGACCATGGGCAAAGGCTTCAATATCCAGCACTGATTTTTTGTAAACAGCTCCTCGATTTTGAAGTAAAATCCTCACATGTAAAAGAACTGAACTAAAATAACCAAGTTCGGTTCTTTACAGCACAGAAAAATAATGAGAAACTCTGCAAGTCAACTGAATTACACCAGCTTAAATGTAGTACAATTAGAAAAATCAAACCTATTATGTTCATAAAGGAAAATGTGGTATTTTCAACAGGTTAAAAGATTAATGTTAGATTGAGTGGAGAGCATGCTTTAGAAATACTCAATATTGATAAGTGAAATCTTTGTTTGAGTATTGCTGAATATACACCAATGCAAATATTATTATTTAACCAGCGACTACGTTTGAAGATAACAGAAATGAACAGACATTTTATACACGGATATCAGAAAGGAAAAACTCCAAACAATAAAAACTTACCTAAAAACTGTAATACACTACTGAAGCCACTGTAAATCCAATCAAATATGAAGGACATAGCTGAATCTTAGAGTCTGAAATAAACAAAAAAAATAGAGCATTTAAGATCCATCAGAACAGCACACTAAACACTTAAGATATTTACAGATAAAAAAACTTACCCAAAGGTCTGGATTAAAAAAAATAAACAGTTTAGTTTTGGTAAGCCATCCCAGGGACCAATTAAGTGACCCCACAACACATTAAGAAAGTTAGTGTAGAAATGGAAAGCAGAATCCAGACCTTGTGATTCAACAACAAAGACCTTTCCTCCCCTTGGAAAATGCTATGTAGACAGAAGTCTTTGCAAGAAATATAAATAATTTTATCTTAAGTACGATTTGGTGGAGATATGTGATGTTCCACTAAAGATTTCAAATGGGATCTTCACATAAACTTTTTAACTGGGAAAACGTGGCACTTTTGAGATGGCTATAAAGGATGTCAGTGCAGAGGCAGTGCTCCAGCCACCCTTGGGAGCTGCTGGGGTTTGAAGCAGAGGCAATGAGGTTTTGTGAAGTTAAATCCAGAGAGGTTTGATACCAAATATACCTCTATTGTCTGCACAGAACCTGTTTGGCTTGTAATGGGAAACAAGTACTTCGCACAAAGCACTGGAATTGCCATTCAAAAGACTGTCTTCCTATGCTATCCTGCACAGGCTGCCACAAATTAAACTTTAAATGCAAAACTTTTTGAAGTTTAAAAAAAGGACTTTAGAACATCATGCTTCCCACCAAATTCCTTCAGCTAGATTCAAGAACAGAAGGCAGTGCTGAGAGCAGCCAGGATTACTATAACCAATGCTCTAGTTGTGCCATACAACCATCAGCCAACTTCAGCTGACCATCACAGGCAGGACAAACCCTGCTGCCAGGACGAAGCCCTGCTACTCCCTAAATACCCCTTCTCTGTGGTATGGTAAAAAATGGAAGGCTGCTATGCTCATGTCTGGAAAAGAAGCAAGTGGCCAGGATGGACTGCACAGACTGATGAATTCTGTTGTTCCTGCCCCAGAAAAAACCCTCTGCCACCAAGGGCAGGGCTGCTTCTGAACCAGTGGTCACAGCGGAGGTGTTGGGGAAACCTAGGCACACCTTGAGTGCTCAGGAGGAACAGCTGCTACTGCCAAAGTGATGCTTTGGGGTGCAAGAATAAAAACATCACTAGGTTCACTGCACAGCCACAAGCAATTAATTTCTCAGATTTCACCTTAATTTCCTCATTATCTAAAATGAGGATAATCATGCTGAAAGCACCAGTTTGACACAGTGAATTAGTATCCAGCACAAAAACCTCCTGAAAGACTAAAGGGCAATATCCTTAGAAGCATTTAGCTAGCTAATTCCTGCTGGAGCACACAACCCCTGCTAATATCAGGGGACAATGAAGTCCTACTGTCCTCAGAAAACTGGACTGCACAGCTAAGTGCAGCTGGCAGAGACATCCACATCACTGCAGGCTACATTGCTGCACTGGTTCCAATGGTGCAGCAGTGGCCTGGGGCACCACGAGATGACTTGAGGGCAGCTCTGACCCTGGAGCACAGCACACTAGTCAAAACACAGGTCAGAAGCAGAACAAAATCCACATCTCATAGCAATTACACTCATGACAAACAGAATTTCTCCTCCACGCAACAACAGATATATTGTGGAAAGATATTTTAATTCTGTTTACTTGGACTGAAACATCTGTTCAAATGATAAAGCCTAGGAGTCTTGGTTTCTCCACAACTAACCCCAAAACCCTTACCCACATCCTACGTTACTCTGAACAGCTCACCAGCTGCAACAGGCACAAATTTTAAGAATACAAGTACACTTGTCAATGGATAAACACCCAGTTACACAACGTCATGACTGAAACTGTCCCTTGCATGGCTAAAAAGCAAAGGTCAAGAATATGCAAACATGGCAGAACATACACGTCAGCAGATTTATTTATTGCTTGAGCAAAATGCCGATCGAGAAAAGCCTCTATGGGGCTTAGAAAAATGATCGACTCAAGTAACCTGTAAATCAGGGCAAACAGTATGATGTAAGAGAAGCGCTCAGATTACTGAGGTGAGAATAACTTCACAGCACTTAGTTGTATTAACCTTTTCCATCTATTAAACTTATGGATAAACAAAAACAATATTTATGCATTACAGAAAAGACTTTAAGGGGCAAGATTCAAATCATTCAAGCAATAACACGATTATGCTGCAAACACAGCTGAAGTAGCATTAATACAGGCTAGATTTCCATCACCACAAGAAAAGTGGCGTTAGAAACACAGCTATCCAAATACACCCAGAACAGGCTCTGTATCAGCTGGCAGCAGCTAAAGGAAAATACTTTTAAAATGAGGAAAAAATGGACAGCTAATTGGAAAGGCACACTGGTAATATCTGAACAGAGATATTAAATCTACTCTTATCACACAGGAAAAGCAACTACATAATTCACAGCAGCATGAGATCAAAGCATTAAAAAGCTGCAAAGGTTCTGCATCGGTATCAAAGAGTCATTACGCTGCTAACACGTCCAAGTCACAGAGCTATGCTGAACTAAGGGGAGAGCAGAGCCTGCTCGATACACACAGACTCAAATTCTCAGGCTCATGTTAAAAATACCATGAGATCAGAACAATGAAAACTCTGGCAATTGCTGTTCACTAGCCACGATGAAGACAAAAATACTATTTTAAAGTTATTTCAAAGGTTCCCTTGAAAATAGCCAGTTGCAAGTAGACATAAGCTCTTAACGAACAGTTCTACCAGACACAAGACAATCTTTTGATACCAACTATTTCTACAGACATCACCAACTTGCCTCTCCTTAACAAAAATATGAAAAGTAATTTTCTAGCATCACATCATCAACAGATGGTTATCACTTCAATACATCTCTAACAACCCTGGCTAACGTTATTTCAGCAGCAAAGTATCATTTGGTAACTGTTGTGGAGCCTTATAAGCTACTCTATAGCCCAAGGAGATGGATTTGCTTACTGGAGACCACTTCTCACCATGGGGATGCAGAATTCCCACCCAGTGGCTTTGGTAACATCTTGAGCCAGCCTCCTAAAGGGAACATCACTGACAAAGGACTAGCAAGCAAACTCACTCTCATATTTTCTGAAAAGTGTTATTTACACATACACACACGCTTACTTTCAACCTGCATCTTTCTAAAAATTCATCATTTCTCTTCTCAACCAGTTAGAATAGCGCTTACAACCAAAGCCTGTGAAACTCTGGATAAGAGAGGATATCAGTCTTTTAAAGACAGCGTTAAATGCCTTCATGGAATAATTAGAGGCCAGCAACACCCAAGCTGAACAGTTCTTGCAGCAACACTGAGCTGTGCCTGGGCGGGTACTGCCAGTGACAGCCAGGAAAAAAACCTCTGTCCAACCAAACTGTGCCAGCCCTGCGTCCCAGTTAAGTCTGAAAACAAAACCTGCGAGCAAGAGCTTGAAGGCTACTGTTAAGGGTGTATTTGCGGTTTTTCAGGTAGGATCTAAACATGATCACTTACAGTTATAATTTTGCATATGATCATTTTAACACCAAACGTTACCACAAACTAGAAGCATCAAAATTTCTTAGGAAACTCTGTGGATAAACCAGTATCTGCCTTCTACAGTACAACTCATTCCATGACATAAAACTGCACTTTGATGTAGTACTTTAAAAGTTGAGGAAAGGGACAGCGTTTGAAAATGAGGTAACAGCACAGATTTTCTTCAGGTATTTTAATCAGGTTTTTGATAGCAAGTCATCTTTGAGATGCCAGAAGTCACACTGGTCCATTACTAATTAGGTAGGAAACCAGGTAGATTACATTTTGCATGGCAGATAAGTTTAGTTACATCACATCTTTTGCTCCAAGACAGCCTATTTAAGTTTAGCAAAGACCTTCAGCACATCTGAAACAGCAGTTTATCTGTGAAAACGGCACCGCAACAGGCACATGAGCTCCGAAGGCACCTAACGTGGCCATCCAGCCACAGCCTGGATCCCTGCAACCTGCTGTCAGAGCACAGCCCGACCCAGGGCCCACTGCAGCAACTGACTGACTGTAAAAATGTTTAGAAGTCTTAATTACAGCAAAAATAACACCGTACAGATCGGAACGGGCCAGCCGCAGCCTACGGGGCAATACTTGCACCACCATCCCCCACACCGCAGACCCCTGCTGAGATGCAGCCAGGGCCACAAACGGACAGCCCAAGGCCCGCCGCAGGTTCACGGGCCGGTGCCCCCCCTCCCCCCGGCCCCGCTGCCCCCCGGCCGCAGGAAGGGGCGCCCGCCGCAGGCCCAGCCCCAACACACCGCCCACGGGCCCACGCAGGCCGCGGCCGCCCCAGGCCCGCAGGGACCCCCAGGCATGCTCTGCCGCGGGCCGGAGGCCTCCCAGCGGGACATGGGGGCGGCCCAGCGCACTGCCGAGCCCGCCCAGCCCCTCCGGCAGGTCCCCAGGGCAAGACCGGGGCGGCCCTCACCGCCCGCCACACTCACCCGCCGCCGCCGAGCCTGAGGTGCGGGCGCTGCGCTCCGCCGGCACCG
The DNA here is from genome assembly GCF_023634155.1 of Falco peregrinus. NCBI lineage: Eukaryota > Metazoa > Chordata > Aves > Falconiformes > Falconidae > Falco > Falco peregrinus. The sequence goes on along the minus strand of NC_073728.1, from coordinate 62,449,404 downwards.
ACACTGGCACCGACACTGACACCCACACGCACCCCGCGGCTGCGCCCCGCTCCGCCCCCGCGCGCCTTCTTCCGGGCCCGGCCGGCCGCGTCCGCAGGCAGCGCAGCTGGGCTCGGCGCAGCGCTCCGCCCGGCCCACGGCCGCGGGGCCCTCCCGGCGCCGCCTCCCCGCCGCGGGCCCACCCGCAGCGCGGCCTGGCCCGGCCCCGGCCCCCTTAAGGCGCCAGGCTCCGCCCACTGCCGCAGCGCGCCGCTCCCGGAAGTGCCACGTGTACGCAATGCGCCTGCGCGCGCCGCCCGGTAGTTCCGGTGCGGGGCCGGCCCTTTCCTCCTCCCCCGAGCTGGGCCGGGCGGCGCCAGACGGGCGGCACCGCCGAGCCGAGCCCAGCCGAGCCGAGCGCGCCGCCATGGCCCAGCCCGCTAGGCCTCCCGCCGGCTACTCCAGCCAGAACGGTGCCGGCCAGCAGCCCTACAGCAACGGTGAGTGTGGCGGTGGGCGAGGGCCGCAGGGAGAGCGCCTACGGGGGGCGGCTGCCACCCCCCGCGCTTCCCTAGGCCGCCTGAGGCCTGTCCTCCCCGGGGCGGCGGGGCAGGGGCCGGTGCCCGCGGGCGGAGCGGTGGGGAGGAGGTGCTCGGGGAGCCGCTGGCCGCGGGCTGGCTACTGGGCTGGCGGGGTTACAGCCCGTCGGAGCGGTGGGACGGGGGGGCCGTGGCGGCCCCGGGGACAGGTCTGTGTCCGGTGCCCTCGCCGCATCCTGGACAGCCGGTGTCCCGAGAGAAAGCGGAGGTGAATTGAAGAAAAAAAACCAAAAAAACACACAGGAAAAAAGTGTGTAGTGGTGAGCGCCTGCCCCTGCGACCCTGGCGGGAGCGGCAGCCGGCCGGTGCGGGGACGCGGTGCGGGCGGCGGCAGCCCGGGCCGGGGGCGGCGGTACGGGGGCTGCGGGCGGGAGCCCGTCCTGCCCGGCGTCGCGCTGAGCAAAGCGCACAGCTCTTTACCGGACAAAATAGATTTCCCTCCCAGTCTTTTTTTTTTCGCCCCCCCCCCCCGACAAAACCACCCCCGGTTATTTTTGTGTGCGTGTCTCGGCTTATCAACGGACCGCAGCGCCTTTCGGCGGGGCTGCGCGGCGGAATGCGGGGCGGGGGGCGCCCGGGCCGCCCCCGCTCCTAGCCCTGCGCACCCCCGGCTCCCCCAACGCCCCCAGCCCTGCGCCCCGCCGAGCCCCCCCCCTCCGCGCCGCCCTGCGGCCGGCCCAGCCTCTGGCCCTTTGGACGGGCTGTACATGTGGCACTGGTGAGCGCTGCGGGGGGGCGGGCTGCGCCCAGCCCGGTGTGTTTTTTTATCTTGTCATTCACTTAAACCCGAAACTATCCTGTGTGCTGCCACCTGGGAAAGTCGGTGACTTTCTCCCCCTTAAAATACATCTTTTCCTTTTTAAACGAGATATTGGAGATGAAACTGAACAACTTGCTCACCAGCCTTGTAAGCTAGGAAGGAAGAAATACAAGGCCAGCCTTGTCTCTGTATCTGTTTTCTTTGCATGCGTAGAAATCTGTGCTGTTGGAAGTATTTACTGATTTCGCATATACAGACAGCATCCTCTGGACTCGGTTTCTTAATTATACACTTATGTGTCTCGGTAGTTGTGCTGCATCATAAGCAATTCAGTTATAATGAGATCTTTTGATTTTTCTGCTTTATGCATGAGTAATTAAATGGTTTGACTTGTCTTCCCCCTCCACCTTCAGAGCATGCTTATTACTTTTCCTCAAAGTCATCTGCAAAATGACATTTTACAAACAACTGTGTAGTTGCTTATAGGGTCAAGAAAGTGGGAAGCGTACGAATCCAGTCTGAAGAGACAGCCTCTGTTCTGGAGAGCTCACGGGCTAAGCAGAGAATGTACAAAGAGAATGTTAGCTAATGGAGTAATCGAGTGGGATGATTTACAGACTGGCACCGCTTTATGTTTGCTGATTTCCCTGTAGTCAGATTAAGCACATAATGAAAGTTCTGGAGAGGCGCTCAAAGGAGGAGGAATTTCAGGCTACCCACCTGTCAGGTGTATGAAAAATAAAGAACTGAAATTTAGAGTTACGCAAATAAAAGGTAATAAAATTAAACAGTTGTTATGGTATGTTAGAGATAAGGTTTGGGTTGCTGTCCTTTTGAATAAATGCGAATATTCAAGCATGGACTGTTCTTCGTATTGTTCACAATATAGAGATATATTGAGAAAGTGCTGTGATCCTTGATCTTTGCAGTAAAAGCAAAAGTTTTTTTACGTTTTAAAACAGTCTAGAGGGTATTGAGACACTACTGCGGTACTTACAGTGGCCTGTGAGGAAAGAAAGCTGTCAACAGAACAATAAATTGTTAGAGAGCTTTCAACTTGTTGCTCGCTTTACTGTTTGCAGGTAACTCTCTGAGCTCGCGTGTCCAAGAAGGCAGTGAATTGTCACAGCAGCACTGTGTGCTGACCAGGAAATTGTTTAACATGGAGCATCGGGTTGCTTAGCAACAACCTTCCTCTACTTTATTTGTGTTTTTCTTTTAATAGGACCAATATTCGATATTCATTTAGCTGCAGGTTACTAATTTGCTTTCCAATTAATACATCTGAAGTGCAAACAAGAAGGAGAAGCAATTACTTTAGAACTGTCTTGGTCTCCTCATGTGGCACCTTAGCATGGCACTTCGAGATTGTGAGATGCTTTAGAAGCTGTTGGGTTTGGAAACCAATGGGTTGGAGTGAGCTGAAGTGGGCACTGGTGGTGACCGATCCTGTGGCAGTCCAGTTGGGATGTAGCTTTTCAGTGTCGTTATCCTGGTGCCTCCCTGGAGGTTGGTGAGGTTGTGCCTGGTGAAAGCGATGTACTAAACTGGCTTGGAGTAGGTGACAGTGGAATGTACGGCCAAAAACGTGACTTGAAGCCTAGCCTCCCACACTAATATTTTGACCCCTCATTTCATAAAATGATCAGGCAATGTTCATATATATTCTGGTGCCATTCCTGATCCCTTAGAAACATTAAATGGCCGTGTGTTCCTGCAGAGCTGTCTTTCACTATTAAGTAGGTGTCCTTTCTTGTCATCTCTGTGGTCTTTGAGTGTCGGTTGTGTCGCTGCCATGCAGGTGACCTAGCTCTTCAGTCTACGCTGAATTTCTTGTTGGTTCTTGGCTTCACGGAGCAGCGCAGAAAATCAGCAGCAGTGTTTGGGGAAGGCTGGAGAACCTCTGTGCTCTCTGATAAGCCTCAGTAAAGAGGTCAGGTCTAGATGGATACCTGGCAACAGCAAAACAGCAAGTCCTGAGAAGTTTTGGGGCACTGTGAAGCCTTTTGGAAAGGGTTTGTGCCCCTCAGTGCTGTTGCTTTAGCAGCTTTATGCAGGCTTGTCTTGGAAACATGAATTGTGCATAGTTCATCGAGACTTTTTGTTATGCTTCTGACTTCAAAAATAAAAGTTGAAATAAGGAACACTGTGCTGCGGTGAATTTGATTTTACTCTTTAAAGCAAAGTGCCATAGAAAATACCAGGTCGGTCAGTTTTGAATTTCACCTCACTTATATTGCTTTATCCTCAAACTTAGCCCTCAAGCAGGGAAAACAGTGTGTAAGAGAGCAATCCAAGTACTCTGATTCCTGCCTGGGCTAGAGAGTCATGCTTGAAGGTGAATAATCAAGTTATGAAATGAATTTGTGTTTGTTCTTTGTTTTTTCGTATGGCTTATAGTGATGTTGTTATCTCGGTGTACATGCTGATGCAGTCAGGAGACTTGGCATCACATAAGAATTCATCATTCTTAGAGTTAGCAAGTTTAATTTACAAAGGATTTTGCAAACCGATTGTTGAAAACACATCTGAAACACTGCAAGGTAATTTTCAGAGGTGAGTCATACTCGTTAGCATTTTCATCTTTGCAAGCTTTTTGTTTAGTCGCTATTGATTTTAGAGAATTATTAATTACTGAGATTTATGAGCAACGTGGTAAGGACAGTAGGGTATAACTGGATTTCCTAACTGAATGATAAGTAGCATATTGAGATAAATGGGAAGAGGCTAATATGGTGTGTACTTTTTACGCACAAATAACAAAGGCAATGAGGATGAGATCACTGGCACTGTAGTGCTGCCTTGGCTATGTTCTTAGTGTGGATATGTACGATATTCAGTGAAGTAACAGCTGCCTGTGAACCGTAGCCTAAGGCTTTCTAGGGAATGAGGAGCTCAATGACTGGTGCAGTATTTGCCCTAACTATGTATTTCAATGCATTCTGCGTTTAGCTTAATTTATTCTCAGAAATAGCCAAGTTCAAAGTTATTTTAACTTGGAAATGTGAAATTTGTTGCCTTTTGAAATTAAACAAGAATGTTGCAATAGGAAACCAGCCATCTTTGTTTTAATGTTAAATGAAATTCTGTGACTTCATTGTGGTGGCAGCTGTTTCCAGTACATAAACATGTATGGTAAATGTATATCTACTCTCCAAGCTAATCTCTCTGGCATGTTTTCGAAAATTTAAGTATTGAATGCTACAGGCGTTTCTGGTCTGGAAAATCAGGTGCTTTTGTTTGTCTAGGTTCAAAAAAATTGTCCAATTAACTAATTCTGGAAATCTGGAAAATAGTACAGGGTTGCAAAGAAAACAGTATTAACTCAAACCCATGAAGAGGATCTTTTCTCCTTTCAGATGTTTAACTGTGTATGTGGAATGTCTCCAGTATTCAAACTGTGTGTTTAGGGGGTGAGGGGAGCCACAAATGCAACTGGCAAAATTCAGCATTGGAAAGCATTTTAGTAATTTTTAAGGAGTCATGGCTGGCTGTGGCATGCGTTATCTGATGCGTCCTGCTCAGAAGGATTTCACTTGGAACACTTACAGTATCCCTTCAGAATGTCCATTTTGTGACAATGGTAGGAACAACCTGTAGTAGTAACTGCCTTGGTTGAGGCCTTACTGCACTGGAAATCTCATGTTATTCTGTCTCTTTGTGTTCCTGTGTGAAGCAGAAATCTGATGATGATGCTCTTGCCAGTGCTATTCAGAGAGTTGTTAACCTTTTTTCAAATTCTTTTTTTATTCAAATGAAGAAAACTTTGTTCAGCTGTACCAGTCAACAAATACATAAAAAGCACAACTAACCGTCATGGTTTAGTCTCCTGATAGGTGAATTATTTTGTAATAAAATTACCCTTCATTCCATGTTCATGACCAGCTGGCTGCTCACAAGCGGTATGTGTATGAGTATTCCTCTTACTAAAATTAACTGCAGAAACTTTCATAGATTAACTCTGTCACTTGAGAAACAGCACGGTGACCTATGCTGAAACTGGCTGTTCGAGTCTTTGCAGTAAGCTAAAGTTTATATTGATGTCAATTATCAAGTGAAACTGAGTTACTAGGTAGTGGATGCTTCCACTTTCGGTCTGCTTGCTTGTACTACTGCCAGCTGTGTGGGAGAGCGTTCCTCTTTAGCTTGCTTTTGGGTGTTTCTGAAGATAGAAATAGTATTGTATATGAATTTCAGTCCAGGAGGATGGATTGTGCTCAGACACTGGAATGCTTGGTGGATGCAAGGCTACTATAAAGCAAAACAAAAATCTAAGTGTTGATAGTAAAATACTACCAAATTCATGCCCACTGCAGCAGTACTTCTGTCACACCTAACCGTTAAAAAAAAAAAAAAAGGGAAGATGGGAAGAATCTTAAGGAAGGAGATTCCCAGGAACATCTCTTATTTTCAGAAGTGACACACCATGCTGACTTTCTAAAGAGTTTGTAGTGTTTTTTCTTCCAGGTCCTGTTCAAAATCAGCTGATGCATTCATCAGATGGCCAGGGATACAGCCCTTCGGTTCCAGGATCATATTCGCATCAGACACTGGCGAAGGTTCCTCCACATCAGTCTTCTGGACAGTATAACTATAGTGGCTCTCAGAATGTTTCTCAATTAAACAATTATCAAGGACCTGGGCAGACTTTCAATAGACCACCAGTGGCACCTTTCTCTGGGTCACCAGTACAACAGCCAGGTCCTGTTCCACAAGTGCTGCTGCCTGCATTGCAAAACTCAGCTGCTGTATCATCTGCTGGTAACTTTCCTCCTGGAGCCAGCCCACCAGTGCTTTCAAACTGGCAGTACAGCCAGACTCCTGTGAGTCAGCCAGTTGGGTCTCAAACAAGCCATTTGGCTCATGTGGCGGGGACAGGGTCAGCTCAGCCACCATCGTCATTATCAGGAAATACAAATCCTCCAGGAAGTTATCGATATGCTGCTTCTCCAGGAGGCCCTCCGCTTCAGAACAGCTTTATGAAGCCAGGTAACAATAACTTTTTGATATTGTACCAGTGTCCAGGTCTCGGTGTCCTTTTTAAAAACTGAATACAGGATGAACTCTGCAGCGACATGGAACGCTTGTGGAATGAGATTATCAAAGCAGATACTTCAAAAAAATGCACGTCACAAATACTGAGGTGGTTTCTTTGGATTAGAATTTGAAGCTCTGTGCACAGGTCAGGCATTTCAGTTGGCTCAAGCAGGTACCACCTGAACGGTGTCTTGTTGTTTTGGGAAGCTGTGTGGGTAATGCTCTTTCTCTGACCACCACCGTTTTTGGGGTGGCTGTTGGAGCATCAGCGTTTTTCAGTCAAGTGGGGACATCTGGACCTCACGGTTGAAAACTCTAGTCCTATTTAACGAGTGTGATCTTTTGCAGTGTAAAGCTTGTTAGCCTTTCTGTTAACCACTTGATTCAGGTACTTCTCTGAACAGCCTCAGGTTGAGCACAGCCTGGAAAGAAAACTGCAAAGTGTTCTGCCCATTGAAATGGAGGCCTGTTCAATGGAAAGCTTCCTCCCTCCAAACTTGTAATTTTCACTATTTAATAATAACTGTCAGTCTTCGGAAAGTACTGTGAAAGCATGAGACTTCTGTTCCTGCTCCTTGTTCGCTGGTATAGGCAGTGGTGAAAAGCTTTTCTAACACTAAATAGCTCTGTTTTGCAACTTGTGATTATTATGGAAACAAAGTTAATACTCACGTTTCTCTTTGCCAAACTGCCTTGTTGTTACAGAAGTTTTTGTATTGGAACATGCAAATAGGAGTTATGTACAGAAATATTTTCAATGTTTAAGCAAATTTTTTTTGGGGGGTGAAGTGCTTTTAGCCTCATTAGAGATTTTTCTTGATGCTAGTTTTTTGTTACATGCCTGACTAATTTTGGTGTGATGTTCAAACTGTCTTAAGCTTAACTATTCATAGGAGTTTATTGGAATAAACAATTAGTACTTTGGAGTTAGTGAGAAATATGCTGAGAAATTTTGGAAAATGGCATGTGAAATGAGTGAGTGTCTGGAATAAGAGAGTTCTTACATCCATTCAGTGGTGAATCCTCCTGAGCAATTTCCGTGGTAGTTTTTTGTAGAACAATGATCACTTTCAAAATCAATTTAGCTCATTTGGTGACCACGCTCGTTCTTAGAACAAAGGTCTGCCAGCTCCCTGCCTGCATGGCCAACTGTAGGCAGCCTCTTAGACACAGGATCTCTTCCAAGTTTTGTGATAGTGTTGCCTGCATATAGCAATTATTAATTAGTTTTGCAGTATAAAACGCTAAATGAACAAACAGATAACTTCACTGGATGTGATTTTATTTTTTTCTTGCTTTCTTCTTTCCTTGCTCCCTTAGATGTGACCTCACTGTGTTATGAACCTGCATATTTTGTGTAGTGGGGAATTCATCAGTATACTTTCATGTATGGCTTACAGGCTTCTGTTACATGTTGAGACCTGGTGGTACTGGACAATTTAGCCTTACCTTTTGAAAGGCTAACTTTTATATTAAAACACCATTGGTGTCTTCCTAGAGTTAAAGGGCAGTTATACTGGCCTCTGGAATAATAGGGAACAAAGGGGTAGAAGTGCACTTAGGGTTTGGCATTACTTGAAGGGAAACAATTTGGTTTCTAAATGTCTTGGCTTGAGAAAGTCCTAGAATTTTAAAATAGAAGCAATTAAGAACTTTCCTGTGACTTTTAGCGTGGAGGATTAAACATTTTGGAGCAAAACACTTCTCGCTTGTACAGCAAGTTTATTCAAACCGCACGTTGCTGATGCTTTCCCAAGTGAAATATTTCTCCTAAGTAATTTTAGTAGCTATAGAATCTATACGTTGCTGATTTGCATCAGATTACTGAAATGGAAGATGAGCATCCTGTCAAAAGGAATCTGTCCTAGTTCATTCATATGGGGCTGTACTATATGAAGTCTAGACTCAGTAATTGAAGTTGGGGTGCTTTCTTTATCTCTTGAAATTCTTACCAATAATAGCAACAAAAAGCTGAAAGAGATCATGGATAATAGCTACAGGGCCCCAGTATGAGAAAAGCATGACGAAACAATCTGAAGTTATGAAACTTTCTACAGGCATGTTAGGATTTATGAATCTCATGCTGTTTATCATTTGAATAAGAGGAATATTTAGAGTTTGATTTGTGTGTTTGCATAACAAAACATCTGTGACTTTTCCAGCTGGAATAAACTCCTCCTAAAAATTAATCTCCTTACAGGATCTGCACCTCCACCAGTGACTCAGCCTTTAACTCCACTCCACCCTCCTGCAAGGCCACCTTTAGGACCTCCTCCAGTTGGTGGTCCACCTTTAATTAGGCCATCAACACTGATAGCAGGACCACCTAATACACAGTCTCTGCTAAATTCAGCTGCAAATAGAGATGGTAAGAAATAATTTGCTCTTTTTATTGAACTTGAACACTGCAACTTACTTTAATATGCAACCTTTTCAGTCAAGTACACTGCTCTACTAGAGACTCAAATAATAAAATTGATATAACACAGCATAATTTTATCTGACAGGAGCAGGTAAGGACCTGGAAGAAAGTAAAATATTTCTTGTTGACAGTTGTTAATAAAATAAAAATAATGAGCGCTTCAAAACAGATTGCAGAGTGGTGTTTGATATGTCTGTCTCCCATAGTTGCCATCTCTTTTTTTTTTTTTATTATTATTATTTTTAGTGCTCTAAAGTAATGTTGAAATTGTGATTTCTTTGCATCCCTGACTGCTGTGCAGGACATAATCTGCGTATAACTTACTGTATCGTTTTATTCTGCAGGGAGAGCTAAAATGTGGACCCTGCAATTCCTTGTCAGTTTAATAGCTGTACCTTATTCTTCCCTTCTGTGTAAAATCACTGAAACGCATATGTTGGATTTGTTCATTTTCTGAGGGTAGTTACTAGAGGCTGTTAAGTGTCAGCTCTTGAAGGCAGATACCTGACCTTTTCTGTCTCCTGTGGGCCCTGCACAAATATGCAATCGCTGAAGAACTCATCAAGGCTCTGTACCAAACAGACACGCAGTTGGATTGCATTTAGTGCCTGTGGGGCCCACATGGGGCCATGTGGTAGTCAGCAGTTTAATTTTTACATATATAGTTCGTTCTGTCAAAGCTGTTAGTTCCTTGCATGTTAACATTGATGGTATCTTGTATGTGGTAGCTGTGCGAGTACAAGAATTCAGATTTAGCTTAGTTTTGAACATACGAAAAGCATTAGAAACTGCTTTTGCATAGAAAGTGTTTTCTTCATAATGAAGAGAAATATTTCCAGGGCCTTGGAGAGAGAGAAATGTTTAGTCTGTGAAGTAGGTTGACTGCTGCGTACTAGCAAAATTTAGCATACAATCTAAGTTCCTTTCCTTGGGTCATCTTTGAAGATTTTAATTATAATATAAAGTAATTTGAGTACCTACTTCTTAGCAACAGATAATTGGTTTTGTATATTTAGACATACTTAGCTTACAAAAAGCTGTCCTTTGGGAGCCCTCTCTCAGGTTCAAGGTTTCTCTTGTCTCTGCTGAAATTTGTATCTTGACTGGTATGTGACCGTATCAGAACTGTTGGTGTTTGGTGAGCAGTATTGGACCGTGTAAGTGAAGGGAATTTGGTGCTTCCAGGAATTGTCAGTGGAAAATGTTCTTCAGGGAACTCAGTACCTAAATTCCAGGGTACTTTGAACACTGCAGCTAACCTACAGACATTTCCTCTGATGAGGATACTGTGCTTTGTATCAGCTTGGAAGCTATGGCAAATACCTGGTCTGAAGTGGTCTTAAAAGATCATTCAACCAGAAGTATAGGAGCTCCTGTTCTCCTTGAAGAAAGATTGTAGGATTTTATGAATGGTCTTTGTGGTCATGTCAGCAGGGGAAGTGTGTGTGAGAAAAAGGCCAAGATGTATTTTTAATTCAGTTTCATCCTGGGACAGAAACAAAGTAGATTCAAACTATGCTATTCTTAATACTCATCCAGCAAGTAGGGTTTTTTCAGTTACCTCATTACAACTTCTTTAGTAGTCTGTGAACATTTTTACTGGGACTGTCTTTCTTAATAGGTGATGCTACATCTGCTGCCAGTGATGGGTCTGTGGTGCAAAACAGCTATGATGCAATAGAAGGTGGTGGTCTCATGGGTAAGGCTTTGGAATTAAAAATGCTTACTGTTACTTAACTTTTTTTTTTTTAAAGAAACTGGGAAAGACAAAATTCTAGACATTTATGTGCAAACATATATCCTTGGTTCAATGTGTGTCTTGAAACTAAATATGAAATTTGAAGCCTTGACAATTTGTGTGCCTTTGCCTGTAAGTATGGTAAAGCAGTTAAGAGCACTTTGTAAAACTGACAGCAGTTGTAGTTGTTTACACTTAGAAACTGAGTAACAACAAAAAGCCCTCCTGCTGTATTAATGCACAGAGCAAGCTGCGGTTCTTTAGCAGTTGATTCTAAGTATTTGTCTACTCCTGCCTCTAGCAACTCCACATCCCTCTTCTGCACCCCCAAATCCTAAGATGAATAGAAGTGTTGGGTATTCTTACCCTACCTTACCTCCAGGCTACCAAAATACTTCACCCGGAGCACCAGGAATGCAAGGATCTGCTTTGCAATATCCAGATGGATCAAAACATTTCCACCAGGTAAAGGTTGTCTGGTTTTTACTTCGGTATTACCTGTGGTGTGTGTGGCTAGAGGAAAGTGACGATAGGTGTGTGGTGTGCGTCTGTGGGATGCTGCTTCTGTGGCTGGCTGGTGTGCCGTTTGCTGAAGATGATAGATGTAGCCTGAAATGAATGCTTGTGCTGACACCTTGGTGCCAGTTTGGAAAAGCTGTGTGCCGGCTCTTTCTGAAGTGTTCTGGACTTGAGCCTGGTCCAAATATTTCTCTTAAAACGTCCAGCTGCTTCTGGCATGTTTTTCTTCCCTTGGGTTGCTATTGTTAGCTGAAGTATTTGGTTTTTTTCCTGAACTTTCAAAGCGAACTGACCAAGACTTTTGCCAGCTCAACCTCTGTATCTCAAGAGCTTTGTAGCAAATGTATGCTAATTTTTGCCTCTGTTATATGACATGCCCAAGTCCGAGTTTATGTAACAAGTAGTATATCTAAATATATCCTTGTAATAAAATGGCAGTTAATGCATAACAAAAAAGAAAACGAAGAAAAATTGGGGAAAAAATGATATTTGCTTTTTAAAAGAACTGTGGGTTTCATCCAAATAATTAGTGTTAATTTCTGAAATTTTGTTTCACTCTAGCCTGCCCTGGGTACTAATCACTTAACTGCATCTATGAGTAGCCTGAGCCTACAGCAAGAAGGATTAAGACCTGTGAATCTTCTTCAAGAAAGAAATATTCTTCCTACGACCCTCTTGAAGGCTCCTGTTCCAAACTTGCATGAAGACATCCAGAAGCTCAACTGTAATCCTGAGTAAGATTGTTTGCTATAATTCATCAAAATAAATAGAAGTATAAGTTCCTACTTGCACATAACTCTTCACAAAATTCCATATCTATTTCCATAATTTTGTGAGTATAAAACATTGAAAACTGGCTTCACTGTGTTAAGATAAAGGTGGTGAGTGGTTTAAACTTTGAAGTGAGGAAAATCATCTGTGTAGAAAGTGTGAGGAAAAATATGTTGCTTGTAATGCAGCTACAGACGGGTACAATGCAAAAACTTTACAATCTAGCTGGCTATGAGTATGATTGAGCAAAGATATAAAATAGGAGTTAACTCACTTCAGTGAGGTACACCAAAAAGATTGTGAATGCAGAAACATTAGCGACCTCTGTACTGAAAGTAACAACTTAAAGCAGAGTAAATGAAATGTCAAACCGGAGGCTGGCTGTTTGGTTGCTCAAGTAATCTCTCTGAGGAGACCAACCAAACTCTGTATAACCAGGTACTCCTGCTTTGCAACTTTTTTATGACAGATAAAGGAAATAACTGCGTCTTTGTGAAGTAGTTCATACGAGCAAGCTGGACTGGATCTGCAGAAGTAATGTGCATCTCTGCATTTTGTGGAAACCACTGAGTTCTGAAGTCTCTGAAAATGACTATGACATTGTTTATAGTTATAAATTTTAAGACAACTTTTTAAACTGCGCTGGTTCAGATTTGTGTGTAAGGCCACCTCAAAATGGTATTCCAGAATAACACTTGGTAGTGCAACTTTGAACATGGTTAGGCTTAACTTTGACTCCAGTGACTAAAATGACACTCTGTTCTGTGTAAAGAAAGTGTATAAAATAAGAACTCAATGTACGTACTCTGGGTCAAGCTCAGACTAAAAGGGAATGATTTGACAGAGGTGGAGAAGATCCTTTACCTAGAAACAGAAAGTCAACATCACCAGCTCTAGAAGAATATAAAGGATGCTCTGTACTACTGAAATCATCACTTTATTATCTGAAAGTCTCTGAAAATAACCCTTTGTCCTCCATGTAGGTTGTTCCGCTGTACCCTGACTAACATTCCTCAAACTCAGGCCTTACTGAATAAAGCCAAACTTCCTTTGGGGCTCCTGCTTCATCCTTTCAAAGACTTATCGGTATGACAAATATTCAAAACTTTAAATGCTGAAATATCAACCATGCCTTTACTAGAGTCCAGAGCTGGACGATGAATTATAAAAGAAGGGCAAGTATGTTGGCTAATCTTGGCCCAGAAAAAATGCCCTGGTAACTGACATTTCCCTGTTCCATACATATAATTCTAATTTTCCTGAGTTTTTTCTCTGTACCATTCTGAAACTTTCAAGCCCCCCTTCTTAATAAAAAAAACCCCACTCCCAAACCTCAAAACACCAGAAGATTAAAGACAGCACAGCACTTGGACTGTGACAGAAAGCAACAATACATTCCCGTATTGCTTAGATAGCTTTATCTTGTCACATACCAGTTATAGTTACTGATTTCCTATACCAAACCTAGTACGATTTCAAAACTTAATTAATTAACAAAGTTAAAGGGGTTTGGATGACCTCAGATGGTCAGGAGACTTTGAATTTAGCAGTGCCTCTTTTAAACATTGTTATTTTTCACATTTTGAGTAATTTTTAAAAGATAGGGGTTGTTTTCTGGTTGGTTTTTTTTTATCTGTATTGGGTGGGACTTGGTCTTAAACCATCAGTGTAAAATTCAAGACTTTAGAGGCTTGAAACAGAACCTACACAGTCAAATAGGTTGGAGCTCAGTTCCGACCAGTCATCTTGTTAAGGAATTGTACAAGGGGTGCTGTGAGGATGCAAAAATACTCCTTCCTTCAAAAAGTATGCTTTGACTAGCTAACCAGGAAGCACAGTGTAGATAATGTTGTTGCAGATAAGTAGCTGTAGTGTGGTGATGCTTTAAAACAGGAAGCTTTTCTTTTCCAGCAATTGCCAGTGGTCACTTCAAGTACTATTGTGAGATGCCGTTCCTGCCGGACATACATTAATCCTTTTGTCAGCTTTCTAGACCAAAGGAGATGGAAATGTAATTTGTGCTATAGAGTGAATGATGGTAGGTTTTAAATGTGTTTATTGCTTTAAATTGTTAAGGTTAAACTTTCCCACCTTGGCCTTTGAGATTGTAATATTGTTGGCCATATCAGTACTAGGGATCATTGTCAGTCATGCTGGGGCTGAGACATGAGAAACGTTTCCCATGAGCAAAGACAGTCAATTAATGAAGCGCAGCAAGTTTGATATGGTCTCCCAAGGTACCCTAGCAAGTGACAAAGTAGCTGTCTGACCTAGTGTAGTTCTCCAAAAAGTGTGGCCCAGTAAGCGCAAGAGAGTTGTTGTATTTGTTTTAAAATGTAGCACAGCTAATACTGGTGTTAAGTAGTAATATATAAACTTATCTGCATAGTTCCTGAAGAATTCATGTATAATCCTGTGACAAGAGTTTATGGAGAACCTCATAAAAGACCTGAAGTGCAGAATGCTACTATAGAGTTTATGGCTCCATCTGAATACATGGTAAGTCTTTATTTACTTCTAGTTATTCTCTCCCTTTGTTTTATTTCCAGAGGGAAGTCAGAAAAGGCTTTGTTATAGAGCAGGGGTCCTCAAACTTTTTAAACAGGGGGCCGGCACGCGGATGAAGTGGCAGGCAGTCATCTGCAGCTGCTTGGTTTCCCCCCCCCAACCCTTGGCTGAGGGGGTGGGAGGGGGTAGGCAGGGGGGTTCTGTAAATATTGGGGGCTGGATTGAGGACCCTGGGGGACCATATCCAGCCTGCGGGCCATAGTTTGAGGACCTCTGTTATAGAGGATGCTTTCCAGCTCAGTAGAACAGTTGCTGCCTCAAGGAGTGTATCTGAGAACTCCTGGGAAGAGCTTCAGGTAGTTCTTAGTTTCTAAACTTTTATGATGTCAAAGTTCTTCTGTGTTTAGAATATGTAGGTGTTTGTGGGTCTTCTGGAAGAAAACTATAATTCTAGAATTATCCAGTAAAAGACAAATGTATTCAGAAGTTTTAGCTATCGTGTGTGCTGTTTTTAATAGAGTTTAAACTTGCAGTGGAAGGAATAAACCCAGTCTAATAAATGTAATTTTGAAATTTAATCTTCTCTTTGTTCAGCTACGTCCACCTCAACCACCTGTGTACCTCTTTGTGTTTGATGTCTCTCATAATGCAATAGAGACAGGATACTTGAATACAGTCTGCCAGACCTTGTTGGACAATCTTGACTTGTAAGTACCTTTTTCTTAGAATCTCCTGTTTTTGTTCCTCTTGCGAAACCTGCAGTAGACATAAACATGCCAGGACTTCCTGTCTAGAAGAGAAGTTTCCTAGTGTTGGCTGGCAACGGCCAATGTTGTATTAAATGTAGCGTAAAGCCGTAGTCTTTTGCCCATCACAGCTGCACTGATATAAAAGGTAATTATGAGGCTTGTTTCTGAGTCTGTCTCCTTCCTATCTGCTTCACCAGTCCCAAAAAGGAATAAACATAATGTTTATGATGTCTTTTGAACTGTATTTTTGAACAGCTGAAATTGAGGTAAGTACTTGCTGAAAGGAATGCATACATCCAATAAACTTTTCATAAAATACATGCTGTTTGAACTTACATAAATGCTGCTTGGTACTTTGCAGCTTGTTTCTTTGTTTTCTTCCATTTCTTATTACCCTTTCAAAAAAATCTTTGAGTGTCTGCTAGGTGACTCTACTGTGCGCTTCTTTTTTGGTTTTGGTTGATTGGTTGGTTGGTTGGGTTTTTTTCTCCAAAATGACTTAAGCTGTTGCACTGTAGCCGTTAAGCTAACGACTTGGTAACAACCTTGGACAGGTGCAGTGGATGTTTAAAAAAAAAAAAAAAAAAAGCCTGCAGAAATGAAATTTCATCTTGCTGAACACCATATGTCTCATTTTTAGGCTTCCTGGGAACACTAGAACAAAAATAGGCTTCATAACATTTGACAGCACAATCCATTTCTACAGTCTTCAGGAAGGTCTCTCTCAGCCTCAGATGCTTATAGTTTCAGATATTGAAGGTATGGAGAAATACATTTTGTGATTAGTATCTACTAATGACTGCTGATTTTGACAGCCTTTTAACAAAATACATCTGGTGGGAGTTCCTAGTCAGATCATTAGTCTCTCTGGTAATGGTTTTAGAAGTGGCATATGTCTGTGTGTGTGTTTGTCAAGCCCCTGATGTCTGAGCAATGCTGTGGCTGTTTATGACTTAAAAGATGAAGACAGCCGTCCTAACTTGTAGCTTAATTTGTACAATTATCTAGAGTTCTCTCATGATCCCAAATACTGATGCTTGGTAAATCTCTGGATTCTGTGGTGACTGATGCTTAATCCTTGTTCTTCTGCCTTTACTTTCAAGTCACCTTTCACTCTCCGCTATGTGTTTTTATTTAATAGTCTTGATTATCCTTCAGCGCTGTTGACTGCTACTCTAACATAGCATTCTAGCCACGGGTATGAGAAAAAAGAAATCCACACAGTTTATTCTTAAATGGGTTTACGCACTGATCCTGTGTTCTTTTCTCAATAGGTATAATGGTTGGCAAATGCAGTTGTGGGGGGAAGCTTGATGTGTTTTTAAAAATAACAAATACTCTTTTTTTCCTTCTAGATGTATTTATACCAATGCCAGAAAACTTACTAGTAAATTTAAATGAAAATAAAGAGGTAAGAACTACCTTAAATCATTAGTGATATTCACATAGTTTGGAATATGCTTGATAATTTCTGGATTTTGTTCATATTCATTTACACCTACAGTTTAAATGTAGAGTTTGAAAAGAGGTCTTTTAATTTATCTACATGACTATACTTTTGCTAAGCTGAAACAAGACAATCCTTGACTTTTGCTATGGCTTTTTCTTTATCCTTAATATTAGAGGTGTTAATACATGTTTATGGATGTTCAGCAGTCAGTTCTATAAAGAAAACTCTGAAGACTCCTAGTTTTAATACTTTTGTTTTCTCAATTGTAGCTAATTCAAGATCTGTTGAAGACCTTGCCACAGATGTTTACCAAGTCCCTGGAAACTCAGAGTGCCCTGGGGCCTGCATTACAGGCTGCCTTTAAACTGATGTCCCCCACTGGAGGTAGAATCTCAGTCTTCCAGACACAGCTTCCATCTGTGGGAATGGGAGCACTGAAGTCACGAGAAGAGCCAAACCAAAGAGCATCTGCAAAGGTTAGCAAAGCAAAAAAGGTTGAGAGAACTGATTACCTTGTGCTGTACGTGCAGGTGGTTCTAGAATTGCCTGTTCTGGGTTAATTTTGTGGTTCTTTTGTTGAGCTAGACTTCCTTTCTTGAAAGTAGCAGAAAGAACAAAAAGTAACCCAAAACCCTCCCACTTTAAACACAGATTAAATATCTGATTTTTTTTTTTTAAGAAATCACTGTAATCTGTGACGGAGAATCAATTATTAGTGTCCATGAAAACAGGCAGTAAATGTGTTAATCAGTTTGAATTTCCATTGTATTTTGTAATACTCCATTGTATTTTGTAATACTCCATTGTATTAATAGGACATACATCTGACACCATCAACTGATTTTTACAAGAAGTTAGCCTTGGACTGCTCAGGACAACAGGTTGCAGTGGATTTATTTCTTCTTAGTGGACAATATTCTGACTTGGCTTCTCTGGGTAAGTCATATTAAGCTGTTTTGGGGCATGTAACACTCCTGGCAAATATACAGAATCTACATTAACATTTAGTATATGAACCTGATTTGAATTAATCTAGTGTATTAAGATGCAAATTCGTCCTTGATAAGCAGTGATAGTGAATGGACTGTAAACTTTCTGTCCTTCCTGATTTAACCCAGCTGGTTTCATATTCTCCCTTAGTGAATCAGGATTCTTGTGGTCCTGGTATAAGTGGCTAAAATGCTTCCCTTTTATGCCTTTTAACCATTGGTGTAAACATCTTTAAAGTAAGCTTTGTTAGCATTTTAATTATTTTTGTCCACATAATCCAACTTTCAAGTGACAAAGTACCTGTAATTTCAGGTCAAGGTGAAATTATTTCACACCTGAAACTACATACATACTTGAACACATAGTTGTGTTACATCTGTGTTTATGTATGCAGGTCTATAACTGTAACAGAGCTATTTGCAGGTTTGAACAGTTTAATAATTAAAGGGAATATTACATTCAACTGGTATATTTAAAGACCACAGCTGCAACTGTCTGCACTCACCAATTTATGTTTGTTTTGTTTCAGGTTGTATATCGAGGTATTCTGCAGGTAGTGTCTATTACTACCAGTCTTACCATCATAATCACAACCCTGTCCAGGTGGAGAAATTACAAAAGGAACTGAAACGATATTTAACTAGAAAGATTGGCTTTGAGGCTGTGATGAGGATAAGATGCACCAAAGGTTTGAACACTTTTTTTTTTTTTTTTTTTTTACAGGGGGGCAGAGGGCAAGTGGGCGTTTGCTGTTATTTGGGAATGTTTTGATTGTTTTGACTGTTATATAAGCCTAAATGGCTAACAGACAAAGATTAGAAAAGTAAAATTCAGTATCGGGAGTCAGACCATTTATTAAGGACTGTTTGCAGTATCTTCATTGGCATGCCACCTCTTTTTTACAGTAGTTAAAACTGGACTGCTATTTCAACAAAATTTCCAACAAGGGACTGGTTTTTATAGTCTAGAGACTTACTACTATTCTGCATTGATTTGACTTCCAAATGCCAGCTTTCTGCTAGGCTTTGTGCATTCTATGGATTAGTTGTCTGGGATATTTACCTTTCCCGAAGATACTTGATTTCATTGAGAAGGATCTTAATGTTCTGATACAGAGCCATCTAACAGTGACAGCAGATGTGTAAACAGTGTCTGTAGTTCATGACTACAAAAATAAAATCGATTCAATACGATGCTTATCTTGTAGGTCTTTCCATTCATACTTTCCATGGGAACTTCTTCGTACGATCTACAGACTTGTTGTCATTACCCAATGTTAACCCAGATGCAGGATATGCTGTGCAAATGTCAGTAGAAGAGAGTCTTACTGATATGCAGGTTGTTTCTTTTCAGTCAGCTCTCCTGTACACATCCAGCAAAGGTAAGGTACACGGGCAGTGTCACCTGCATCAACAGCACGGTATTTGGATGAGTCTTTTTGTGTCCATTTATCAGCCGCAATTCAGTTGCAGTAACTTACACAAACTGTTTTATCTAATATCAAGATCACAGCTGTGATGTGTTACTTTGTTGTTTCTTCCAGACCAAGAAGTTTCTTGGGAAACTTAGTTCTGCTCTGAAAATAGGTAGACTTAACCCAGAAACTGAGAACTAACAGTTTTTAAAAGCTACTGGAAATAGCCTGGTTCACCACTTGCATGATGATCTTATTTAATTTTTTTGCTATTGAGTAAACAGTGGCATTTCTCATATTGTTTCATAAAACAAGAGTTATGTTTGGAGACTACGGTTTTCTTTTCTTACAGGTGAAAGACGAATTCGTGTCCACACTATGTGCTTACCTGTTGTAACGACACTGAGTGATGTCTACCTAGGGGCAGATGTACAAGCCATCACGGGGCTGTTAGCCAATATGGGTAAGCATGATAAGAGCTTGTTTGGATATGGATGGATGATATCCCTAAATCTCTGGGCAGTAATCCCCTGGGAAGTAACATTAGAAGAAAAGATTCTCATTGAGTGCTTTCTTAGTTGCAAACCTAAGAGTTCGGGTTTTTCCTTTTGATGCTTGGCTTCCTATCAGTATAGTTATGTAGTCACCTGGAGTTAGTCTTTGGTGCATCATCATAAGACCCTGGCTTTTTTAATTAATCACGTGACACTTCCTCTATAGTGTAGTAAAAGCATATTAAAATGTATGGAAGTATGTGTTAAAATGAGAAAAGTTAACACGTGACTGTATTCCTACCAAGGGAGAAAAAGTCTCTTACTTGAGCTTTGTACTCTCTTTTTAGCTGTGGACCGATCGGTTTCTGCTACCTTGAGTGATGCTCGGGATGCCCTGGTCAACGCAGTGATAGATTCTTTATCTGCTTATCGTTCATCAGTCCTAAGCATTCAACAGCCTGGTCTCATGGCCCCCTACTCACTACGGCTCTTCCCACTTTATGTACTGGCACTCTTAAAACAGGTAAGAGTTAAAAGGAAGCTGTGCAAAAGGATGATTGTCTGTCTGGCATGTCAAGCTGAAGTAAAAGGACATTTCTTTGATATACAGAATAGCATCAGTCTTCTCTTTCAGTGTTCTTGTAGGACTCAAAATTGAGAAGTTGCTTGATGTAGGCCATTTAATAAAACCAGCCTCCCTCCGGTTTGCTATTAGATTACTGAGATATTTTACAGATTTGGGAACAGCTCTTCTGGCACAGATAGATAAAAGTTCTCTCAAGATAACAATTCCATTTCTCTGCACCCCAGAATTTGATGACTTGAAAGGTCAATGTAGAAAAAAGCCTATTTAATTGTTTCTTAGGCCTGGGTAGACAACATATGATCTTAGAGGTGGTGAATATGTGGTTTTGTCTTTGAATCTGTTATGTTATGAAAAATTGAGGGATTTAGAGAATTTTGTGGAGCAAATGTATCAGGGTAATGGGCCTTATGCCCTTGCCTGCAGAGGAGAGCAACAGGAGATAGAGATGATGTTTAAAGAATATCACTGTGGAGAATTGATCTAGTTGAGAAGTGGGAGTTTGGAAGTGTGTGTAAGAACAAAAGTGTACATGTTTTAAGCAAAGGAATAGGAAAATAAAGATACTGACTAGTCTAGAGAATGTGGTAGGGTACTGGTAGAGTGTTTTTTCAGGGATCTAACTTTTGTGCGTTTCTGGAAATGTCGATCCACACAGCTGTTCTGTCTGGATTAAAAGAGAGCTAGCTGGCTGGCAAAGTAGCAGTTGGCTGGCTGTTGTTGCAAAAGATTTAAAGCATTTCACAATATTTGCTCAGTTAAGTATTTTTTGATTGGTTGTTCCTGAACTGATATTAGAAGTAACTTTAAGTGTTGATAAGCTGGCTTTTTGTTCTCTCTAGAATTTTCTGATTCGTACCTCTTGATAAGGAATTAGCCAGCATGTTGCTACTAGCATGTTCATGCTGACATTAGAGCTTTTTCATGTAGAAGACTTTACATGCGTTTGACCCAATCAAGTGGGAGGAGCAAGCCCTTGTTTGTTATAGCTGATTTTTCTTGTCCCAACAAGCCAGGACTATATATCTTTATTATAAACCCAGAATTACCTAAAATTCTGTACATTAAAGACAATTGTAAACTGCTCCACTATTTTATTCTTTTAAATTCCAGCAAGTAGCATTTTTGAGGGGTATGTTAGAAGAGACATATTTCAAGGTGCTTTCATCTCAGCTGTAGTGGTCACTAGAAAGGATTGATGGTGCAAGGTCACGGTTAATTCTAGAGCCCAGAAATGGGAATAAGGAGACTTGTATGATTTGTATGTGAAACACCGAAGACAACAATAGAAAAGTAAAATAGCAGTGGTGAAATACCATACCATGAGAAAATACTTCTGGCTTATCTCTAAGACTTAAGTAAAATAACAATAGATGGTGTGCTAAATTCAGCTTATCTCACTTCACTTTAATGGTCAAATTAAATGCCTGATTGTTTGCAGAAAGCATTTCAAACTGGGACAAACACACGTTTAGATGAACGCATTTTTACCATGTGTCAAGTGAAAAACCAGCCCCTTGTTTACCTCATGCTTATGACACATCCCAGTCTGTACAGAGTTGATAATCTCACAGATGAGGTGAGTATTTGCATTGCTACGTGGTCTGTTCTTCTGATCCTAAAGATGTGTGCAATGTGAAAATAAATTTGTGTTAAAAATCTCACAAGTTTTCCATGTTGAAACTGTGTAGGTAAAATTTACTGTTTCATGTTTTCCCATTATTGTACTTACGCATTTGTTATTTGGGACTGGATTGATGAACTCTGGAGAGAAGTTGTGCTCTGGCTATGGATGGATGGGGAAGATTTTTTTTTTTAACTTCACTTTTTGCCTTGTGTCATTATCTTGCACTATAAATCACGTGTACATAAAGACAGTATAACAGTTTAACTTTTTGTCCCTCTGTAGCTTCCTTTAAATGTCAAAGTAGTTCTGTGAACAGTGAGAGAATGTTTATGCAAGAGCCTGTGTAATTTTAGAAATCACATCATCTGTACATAAGAAATCTGATATTCAAGTTCTAGAACTAATTAAGATTAAGCTGATTAAGTATACCCTCTCTAAATAAAATAAAAATATATAAATAAAATTATAAAACAAATGTTAACAATTAAATGTATACATAAATAAATTATACACTTGAAGTAGTCTTGAATCTGAGGAAAAGGGCCCAGCTTCAGTATTCAGCATAATATGTCTTATTCTTATTTAGCCTTCTGTTCTTGGGCCTGTTCCCATGCATCAAGATGTGAACCACTGTTTTTCTTCTTGCTTTTTCCTTTAGGGGGCTCTTAACATAAATGATAGAACTATACCTCAGCCTCCCATTCTCCAGCTGTCAGTGGAGAAGTTGAGTAGGGATGGTGCTTACCTTATGGATGCCGGCTCTGTAAGTGTGGTGGTGGTGATTGTAAAAAGTATCCAAATTTATTTGGCACGTTCTTTCTGAGAACTCAGAATGCATAGGAGACCGCTGGGATGTGGTTTTGCATCAGATTAATGGTGTTATTGCTGGGTATCTTTCAGGTAATGTTTCTGTGGATTGGGAAGAACTGTGGGCAAAGCTTTATCAGCCAAGTTCTTGGAGTTCCAAATTATGGCTCAATACCACAGAATATGGTACGTGCTTGCCTTGCTGTATACCAGTCATACAGTGCTGCCAGAATATTATTTTCACAAGAACTAAATACCACTATTCAAATATTAGTCCTTTAGTTGTTATTCACTATAAATCCAGATTCAAAGAAAGAAATAATTTGTTACCTCTCTTGGAGTTTCTCCAGGTTTAAACTTTATAAATATTCCCATGAAAACACAGTAAGGAGAGGCTGGCAATGACTAAGTTTCTCAGAACTGCAGTGGGTTAGTGTGAAATCCTTTGGTTTCTACAACAAAGCACATATTGATCACAGCTCAGTAATCGCCATTCTGATAGCCACTGCTGATACCAGTTTAGTGCACTTGGCTGTTTCAAGCCCTAAGCATCACAAAACATATCTGGCTTGAGTTTCCTTTATACCTGATTAGGATAGAGTTGGGCTATTTAAATTTTTTTTTTTATGTTTTCCTGAAAGATAACCTGTATGTATTAATGATACCCTTTGCCTCTTAGACACACCTCCCAGAACTTGAAACTGCAGAGTCCATCAGAACAATAGCTTTCATTTCTTGGCTGAGGGAACAGAGACCATTCTTTCCTATACTATATATAATAAAGTAAGTGTTTTTAAGTCTTTGTGCTTCTTTTAGGGACCCCTTAACAATACATATTTGGATATCTTATCCTGAACTTTCTTAATGGAAATTTTAGTAATTGTGCATGCTGTGCCTAATGGATTTGACAACAGAGATGAAATGTCACAGGACAATCCTTAGTTAATGTCAGATAAATGAAGTAAATGCTGATAATGCACTTGTTAGGATTAATCACAAGGGCTATCTGAGATCCTCTTTTCATATGTCCTTAAGCTCTTGAAATATCTTGCCACTTGACCTGTAACTTTATTAATGCATTGCACTGTAGAACTTGGCAAATGTTTATTTCACTCAAACATTTGTATTTTCATTTTTAAGGGATGACAGTCCATTGAAACCAAGTTTTCTGCAAAATATGATTGAAGACAGAACAGAATCAGCCTTATCATACTATGAATTCCTCCTTCATATACAGCAGCAAGTGAATAAATGAAACACTAGTGTTTGGCTCTCTTCTTTAAGGAAAGATTTTGCAGTAAAGAACGATTGTGCTTGTAATATCTTCATTAAATCTGTGGCCTGAGGCAGTTGATGAGAAGTTCTCACTGTGATTTCAACGAACTAAAGCAAATAAAGGACCACATCTGAGAATCAAATGTGCAACTACATAATATTGTACCTTAAAAAAAAAATTATCAAACTGTTGGAACTGGTTGAGCACCTTTAATTTGCTGCAAATCATGTTTTTACTGTAAGTACTTGCAGCATGAAGTACATTTACAAAGGCAATACTGAAAAGGTGAAATACATTTTGTAAAATAAAGAGTTCTTTGTTGTTCAAAATGTATATTTCCGTAACTCTTTGCATTATTCTTTTTTTGCTGCTAGATATAAAACCTCACAATACTGATCACGATTTGCAGGGAAATTCATTCTAAGTGCATCCAGTGATTACAGACAGAGCATCTCAGTGTTCAACTTAATGCTTAAAGTAGCAATGAAACAACTGTTCATTGTGAAACGAACAAATACCTATGAAGCGTAGAATCCAGTGCTTGGATTGGATTATGGCTAATAGGACTAAAGGTAAGCTTAACCTGGACAAGATGGTCGAATTTGTTAAAGCTTTTAATAAGTCAGTATTCTAATTAAAAAATAGGGAGGGGCAGGCCCTATATGAGACACATTTTGAAAAGTCAGTGTCTGAGTCAGCAGCAAAAGTAGACTTAGGTAGATGGCAAGCTTTGTTTTTCTTCAGTAGAAGGAATAATTTCAGTTTCTGTTTGTGAATGGCATGGGAGGGGAAGGGCAAGGAAGGTTATCTCTGATTTTGTGGTTTACGTTTAGTAGACTTGGCTCTTGTTTACATTAACTGAATGTTAGGCCCCTAAAATCTAGTGTGTTTCTGAGGTGAGTTTGTATGACAGCACTTCAAACCTAATGTTTTGAGACAACATTGAATACACCAATGTTAAAATTGGAAAAGAAATAATTTTTCCAAAGACAAAAAAATTATATTGCATTTGAAGATATGTTTATGGTTTGAGACACACTTGAAGCTTTCAAAATTATTTTTTTTACTGCAGCTGTGTAATGAGCCTAGGTCCAAAGCCAGTGTGCACCATTAATAAAAGCTTTAAATATACTCTCAGATCCCTGCCAGAGCTACAGATGGAAATTGACATTGGACTTGAAGTGAAAATTTATATACAAAAATATTTAAATCAGTGAATTGATAATTGTTCTGTTTTGAAGTTTAAGCTATCACCGATAGCTACAAATGTAAAGAGTATTTAAGTTACAGTATCTGTGTGCCTATGGAAGTGTTTCACATGGAAAGATCTTGGGTTTGCTTTTTTGTTTAATAGTGGTAAACTTAAAAGGTCAAAATCTACTTCCTGGGGCAAGTAACTTGAACATGTAAAACACCTATAAATGGTGTTTCAGTGACACAAATGTCAAAGGACATCATAGTGTAATCATTTGCTACCATTTCGGGCTGTAGCTGCACGTGATTGTCAGGAGCTGCCTTACTTCAGGGGAGGAGTTTCTTTGGGGAAATTGTTCTTGCTGCTTAAGCACAAAAAGCTAATGTTCAGAACAATGTCTAAAGTAGCATGAAAAGATTATTATAGAACCAGTTTAAGCTTCCCTGTCTGCTGTCTCCATAGCAAACAGGAGTATATTTACTTGAACAGCTTTTCAGAGAATTGCACACTTTCTAGTCATAGTGAAGAGGTTTTTTAAGTTTTGACAGTCTGATTTTTTTTAATGTTTTTTTTTCCTGGGGAAAGGGGTGTCTTCATTTAAATCATAAACGGAAGCTATGCACTAGCATAGGTTCTGGCTTAAAACTTGTGGTTTGGGTATATTATCACTCAGATATTGAAAATCATCCTTGCATCTAACACCACACCCAAAGTCTGTTTCTTACTATGACTATTTTGCTACTATATCCCTTTTTTAAAAAAAAAAGAACAAACATAAATGTTGGAGATGGCTTCATTGCTTTATGTATACCAAACTAATGGGTAAAGATGTTGGTCTTTGTGGCATTTAACAACTTTGAATTGGAGTCCCTAATTTTTACAGAGCAAAACATTACAAACAAGAATCAGATGAACCCTCTTGGAGTTCTCTTCACTTCAGAAGAAATTCTGTATTGAATTTTTTTAGTTTATTCCCTCACAGTGGGAAAGGCCTGCTGATTCACCTTGTACTGCTGTAAGGGCAACACAGGACAGATGAACAAACTACCTATGATTTGTCATTTTTACCTGGATGCTGAAGATGAACTGCAAAAATAGGCAAGAGTGACTCTGGTATTTAGATCTCAGTATGACAACTCTACCACTGCAAATGTACTCTATTTTTCTAGTTGAAGATTTTTTTTTTTTTAAACTATTTCTTTATCTGACACATTAGTGTTCAGTCAACATTGTTACCATCCATTTTACTTTGCTTTCATTATTGTTTTTAATTTAATATATTTGAATCTAACTCCATGTAGACTGTGTTGCAATAACTAGAATGATTCACTTTTATTTAGAATTAATTTCTTAACGGAATTTAATCAAAGATGCAGAATGGCTGTTAAGTAAGGGACCATTAAATGTGATTTTAAGGTTCTGTTTACTATTATGGATGTAATCCTTATAGTAAATTTAATTTTGTAAAGTAGTGTACAATATTGTAATATTAAATCTTTGTTTTCTGAACTCAAACACTTGATCTTCAGGATAAAGTTATAAATCTTCCCCCCTTCTGAATTTGAGACAGGATTTACTTGTCCTCCTTTTTACAGTTTGTAATTTTCACTGTTTTATTCCTGTAAAAAGTCATTTGTAACACATGCAAATGCTTATTTTATCTGTGCTAATTTATCAGATTTGGCTACTCAATAAAATTAATTGAAAGAACTCCTGCAAGTCCATCACTCCTTTCTTATAAAAATAACTTGAATACTGTATTTGATCCATTGAGATCAATACCATGTACCAATGAATGATAAATTCTACTTTTAGCTAAACCCTAATATTTAGATGGTACAAACTGAGAGGGAATTTGAGAAAATTAATTTTCTTCTGTCACTGGCATTTTTTGTCCCTTCAGAGCATCTCTGTCAGCACTGTTACTCTGCTATGGGGTTTGTTCCTCCAGTAAGCCCACAGTAGTGCTGTACCCCACCGTGTGGTACCCCACCATCTGGCTGGAAGTTGAGCTCCAGAGCCAGCTGACATTCATTGATGGTTGGAATTTAGTCTTCAGCAGTGTTCCCAAGGTGGTGATCAATTTCATTGTAGGTAATCCTATATCTTTATTTAACATGCTATTCTTTCAACACCTCTTTGTAATAAACGTTCCATTTTATGCTTGCCAGTTTTTTTATGAGCCGTCATCACTGCTGCTTCTGGTTCATCATACATAAGTTAATGCATGAGCTTGGTACTTTGACCTCTATATTTAACAGTTTTTGAATACAGAATTCTATCATTCTGTAAATCATTTAGTATTGTAGAAATATTAACTGGACTTGTCAGCATAAAGTTTTTCTCCAATACATGTAACAATCTGCCCTGCTGCTGCTGAATTTCACCACTCCAGCTGTGGCTGTGCAACTGACAGGCAGCCATTCTGGCACTGGTCTTTGGAACTCAAGTGCAGGGTCTCGAAGCCAAGTCCTGCTTCTAATTGAAGTGCCGGTGGCGCAGTCTGTGTGTTAAGGTGTGCAAGTTGTCCTGTCAAGGATGGTGAAGGTAATTAGTCTGAAGTATTGATGGGAAGTGTCCATGTCAGTGTCTTCCTTTGGTTTGGCTTTCAGGTACTTTTGCCGTGTGGGTTAGCTATGTGAATGCCAAGTTAAGGAAAGACTACTGTGGCCCAGTTCTACCGCTTTTTGCCAAGCAAGCAGAGGTGACTGACTTCTTCTTGTACATAAATATGAATATTATGCCAACTGTATCTTGCTAGAAAGAACCAAAGGTGCTCCCTGTTTTATAATGTACCTGTGGAATCATGGAGAGGTCCTTGTTCCCTTGGTTTTTTCCTCTGTATGCATAGTCAGTCCCTTCAGTTGCTTAGTGTATTAACAGCAGCATGGTGACACTGCACTGGGAGTGTGATTTGGGAATGTGACCTGTGCAGCCTAACCGTCCCGAGAGGCATTTCCCTGCGTGTGTATCCCTTTCATGGACACACAAAAACACTGCTTGCTGGCACTCCAATAGACAGCATACTCCCTTCCCTCGTTCGGAGCGTGGCTGAGATGACAAATTAGCTTCTTAAATCCAGCTGCACAGCAGCAGCACAGCAGCACTCAAAGATTTTCTAACAGACAACCTCAAAAACCCAGCACTGGGCTCCCTCAGCACCGATCCGTTCTGGCCGAGGAGTGTGACAATGGTGTGCTGGAAACTGAACAGCGCTGTAAGCCTCGCCTGCTCCATACCCTGATGTTCTGCTGCTTTTGTATGATCATGATTAAACGGCTGTTGAAAGCGTGAGGTAAATACTCCTTTGGTGAGAAGTGTGAACGTTCACTTACCGTACCGCTTGAAGCTTCTACGCAACACACTGCTTTCGCCTCTCCGTGTGGTAAGGAGAACATCACCACCCTGTACTGGATTTTATATTGCATTGCCGAGCACATTTCCCTCACTGAAGGCGAGGTGGACCGGCCGGCTTCACCGACACCAGACCTCCAAGCAAACTAAGCGCGGGGCCGGCCGCCGCCGGAGCGGGGGGGCACGGCACGGCGGTCCGCTTTCCTCACAGGCATGCACAGACCCTTACCCTGGCTGAAGATGTCGGTCAGGCTCCCGTCAGCGCGGCGTCTCCCCCGCCGCCACCTCAGCCCCGCCGGGCCGGCACCGCCCCGCCGCCATCGCCCCCTCACAGCGCTGACCCCATCGCCTCCCGCGCCGGGATGTCACTTCCGAGGCGGGAGCGGCCATCTTCAGTGCGGGCGTCGTACCGTCAGAGGGCGCGGCGTGCGGGGCGCTCCCCCCGCCTCCCTCCGCTCCCCTGCCCTTACGCGAGATGGCGGCGCTCGCTTCGGCGGCTGGAGGCGGGCGGCGCCGGCGCGCTGAGGCGGGGCGGCCCCATTGTGCGGCGCTGCGGTAGCGCCGCGGCCTTTTCTGCCGGGGATGGAGGACGGCGGCGGGGCGGGAGCGGCGTCCGCGCCCCCGGGGGTCCCCGCCGGCCTCTCGGCCTCCCAGCGCCGAGCCGAGCTGCGGCGGAGGAAGCTGCTGATGAACTCGGAGGAGCGGATCAACCGCATCATGGGCTTCCACCGGCCCGCGGCGGGCAAGGGTGAGCCGAGGGGCGACGGGGCTGCGGCGGTGTGAGGGCTCCAGGCCGCGGGGCTGGCGGTAACGGCCCGCTGCGGCCTCCCGTAGCCACCGCTCCCCGCAGCCTCCTCACGGGACAGTGGAGGCTGGCGCCCCCCGGCCTTGGCTGCCCCCCCAGCGCGGTCCTTCGTTCCAGGGGCGCTGAGGGAAGCACGGCCTGCCCCGGTCCGGGGGGACCCGCGGGGGAAACGGCGCCGTGCCCGGGGCGGGCCTGGGCCTGGCCTGCAGGGCGAGCGGGCGAGCTGGCGTTGCACTGCGTGGACTTCTCCTTAGGTGAAGAAACGATGAACCTTCCCCCACGTTTTCACGCAGCTGCTTGCTTTTGTAGCTGTGTTCTTACGTCAAAGTGTTCTCCCATTTAGATAATAATCAGTCATCAGGTGTTTGTGGTTGGCACGCAGATGCTTGCAGATTCATAGGTAGGTCATTTATGTTTCTGCACGTACTTTGAGGAGACCGACTGTCATGTCAGGAAAGACTTCTCAGATTCAGTTTTCAAGGATGCTCATAAGCCATCAATCAGTCTGCTTTAACACTGAGAAACACTCCTTCAGTGTTGGTCCTTTCTGGTAGGACCAGACCTGTTCTGCGTGCCTCACGGTTTGGTTTTTGTTCTCTGGCATCACCTCTTTCGCTGTAAGATGAGGTCTTCAGGTTTTATACAGAGCAGGTTAACGTTGCTTTGCCTCTGACAGTAAAGAAGAGCAAGGCAAAGTACCCTTCTACTGCCTGCGCGTTTCTCAGTCTTTAGTGCTCCGTGTGATTCACCTTCCATAAATGTCTTTTTTAATGTTGCTCCATGTATTTAGAACAGCCATCCCTCCTCTTGTGTGTGTAGTGTTGTTGCTTAAGGAGGGCCAGTGTTTTAATTTCTCCACATTGCTGACTGACAGCTTCAACTTCTGACCTGCACTGCTTTCTGTCTCGTGCCTGCACCATTTCCAAAGAGTGCCCTGCAATGCAAAGCGTGTGGTACCTGTAGGGTTCTTTGTGTCCAGTTGTGTAAAAATATATATTTGGTGAAGCTGATGAGCATTTTCAGTCTGGTCCATACTGTGCTTTTCCTTTACATCATCTGTGGTGTAACCTAAGTATGAGTGTAAACCCTTCCTTTGATACACAGCCTATCAGCTGTACCCATTTATTTTTAAAATGAGATTGCTTGTATTCACATATGTCAAACGGCATTGTGATTAATAATTGACACATTTATTAATCATAAATCTGTCTTTTCACTTTGGAAGCAGAGACATCAACCCAGGACCCCAATCCAGTATGCCTAAAGTGTTGTTCCACATACCCAGTGTGCATAACTGTATTTTTGTTTCTTTTCTTTAGATGATGAGAGTCACACAGAATCAAGGCTTCAGCACGAACAAGATAAATCAAACTCCCTTCCCATTCCTTCAGTGACCAAGCGAATTGTGCTTGGCGACTCTGTCTGTAATTTGGCAAGCACAGCTGACCATGCAGGCAGCATGGTAGACCTAAAAGGGGATAAGGACTTGTTCAGCAAAACTCCAGAGCTTGTCAATGAGGGTACAAGTGAGCTCCGTCACCGTAATAGAGGGGAACTGCCATCTGAAGCTGCACCACGGCCACCTAGACATGGATTAGACCAGTACTTATCCAGATTTGATGAAGCTCTGAAGCTGAGGAACCAGCTGATGAATGAGAAGCCAAGCCAAGAGAATGGGAATGCAGTGGAGGAGTTTGACTCTTTCCGCATTTTTAGATTGGTGGGATGTGCTCTGCTTGCCATCGCAGTCAGGGCTTTTGTGTGCAAATACTTGGTGAGTTCAGGGAAAGAAACAATCCTATTGTTTTGATAGCTTACTGCAAACTTGCTATGAAATACCCTTTATCTAGGGCTGAAGTCCAGCGGTAGCAACTGACTTTGGAACTTCAGGCACTCTTTAAATTTTCAACAACTTTATAAAACCTTAAAAAGTCTCTAAATTCTTTGAGATTAATCTGTGTTCCCTGTCTTAACACAGCTACTGGGAACAGCTGAGAGTAGCACATGTTTGATCTGTAGTTTTTGAGGAGCAGAAGCACTGCAATAGTTGTCGCAGCTTGAGTCCCCTGCAAGTTTATTCCCATCTTTGTCAGCAGGGTCAACTGCTCTTCTAGACTGGAGCCTACAAAAGAATAACACACTAAACAATAGTTGTCCCAAGCTAATAAAATCTACTAATTTATCAGTCTTCTGAGCAAAGCAGTTCCCCAGTATTGCAGGTGCCTGTGGCAGTGTGTCGTGTAGCTGGTGGGGCCTGCCACCTCGTGGATCACTGGGCTCATTTTTACACACTGCTGTACCCTTCTGACATTTCAGGGGTTTATGCTCAAAGAAAATAAGGGAGAATGTTATTTCTGACATATAACTTGTCTACTTGGGTTCATAGTATTCAAGAATACTGTTGCTATAGTCCACAAATGATTTTTTTTACTTACCTAAATCTCTTTTACGACTTGGGAAGCATTAAATTTCTGTGTTTTCTTAGCTATTCCTTCTGACCAAGTTAATTTTATATATTCTTTTCTGTTCCTACAGTCAATATTTGCACCATTTCTTACTCTACAACTTGCTTACATGGGACTGTCCAAGTACTTTCCAAAGGTAAAACTTTTTTTTTTCCCAGAATTATTTTGAAATGTTTTAAATTTACTTGAAGTGTATAGTTTTAGGATCAACGTACATGAAGTATTTTTCCCTTGTTTTAAACTGTAGAATTGAGAGTTACCAAATACTGATAGCTTATATTAGTTTGTAATCTTCCTAGATTTAGTCTGAATCTTTAAGTTGCCATGAAAATGGGGACTAGCAATTTGTTTAGCAGTACTCTAATTGAAAGCATCTGACCAGGAAAGTCAGGTAGTTCTTTCATATCTCTAGGATACTTTCCCTTTTCTCCTAGACCATGCTCATCTGTGGTTACTGTTCGCTCTGTCAGCAGCTTTTTTGCACGTGATACCCGGATGAGGTTTGGGAAGGTGTTCATTTAAAAACGGAGACAGTCCATGGGTTTTAAGGCCTCTGTATTCCACTGCTAGTATCAGTTTGAGTGGCGATTTGAAACGAGACATTTGTGTGTCTTACTTGCTGCTTATTAGCTGCAAGATTTGCTGTATCACTTGCTTTATATATTTACACCAGTTAATTGTGCTGAAGTACTTGCTTGGTTGATGATTTTGTCAGGTCTACAGTGCAAAGAAGGATTGGATGATGCTCAATCCGTAGTTGAAAGGGAAAATTTGCATTTTAAAGGGAATAATAGATTACCTGTAAAAAATCAGAATAAATCAGTTCTTTTGTAGTTAAGTATATCACTGAAAACTAAACTTCACAGTAGTCATTCTAAGGTGATGTGTCAGAACATAAACCAGTAGAATTAGCCTTAGACTTGCGCTAGCTCATCTGCTAGATATCTTTGATCTTGTTTCTGCTGTCTTTAAAATCAGCTCTTCAGTTTCAGAATTTAAAGAGGTGGTTCCTTTCTGCAGCTTGCTTTTACTGCGCTTCTACCTAGATGAGGTCAACCAGCTTGTTATCCCTCATTTTTCTGTCATGAAACCTAGAAAGAGTCTTGAAAGCTTAATTTAGATTGGATTAAATTAAGACACCCAGCAGGTATTGTCAAATTACCAAAATTTTCAGCCACTCTTACCTTTTCCTGCCTGACTTTGCATCTCCAAGAGTCCTTATCTTAAGGACAGAAGAACAGCTTTCAAAAGGTTTTGTGTCATTACTGGGTTCAGAGGATAAAATTGCCAATGGAGTCATATCGTACTAAAATAAAAAGCAGCAGTTGCTTTTCAATTCTAAATCATTTTCCTGTGTTAGAAAAGTAACAGTATTTTTTTCCAAGTAGTGTGATGAGATTAATCTGGTTCCGCCAGTGGAGATGCCTGGCTTGGCTTCTTACACCCAGGCTGCCTTTGGCTGGGACTCTTCCCACTCATCCAGAAGCTGCTGCAGAGCCCTACTTTACAGCCTCCTTGGAGTGCCAGTGTGAAGTAGGCATAGTATCTGTGATGAGTTTTATCTTCTGTTAACCAGCCTCTCACACTTGCTCCGATGGATCCATCACAGCATCAGTCTGTAGCTAGGATAAGTGTTGTGAATCCTGGAGCATGTCTGGAGAGAATCAGTCCAAACCTGCTATTCTTATTGATGAATTTGGAATGTGCCTGGCTGTGTACAAAATTGTCGCAACTTTTGTGACATGTAAAGCAGAATTGGATTACAACAGAAGAACTAATGTAATACTGTTGGGTTTGGGGTTTTGTTTGTTTTTTTTTTTCTTTTAGTGTGAGAAGAAGGTGAAAACGACAGTATTAACTGCTGCTCTTTTACTGTCTGGAATACCCGCAGAAGTGATTAGTCGCTCCATGGACACCTACAGCAAAATGGGAGATGTTTTCACAGACCTCTGTGTTTATTTCTTTACTTTTATCTTTTGCCATGAACTTATTCTGGTTTTTGGTTCTGAAGTACCATGATGGCTGTAGAATTCAACGCAGTAGTTACACTAAAGCTTTCTGGACTGTATTCCTTTAACGTCTGACTGTGCCGACAGACAGGTTTAAATCTTCATTAAAATTCTTACCTGTTTGAATGCTTGAAAGGAGCCTTAAATCCAGTCATGTTGGGAAAGGAAGAGCAGGGTCCCAGACTGCCAGTTGTATTGGTTCAGTTTATTTAAATACTGTGTCTGCCTATTACAAATGTGAAGAATAAGATGCAAGTGTCAGTGGATGATATATTTGTTTTGGTTAGATAATGCCCTTCTCAGCTTCCTTCATAAACATTTACAAAGCTGCCTTTGTTCTTTTCAGTGAGAACAAAGAGAAGAGAATTCCTCTCAGCAGAACCATATATATATATATATATATATGTATGTATCTCCTGTATGACTGTAGCTAACAAGAAGTGCTTATTTTGTGATGGTCCCATTTTTTTTTAGAAAGTTCTAAATAAAAGAAATCCCTGCATTCTGTTGTTTAAATTCAGAATGTTGAATCAATAGCTACTTCTGGAGAATACTTGTTGAAACATGCCACACTGTTGTCCTAATCCTTGCCTTGCTATACATTATTTGTTGTGATTGTGATTAATTTCATTTGATGATTGTAATGCAAAACAGCTAAGCAAACCAATAACAAAAAAAGTCCCGTTGCTTACAAATGTTATTAACAATTTTGTTTCTTCCTACTTTTTGATTAATCTGACCTGTTTGTGAGTTTCCAGCAACCTAATTCTAGTGTAGCTCATACACATGCTTTTATTTATTTTAACAGTTCATTTCATGAGGGAAAAGTTGTATATATTGGCAACCAACCTACAGTATCAAATGTTTGCTCCAGTATATGTACAACTTAAAAGGGAATTAATTTCTTTCCCTAGCTCCTTGCAGGATTGCATAAGACAATTTCTAATATGACACTGATTTCTGCAGTCTGGCTCTCTATTACCAGGCATTTGCATGTAGACAGGTTCTTAATTGCGGGAGTTCCACGCCTGCTGCATACTACTACAACCCAACAGTACAGAGTCTGTGATTCAGCAGAGTTGATTATGTTCACTTTTTGGGTATGTTTCTGAAACTGCCCCGGTGAAATCACAATAGCCATTCCTGTCTAAATCCAATACACTACAAGTGACAGTGAAATAAAAAACTGTGTTTTGAGTTGACTCCAACATGAAGGTCTGTGTATGAAGGGAGAATAGCATTTTGTATTTTTTTTTTCTGTAGGTGTCCAGCCACATAGTTGAAAACAAGACAAACAAATTAATCCTGTCACTTGATAAAGCAGCAAGCTTGCAAATGCTTGTTTGTGATCTTGTATGAATTTTGGACAGTGAGAGAGAGGAAGGAAGAGTCCTTCCAAATAGTCGACTTCAATGCTGATGATCTCTAAAAGTTTCTATTGAAGCTAAATGTGGTGATATTTTCAACTTGTAGTTTTCTGTTTAGAATCTGGACTGTCAGGTAATCTAGGCCAGTGCCTTTTTTTAGCGTAGGGAAGCACCTATCCATCTTGGTGTTTGCAGAATTCTTTTTTTAGGGAGCAGAAGCATTTGAAGATGCCTCTTTGAAGTAAACGGCCCTGCCTTTTTTCCATAAAAGCTTCCTGACTCCTAACTTAGATACATGTTTGTTTGTGGCATGAAAACAAGAAGCTTACATTTTGATTTGACCACTGTTTGGGTTTTTTTACTGATTATTTTATTTTACAGTGAGTATTAAGTTACAGATGTCCAGGGCTGGGCTGCAAAAGATTCTGACTTTGATCTATTAACACAAATATTTATTCAGAAGCTTTAAATTTGTTTATGTTAGACAGGAATTTCAACAAATTCAAATAGCTGTCATTTAAATTGTTGAGATATGTAAATAATGAGTTTGCTCAGAAGTTACACTTGTTCTGACTGTTTATATGCCCGAGTGTAATACAAATAAATCGCGAAAATACTTTGTACTAATATCTGCAAAAAGCAATGAGTTTTTTAATCCTCAGCATAAAAATTGTAACCCTGATCGGCTGAATCCTCGGAAAGCTGACACACCTGCTGCACGTTGGCTTGCACCGTCCCTACACGCAAGGAGAGACGAAGCGGGTTTCCTTCCGAGGGGGTGGCAGCCACCCTGTGAGACCCACCGGGGAGCCGGTCAGCCCCTCAACACTTCGGGGTTCGCCGAGGGGCTGGGGGTGGCCGCGCTGCCCCCCGCAGGGCTTGTGCCAGCGACGCTGCTTCGCCGTCGGTCAAGAAATGCAGCCCCTCGCTCCCGTTCGTACCGCACCTGTTCGCGTACATAGCGCCGTGTCACGTCTACTGCCGGGCTGGTGGTTTTCTATTAAAAGTACGTTTGTTGCCCCCTTCCCCGGCGGCGTGTCCTGGCTGTGGGGTGGGGCGGGACCCGCACCGGCAGGGGCCGGGGCCGGGGCCGGGGCCGTGGGGCGGCCCCGCCGGTGCGGCCTCCAGCCGCCAGGGGGCGCGGCAGGCGGGGGCGGGCAGGAAGTGGGGGCGGTAGCTTCCCGCCGCGCCTCTCGTCGGTCCGGGCGCAGGGGCGCGGAATGGCCGCCGCCGTCTAGCGGAGGGAGCGCGCCGCCGCCGCCATGGGCAGGGAGTCCAGGTGAGGGCAGCGGGGCCGCCGCCACGGCCGGCATGGCCCGCACCGGGGCTGGCGGCTCTCTGCGGTGCGGTGCGGGTGGCGGCGGGGGGGGCGAACAAAGGGCGGCGGCGGGCCCTGCTGGCCGGCCCGGGCGGCGGGCGCGCAGAGAGCCGCCGCGGCGAGGCCCCGGGGCCGGGAGCGGGGGGCTGGCTCCGCTCCGCCGGCAGGGCAGGGGGCTCGGGGCCCGATGGGCCGCGCTGCCCCAGGAGCTGCCAGGGCCCCGCCGCCCGGTCCCGGGGCTGGCCCGCGGGCGCGCCGGGGCTGTGCGCGGGGCACGGGGGCCGCGCCGAGCCCGCCCGGCCTTTGCTGCCTTGTTGCAGCACAGTAGCGCTGGCTTCATCGGCCGGGCAGGCTTTTTCACCTGGGTTAGACGGTTTTGCTTGTTCTTTTCAAGTTTCTGCAGGATCACGTATCTTTTGTCCTCTCGCAGCGGCTCTAAACACCTGATCGGGTGCTGGAACCGACCCAGCCGTAATGTGACGGTGTATGTTGCGTGTTTTGGGTCATGCCTGTGCTGCCCCGTGATCTGGAGCTGCTCACACCTACCAGGCTTTAAACCAACTCCGTAATTTGCCGGTGCTGTTGTGGCACATGTCCCTGTTCCCTCGCTTAACCTCACCGTCGGGTTTTACCGCTAACGCTGGGACACAGGATCCCCTGCATGCTGCTGTCCCTCCACCCTAACCGCTGCCCGCATCCATCGCTGGGATTTACACCAGGAGAGGCAGATGAGTGGAAATTTTAACAGCTGGTTTGGGTTCAAATTAGTGATTCAGTGAAGGGCTGGGTAGTCCCGTACATCTGTCTAAATTAGTTTCAGACGAGCTAGGGCAGCGGTTGTTGCCAACCAGGCACTGTTGGACACTCAGGCTGCAAAATCTGCTGGGAACCGAACATCAAAGGGCTGATGCTCAAGCTAGCAGGACTGCCTTGGTTATCACAGCACAGCTTCTCTTCTGATAATGACGAGTTTTTTCTGTTTGGACTGAAAATAATGTAAAAAGTGGGTTTAAACTTTTATTAACTTTCTATTTTAAT
Source organism: Falco peregrinus (assembly GCF_023634155.1). Classification (NCBI taxonomy): domain Eukaryota; kingdom Metazoa; phylum Chordata; class Aves; order Falconiformes; family Falconidae; genus Falco; species Falco peregrinus. The sequence goes on along the minus strand of NC_073728.1, from coordinate 62,412,130 downwards.
ACATGCACAAAGTTTTTTAAATTAAGAAATGGTAAGAAGGTGAGAGTGAATGGTGGGTGGGGTGGGCTGCATGTGCTGGAGTTGATGTAACGTTGAGCAGACTAGGGCTTTTGAAACCTGAAATCAAGTACTCGACTGCATTGCATACTGTAGGGGAAAACTGGAGAAAAAAAAATTGTTTTCCAAAACTAAAAGATTAGAAAAAGGGGAAGTATGGAGCAGATTCCATGGCGTTTTGTGACAGAGATGGGAAAGAGATGAGAGATACCTAACGCTGACAGATGTTCTTTGCGTTCACTTATACTCCTGAGAGGCATGGATATCATGCTGCCACTGTACTGATTCCAAATGTATGTGATACCCAAATAGGCCGAAGTGCTGAAATAAACTATGTTATTTTTAGTGCCAATGCTGTTGTAATACAACCAGGTGTGGTGTAATGGAAGGGAAAGAAAGAGGTGGGGCGCTTGAGGTCTTGCCTCCTCTGCTTCCCAAGCCTGGCTTTTGGGCTTGTCAGGAAAAAGGGTCTGTGGGTCCTGAGCTACAGGAAGGTGAAAAAAGGAACTATTCTGGCATGGTGACTGAAAATGAGGACTTTAAGGAAGAGGAGATGGTCACAGGTGAGGCCCCTCTATGACTAGTACGCTCAGCAAGAGTTTCCTAGAGGATTCCTAGCCCTACTCTCCCACAGTGTGATTGGGATAAGAGAGTGTTAATGAGGGGAAAAAAAGAGACTTCCACATCCCTCACACACCTCTGAAGCCTTGCTAACTTCTTGAAGCTTCTGTTGTGATGTTTGATGCTCTTATGGATGTTAGCATTGTAAAGGCATTGACCATTGCTGTGTCACATACGCTCAGGGTTTTATGTTTCTTTAATTGCAGTTTGACAGCTTTTCCATTGAGCAGAGGTATAAATTACCCACCCACCTTACCTGGCTAAAAATTATGCATTATATTAAAAGCAGCAAAGAACAATTTTATTTGTTTGACAAATTCTGAGATAGCTTCAGAGAGTCTTCATCTTTTCCTATGTATAATGGAAATCAGTAGATTTCTAAAAAGGAAATTATTCTTTATGTTCCAGTGTTCTCACGATGTGCTTACAGTAGTACTCTAAAACCAAAACAAAAATGTGACTAAGCAATCCCTCTAATTTCAGCATCATTGGGAATATACCTATATTAAATAATATGTACTTATATAAATAATTCTTCTTGGCCTGTCCACCTAAATGTGACAAATACCCTTTAACTGCAAATTGTTCTCACACTCATGTTCGTCTCTTTTTGTGAATTTACGATGCAGACATTATCGGAAGCGCTCTGCATCACGTGGACGCTCTGGTAGCCGTTCCAGAAGTCGTTCTCCATCTGACAAAAGAGGAAAACGTGGAGAAGACAGACGCTCCAGAAGCAGGGATCGAGAACGTAGACGTGAGAGGTCACGCAGCAGGGACAAGAGGAGGTCTCGGTCGCGTGACAGAAAGCGTCAAAGGTATGACTTGTTAATTCCAATCAAAGTAGATAAAAATGCCCGTTTTCTGGGTATTGATGTTCTTCCACTGCTATGATTAGTTACTTGCTGTTGTTCATGATAAATTTTACTACGCTTAATCTTTTTGCTATTAAATGCCTAGCTGCTGGTGCTGGAGTTTGTAAGTTCTTAGTGGTCTTGATGATTGTTGTATTCCTTTTACAACCTGCTCCTCAAGAGCAGATTAAAATTACACTCTGATCACATGCTAAATAAATACAATTTTGTTTTGTGGCAGACGTTCAAGAAGTAGAGAAAGGGAACGGAGCCGAGAGAGAAGGAGATCCCGGAGCCGGGAGAGAAGGCGCTCTAGAAGCAGAAGTAGAGGCAGACGGTCTCGATCCTCCAGTCCAAGCAAGAACAGGAAAACAGAAAACAGGTATTTGGGTTCTCTAGTTACAATCAATGTCACAGTGACAAAATATTGTAAAACTCTTGGTAGCATGGAGGGAATTGTCAGGCAAAGCTATGCAAAGCTTTGGTTTGTAGAACAAGAGAATATTATGCGAGTGTACTGTTAGGATCTCTTCCCTTTGCTTAATGTGCCTAACGCAGTTTGTTGTGAGAACATTTCTGTACGAGAGAAAGATGGAAGTTGTAGTGGCTAAAAAAAGCAGTTAACTTTAAAGTTAAGACTTACTCTCATTCTTTTGTAATGCTTCATTGATATCTCAGGTTCCAGTATGAGTAAGTAGTCTTTTGTGTTCCAGAATATATGCCCAAATTAATAAAGTACAGGTGCTCTCTACCACAGTCATTACATTGAAGTATAACTTCCTTTGAACTTGTAAATTACTGTTGAATTGTAAGTTTTACTTGCCAGATGTGCTCCAGTGCAGTGTTCACTGTATCATTTTCTTTCTCAGATAAAGCACTATATTTCTCTGGAAACATAAAGGGCTTTTAAAAAATGCAGGTAGGGTAGCAGCAGGGGATCTATAAACAGCATCATGGTGACATCTGGAACAGGAATTTCTAAACTGCTACAAGTGCCGCTGATTGCACCTGAGCTCAGAGTTTCATCCATTCTTTACACAAAAGGTGTTCTAAAGAATGTCAGCCAATAAAGTCTGGAATCTGTTGTGGGTTTTGTTCTTTTTTACTTATATTTGTGCAGAAAAATAAAGTATATAGTGTAACACTTCAGAGAAGTTCAAGAGGTCTGCTTTGGTAAAGCCACCACCTGTTTATCTGCTGTTTGTTGAATTCTGTGGTGTGCTTAGTGCTGCAATCAATATGGATTTGACAAGTACTGGTCTTAGGGGTTTGCAGCCGAATAAACTGTCTAGTAAAGAGGTGAAGATTGAACTTTTTTAGATGTTGACTTCAGAAATGTGTAAAAACTCACTGCAGGTCATGTTCTTTCAAATATATTGTAATGCTATTTTCAGATATAATTGCAAACGGCATGTAATCATGCTATGCTGTAAAAGGAGTGGAGTTGTAACATAAGTTATGTTGTAATATAAGTTGTAACAGCAGTCTGTATATAAGCAGGTCAATGACAACCTGGAAATTATGGGAAGCTGGAATCACAAAGTCTTTTGGAATAAGCATATGATTTATATTAGAATAGCCCTATGGAAATGGCTTAATGAGATTTAATTGGCTGAAGAGAATTTTACATTTATTATCATGAGTTAGCATGTTTGGTTTGGATGTGTGGGTGGGTTTTTTTAATTGGAAGCAAGTAAGGATAATAAAATCTGTGATAAATGAGCTTTGTCTTAAATGCAAGTCTGCACGTTACATTTGAGTTACATAAGTAGCTTTTCCCTGGGAGAGTGTTTTTATGTCTTTCAGCCAGTACTGAATGCTCAAGGGGACATTCAGACTTCTGTGGCAAGATGCTATATCACTTTACCCTTCTCTAGAAATTCAACGAACAGGAAATTTTTAGTATCTCTTTTCTAACTGCTGTCTTCAAGGAGGTGTAAAATAAGCTGCAGAACCACTAGCGTATCAATTGTAAGTGTTCTGGAAATGAAGTCTGCAAGTTTCCCTGTAAAGAAATGAGAAGAACAGAACCAAAGCATGTGACTTTGCAATAGATTCTACATTTCTGGTAGTTAATGGGAATATTTCCATGACATAGAAAGATATTCTGGGAGGCAGTGTGCTTTTTACAGTACTTGAAAACATAAATCTGTACAGGGTGTTCATAGTTCTGTTTCTGTGCAGCACGTGTATCCTCCCCTGAGAAAAGCTGTCATGTTCTAAGAAGTCTTTGATCTTGCCTTTCAGATCAAGATCTAAAGAAAAGACAGAAGGTGTGGAAGTTTCCAAAGAAAAGAAAAAAGACAAAGATGACAAAGAAGAAGAGAAGGATAAAGATGCTACCACAAATACTGTGGCCACTGAGGTAGGAACCTTTAACACTTACAGATTTAAAAGATAAGAATTTAAACCCGGAATTAAGTTAGCCATAGACTACTGCATTAATAAAAGAAAACCTGTTCTTAGAGCTGGACAAAATCCCCACAAAATCTCTTCAGTAACAGAGAGACTCCTGTAACGATGTATGCCTCCAGTTCTTGGCATAAGAAACATTCTTCTCAGTTCAAGATTTCAAACTGCTTAGACTGCAAACCACAGACAAGCATGAGGGATCTCCCATTTTTCATGTATTAGGTGTCAGTAGAGGAGCTGAAAATTGTTTTGGCTTCTGAACCCAGGTAGCAATTGAAGGAGGAGGGAGGGAAGCTCACTTTGCTTTGTTCCGTGACATGAAAAGATGAGGAATTCACAAACTAGCAGTTGTAGGTTACTCACACCAGTGAGTTACTACATTTTTATCATAGTAAATAAAATAAAGTTTCATGTGCTGTTATCTTAAAAATCATATACCAGCTAGTATAATGAAAAATAAAATAGTCAACTGCATTTCTTACTTGAAAATGCTATACTTGATGCTAGTATTTTTCATCTACTTCTGTTGTGACAAGTTCGTGGATGTCCAGCCTTCTATGGCATGCTCACACAACGGGTATATTTATTTGAAGAAGCCTAAGCTAAAGCCAGTGGCCATTAATTTTCACTATTTGGTTGTTTTGTTTCATAGAATTTTGATCAGAACAAACTAGAGGAAGAAATGAGAAAACGAAAAGAAAGAGTGGAGAAGTGGAGGGAAGAGCAACGCAAGAAAGCTATGGAAAACATAGGAGAACTGAAAAAAGAAATTGAAGAGATGAAACAGGGGAAAAAATGGAGTTTAGAAGATGATGATGGTATTTAAGTTTTTCTATATAACAGTTAAAATAATTTTGTTCTTAATATTTTATTACATTATCTTCAAAGCATTTAATCACTTTTCAGATTGTGAACTATAAAATAACAAAGCCTAAATCTGGTCATGGCTTCAAATGGTTTAAGATACAATTAAGATTAACAAATCGCAGAGATCTCTGTGAGGAAAAATGATACAGTAATAAAACTGAGCTGTAACTATTTGGGTAGACTAATAATTTGACACACAGGAGCACTTTTCTCTTTCCCTGTTTTATTCCCATCTTTCTTGCTCTTATTAGATGATGAAGAGGAAACTGCAGAAGGAGAAAAAGAAGGCAATGAGGTTGAAGATGAAGAGTTAGATCCTTTGGATGCTTATATGGAAGAAGTAAAAGAAGAGGTGAAGAAGTTCAATATGAGAAGTGTGAAAGGTGGAGGTGGGAGTGAAAAGGTAAAATCACTGATTAAGAATTCTTATCTTTGTCTTCTAAATAGCTTTGTGTTTAAATATCAAAATGGCTTTGAAAAAAAAAAGGGAGAAATGCAAAAATCATGAAGTTAGATGCATTTAATGCCTGTTTCTTTGTGCTTTTATCAGGCTGTTTTATCAAGCATTAGTCTGATAAAATTTCACTGAAGCAGAAAAAAAACCCCAAACCCCAGCGTAATGCATTCAGAAGTACAAATATTCTGTATATTTTATACAGTATGTTTTTTGTTTTATATGACAGTGTAATAATTTTTCTTAATTTCTGTAGAAATCTGGGCCAACTGTTACCAAGGTAGTAACCGTGGTGACAACCAAAAAGGCAGCTGCAGAGTCAGAAAAGAAGAAAGGGGAGCTCATGGAGAATGACCAAGATGCAATGGAGGTAATGGAAGTGTCTTGTATTTCTACTATGAAAAGGCAGCGTGCCTCTTATAAGAGGCATGAGAATGCAGATAGTCCTGGGATTTTTCCATCTTGTAGGAGATAACCATTTAGTTATTTGATTTGCAGAACTGTGGTCACAAGATTTTTGATCTTACACAGTTTCTTGTTGTTTGTACTGGGTGGTGGTGGTTTGTTTTTTTCAGAAGGAACTGAATGAATGCATCAGGTTGTCTGGCTTTGTAATTCTTCTTAATATGACCAGGCTGGTGTTGTCACATGTAGTGTGTGTTCAGTTCACATTCCTGAAACTGGGCAGCCAGTTCTGGTGGTCCTGTATTTGAATGACCCACGAGCTAGTGTAGAGTGTTTGCATGTGTGGACTGAGCAGCTGAGTACATAGTCGCGTGTATCTGATCTGGAAAAAATAGAGTTTGTGTGTAATTTCTGCTGAGTTTCTTTGTAAGTATAGATACACTAATTTTCAAACGACCTGGAAGTTACAGATCTCAAAACACTTGCTAAATCATAACGAGACATCTCTTAGCACAAACAAGAGGTAGATGTTCTCATTTGTAGAAGAGGAGTTTGATTCTGCCTAGGGCTGCCAAATGCTATGCCATCTCATGTGTTCTAGTAGATAGCACCCTAAACCAAAAATATAAGCATTTTCTGTTACACTCGCTGTAAATAACAAATGTGTTTTAGTAGGAAGAGGTGGTACAAGTAGATAAATGTAAGCTGCCCTCTCTGGATGTTGGTTCAGTGAGCTGGTAGATCTTCCCCTAGTCTTTACAGTATGTGATTTTTTGCATGTTGGGCAGTGGCAGGTCAGTGTGAATACTGAATTTTAACAGAACAGCGCTCTGGGATTCTCACAGAACCATCTTGCTCATTTGTTGGACCTGAACTTCTCAGAATTATTCTTCTGTGTCCAAACTGCTTTCGTGAAATGCTCTCAGGAGAACAGGAATATTGAGTACTTAATGTGGTGGTGTGTGGTGCTGTAGGCCCGAATCGTGGTTGAGGGTATGGGTGTGTTGCTGTCGGGAAGCTGGAGGGACAGCCTTGCCCGAGTCGTAGACTGGGTGCCCCGCTAGCACTGAGACTCAGCTGGGCCGTGCCGAGCTCTGTGCTGCTGCAGATGCAGGAGTCGTTTAAAGCTGAGCTGGGTGCATCTGTCAAGCTGTGACTGCAGTGGGATACAGGTCGGTGGTATGCTGGCTGGATTTTTTTTCTTAGTATTTTCCTCTTACAGTTTCTGTTGTGTGGCAGTGATTATTTCTGAATGATGAGGCTGGCAGGTGGTATTGGTAAAGTTGTCAAAGTGGTATGGAACATGGTGCACGTTAGGGTTTAGGAGAAACATGAACTAGGTGGAAGACCAACTGGGACTTGTTCTTAAACTGAGAGTGGGTTTTCAGTATCTGGTCTAAAAGGATAAGGGGTAACTGTTACTTCTCAGTAAAGTTCCTCTATAAATGAAAAACCAGAGCCTCTCAGAATACCATTCACACTGATTCACACACAAATTATAATCTATACAGTATTCTTCAGAAGAGGAGGAAGTTGATCTTCAGACTGCCCTGACTGGCTATCAGACCAAGCAGAGAAAGCTGCTGGAACCAGTGGATCACGGAAAAATAGAATATGAACCTTTCCGGAAAAACTTCTATGTTGAAGTACCAGAACTGGCTAAAATGACCCAAGAAGGTAAGGACAAACACAACCAGAACACCTGGGGTACTATTAAGGAAGAGAGTGACAGATTTTGATATGCAAAGAAACAGCAATTTTTTTTTATTATTATAAAGAGCTTTTGGAGCAACTTGGTATAGAAAAACACTGAATCAGTTAGGTCACTATTATAACTTTTAATTCTGTATGAGGCTTTGATTGAAAAATTTACCCGGGTCCTTTCCACATACCTCCTGTATTTATGTGTAACAAGCTAAAAACTGTGTTTCTGGTGGTGATAAAATTTGTATGTCATGTTCAGGGACAGATCAAGAATTTTTTGGTGAAGGTAGTAGAGAAATGTCAGTTTTGACTCTGTTGTAATGCAAACTCTATTTCAGAGGTGAACGTATACAGGCTGGAGTTGGAGGGAATTACAGTCAAGGGAAAAGGCTGCCCCAAACCAATAAAAACCTGGGTACAGTGTGGTATTTCCATGAAGATTCTCACCGCCCTCAAAAAGTAAGCGAGCACTTAATGAACTATATCATGTTTGATTTTGCTCACTGTGTTCTATCATGCGTTAGTGTGAAACACCTTTTCTTTGCCGCTTAATGCAACAAGTCCATGTTTGTAGACATTACATACCTAGTCATCAGTGTTTATCACTCAGTATTGAGCTAGTGTTACGAATTATGCATTGCGCTGTTCGTATCATGCTTTTGCTGTTCATTTTTAAGTTGTATTTTTTTGAATGGCACTGATATGCGTATGTAAATGAATGTGCAAAATTTTTTAGGATGACTTTATGACTCACATCTGTAAAATCCTGTTTTGTTCTTAAAATATCTTTTTTTCCTTTCTTTAAGACATGGCTATGAAAAGCCTACTCCCATTCAAACCCAGGCTATCCCGGCAATTATGAATGGACGTGATTTGATTGGCATTGCTAAAACAGGAAGCGGAAAAACTATTGCATTTCTGTTGCCTATGTTCAGACACATTATGGATCAGAGGGCGTTAGAAGAAGGAGAAGGTCCCATAGGTATAAAGATTTTATTTTCGAAGTCACTATTTAAATAAATAAAAACTCAAACATACATTTTAGAAGTGTCTTCAGTTCTTCTCTTGGGTTGGTTATAGGGAGGAATGCTTACTTACCAATGTCCATTAATGAGTGGCTTTTTTTTTTTAATTTCATTAATGAAGACCATGATATTTAGTGTTGTTTGTGACCAATGTGCTGTCTACCGTTGTTTCAAGAGCACTTGCATGTCCATATATCTGGGAGACCTTACTCCTTTGATCTTGAAACTTTGACCAGGTTTCCACCCCATTTTCTTAACTGTCTTAATAATTACCTCTTCTGTGAAATTCTGTGAAAAAAAAAATATGTATTTTTAAAAATACATGTAAGTAAATTGCTGCAAACATAATTACAGATTAATTTTTATTGTATGAATAACAACATCTCCTACATTACAATGTATAATGAAAATACTTTGCTTTTCAGCTGTCATTATGACACCTACTCGTGAGTTGGCTTTGCAGATTACCAAGGAGTGTAAGAAATTCTCAAAGACACTTGGACTTCGAGTTGTCTGTGTTTATGGAGGAACAGGAATCAGTGAACAGGTACACAAAAGACATACCGTACTTAACTTTATTAGTTAATGTTAATTTTGCATTTAATTTAGTCCCTTTCTCTTTCTTGTGAGTCCAGTACATTTGCAGCCTTCCTAATTAATTTTCTCTGCGTGAATGGTAGTTATGGTAAAGCTGAAGCATTTGCACATAACTTAGCTTTAAACATACTGATCTTCTTGAAAATTGTATAGTCCTTAAAAGTTTCAGATTTTTTTTTTTAGGTATCTACTGAGCATCACAGTAATTCAACTATTAGTGGGATGTGATAGTTTGAAAATTATTGAGAAGCTATATTTTTACAAAAGTTCCCCTCAAAGTAACAAAATCCAGAAAGTGTTAATTTTTGGTTTATTGCATTATCAAATACTGCATGTTAAGAGTAATTTAGAGATTAATTTCAAGGGTTTCTCCCCACACACACCCATTTATGAAAGCAACACAAGTGACTGTCTGTGATGGAACATGGTTTATTTAGTATCAGTTGTCCCTGATATAACACGTGACATTTCTTATAGGCCTTTAACTGTCTACAAGCCTATATCCCCTTTATAACTACTTAAGATGAAAGTAAATTAAGTTGTCAGAGGTTACCCTTTCAGAAAGAAAGTTTTCCAAAGACTTAAAGAAATCGTTAATTAAATCTTTACATATCACATTAGTAGAACAGCTGTATTACAGCATACGTTGGTGTTTTTTTTGCAGAGAGATACATGTGTTTTTAAAAAACAGAAAAACCAAAGCAAAACCCCACTCTAATCGTTTGCTTACTGTATTTTAAAATCAGATAGCTGAACTCAAAAGAGGTGCTGAAATTATTGTTTGCACACCTGGACGTATGATTGACATGTTAGCAGCAAACAATGGTGAGTAGAAAACTTTTTGCTATGGAGAATTTTTTATATTTGTTGTGTAATTCTAACAAATTCAAAAGATCATGTATTTTGATAAATGGTCTTACAGAATTTTTTTATATCTCTTCAGGCTGCACTACCTAGCTATTGAGAATATATAGCACCAATTGACTTTTTTGGGGAGGACAGGAAATACTACATTCTTGAAGAGTTTCTCAGAATGTTTAGCATTTTAAACTTAATGTGCTGGTCCAAATTTTTTAACTTCAAGTCATTTAGATAAAGGTTATATAAGAGCTGCTTATTTTGTCTGCCCATTGATACTTCTTTATTGTTAGAGTAGCTCAGCTGTTACCCACTCTTACATAAGAGCATCTGACTGCCTTTATCTGTTGGTTTTAAAAAAACAAAGAAGCCCTCCCTAAATAACTGTCCAAAGTAAAAGAGCTGACTTTGTATCAGATATTCAGATTGATTAAACTGAGCCACTGCAGCTTTAAGAGGTTTTGTCCTAGTGTAACCATTGCATGCTTATTAGATAAAGTTTTATTATTAAATTATTCCACATCAAAACCTCTACTAAACTGTTGACATTATTTAACTTCTGTGGAAAAAGTACCTTCAAGACATATAGAACTGGGCTTCCAAGACTTAAATCGTCAAAGGTAGGTACATTAATGCTGTTCCCAAGTAATTTTACAAATTTATTATTTGGGGATGAATCTGTTAAGAAGTTAAATAGATACGTAGATTTTAAGAAATATTTATTTTGTTCCTTAAGTATGAATTTCATCTCTTAAAGAAATGCAGCGCTAAATCTCTAAAAAATAATTTGAGGGTTCAGTTGCAATTTGCTGAAGCTGAAAGGACCAAGTTCTACTGTAGTTTGATAGGCACATATCTGAGTGATATTTCTAGAAAATTTGAGAAATCTGTTCCATTCTGAGAGCATTTGACAGTGTCACTACAGTTGTTTGGAACTGAATGTGTTCACGTTTGTATTGTTTGAAAGTATGATTCTTAAATCCTTGAGTTAAATCCTTCTCATTAAAGGGAATCTCTTAGCTTTTTGTTTGGGAAGGGTGCTAATTATCCTGTCCATCTTTATAATTTCAGAATGTTCACAGATACACAACTTGCTTATTTTGTTTCCAGCTGTCCCAGAGTTTGGGGTGGTTCTTAATTTTAAATTTAGTAGTGGTACTGGGTAGGTTTTAATCTTACATATATTTATTTTTAAAACACTGCTTACTCTGTTTTATGCATATTATTAGCAGTTAATTAGAATTAGTATGATTATCCTCAAATAGTTATTTCTAGCTCCGAGGAAGCGTTACAGATTATATGTGTAAAAGGAATTTTTCTGAGGCTGCAACAGTTAGCACTGGACTTTGCCTTCCACACATGCGCTGTAATCTCTAATATGTTTTTTTCTAGGTGGCGCTGTCAGATAATGGCTGATGTGGCTCCTTGCTTCATCTCAGTCTTAGTTTTATGATGTGTTTTGGCGAGGGCAGTTTTCTGAATTTTACAGGTTCTTCTGGCCCTATGATGGTATGCAAGAGAAGAGTTTGACAAAATAAAGGGCCTTGTGCATACTTACACATTTCCCAGAATGTATATGTGATTAAAAAGAGAACATTAAAATTCACATTTAGTGAATTTATTTTAAAAAATAATTAATGTCTTTGTTAGAAGATAGTGAGACCATATATCATTTTTAAAAATATATTCCTGAGGGAAACTAGATTTCCATTTGATTTTGTTTCCCATGTGTTTTTTCCTCTCCTTTCACAGGTCGGGTGACGAATCTCCGCAGAGTCACATATGTTGTACTTGATGAAGCAGACAGAATGTTTGACATGGGTTTTGAGCCTCAGGTAATTAGTGACATGAGTGATATTGCCAAAGATGTTGTTTTCCACTTAAAGGATTTTGTAATGCCACGTTACTATTAGACTGCCAACAAGTGTTCAGAAAGATGCGCTACATACAGACAACTGACTTTAATTTTTCTATTATCCTCACATGCTTTGTGTTCAATAAATTCTTATATGGCTTAGATCTTTCTCTAATATACTGTTCTACCTTTTTTCTTACACGCTTGTTTTGGATATTTGTGACCATGTTGTAACCCTATGTAATTCCTTGATACAGGTGTGATATTAGTAGTTGTAGCCTGCTTATAAAGTGTTTGATGTCTCCTAGCAATGTCGTGCAGGACACAGGAACAAGATGTTGGAAATGTTGGTGGCAAATTACTTGCTGGCAGCTTTGGACATCCAGGACTCTCTTTAAGTTATCATCAGGCTATATTGTCCTGCCAGACTAGGAAAACTGCCTTATTTTGTGTCTTGATCTTGAGCTGTAGGGTTTCTGCTGCATGTCTTAAGGTTTCTGTTGGGCTGTTGTCAGGTTGCATATTACCACTCGGCTTCCTTTCAAATCCAGCAAGTTTTGCTTTTCTTCCAATGCCAGCATCTAGGTCCCGAGAGATCTGTAAAGAAATGTTTTACAGCCTGTGTACTGCAGATACCACCTGACTTTAAAGATGACAGCTCTGTTTGTGCATGAAGTACAATTACAGCACTTGGGTGTTAACGAGGAATGTTCTCTTAAACCAGGTTATGCGCATTGTAGACAACGTCAGGCCTGATCGTCAGACTGTCATGTTCTCTGCTACTTTTCCCAGAGCTATGGAGGCACTAGCTCGGAGAATTCTAAGTAAACCCATAGAAGTGCAGGTCGGAGGCAGAAGCGTTGTCTGTTCTGATGTGGAGCAACATGTTGTGAGTATCACACATCTGCCTTGCTTTATCTTCTCATTTGATTCCAAAAGATTATTTCCAGCAATATTGAATATAAACCAATATACCCACAGAGCTTTTATTTTTAAAAGTTTAGCGAGCTTATTAAACGTGAACTCAGAATAAACTAACCTCAGTTTGCAAAGGCAACGTGATCACTTTCTGTTTAAAAACTTGATTTTAAAAATACCACCAAGCTGAACAGCAATTTTGTCACTAGCTGTGGAAACAGCCTGAAAAAGTCATCTCCTATTCCTGATTTTTATTTGTATGCACCCTGAATGTGTTTAATGACTTAAGAAAGGACCTGGGGGTGTTGGTTGACAGTGGGCTGAATATGAGCCGGCAGTGTGCCCAGGTGTATCGTGGCTTGTATCAGAAATGGTGTGGCCAGCAGGACAAGGACAGTAATTGTCTCCCTCTGCTCAGCACTAGTGCGGCTGCACCTCAAATTCAGCTGTGTTCAGTATTGGGGCCCCTCACGCCAAGGGGGATGTTGAGGTGCTGGAGTGTGTCCAGAGACAGGCAACAGGTCTGGGGCACCAGCCTGATGGGGGGCAGCGGGGGTAGCTGGGGGTGCTCAGCCTGCAGAAAAGGAGGCTCAGGGGGGACCTTCTCACTCCCTACAGTTGCCTGACAGGGGTGTAGGCAGGGGGGGGTCGGTCCCTTCTCCCAGGTGACAAGTGACAGGATGAGGAATCAGCCTCAAGTTGCGCCAGGGGAGGTTTAGGTTGGAGATTAGGAAAAAATGCTTCACTGAAAGGGTGGTCAAGCACTGGCACAGGGTGCCCAGGGAGGTGGTGGAGTCATGTGTGGAGACATGTAGATGGGACACTTGGGGACATGGTTCAGTGGTGGACTTGGCAGTACCAGGTTAACAGTTGGACCTGATGATCTGAAACATCTTTTCCAACCTCAATGATTCTATACGATTTTATGATTCTAAGATACAAGTTACACTCTCTCTACTTTGCTTTTGTATGTATTTTTCTAGATTGTCATAGAAGAGGAGAACAAGTTTTTGAAGTTACTGGAGCTACTTGGACACTATCAGGAGAAAGGATCAGTTATCATATTTGTAGATAAACAAGAACACGCTGATGGGTTGTTGAAAGATTTAATGAGAGCCTCTTACCCTTGCTTGTCTCTTCATGGAGGTAATCTGCAATCTTAAAGATTTATATAAACAACTCCAAACCAGAATGTTGGTATTCAGTAGTTAGAAAGTGAAGTTACTTAGTTCCTGTATAGTACCATTTATTATTTCTTCCTAAGCAGGTTTGCTTATAATTGGGGAAGATAATTTGTCTCTTAATTTGAAAGAGATGTGATAGTTTTCAGTAATTGCTCTTTATTCCCTGTGAGATCTCATCAGATGCCGAATCTTGTCTCTGTCCAACAGGATTGTTACTGAGAGTTAACATCTCCCAGGGAATATTGCTAACTACTTGCTATCGTAGAACAGTGAAGCCATTGGGGGCATATTATGTGATATTTTTATTTGAGATTCCACAATAACAGCAGCTACTGTTTCACTTTTCTGCCATCAAGTAGTAATATAACGGAAGTAGTTTAGTAGCAAGAGGAGGAAATCTCTAGAATATCGTCCATCCCAGAGTATTTTAAAACTTTCTATATATAATGCTCTTAAAATTACAGTAGCCAATAACTACAAAACCACTGTTCATTTAGTGCAACAGTGGAAGAGGGGAAAAATATTCTCATTCTATTGAGATTTCTATTGTTTTTAGAGAACAGACAGAGCCTCCAGATGAGGTCTTAGCTAAGTGTAAGAAATCAAATAGGAAATTATATTAAAGAAACTTTTGAGGATCTTGGAATGGGAAAGCATCTTTTTTGTAATGAAAAAACTAGAAGTTTTGTTATTCTGGATAATAGGCTAAGAGATTTATTATTCTGATTAATGTGTTTCACTGTAGAAGAATGAAGCTGGGTTAATTAGCGTTGATAATATACAAATGTGGGCTGGCTTCAGAAGCGGGGGTTGGCTGGTGTAGATGAAGTGCAGGTGTGGCTGGTTCTGTGAAGAGGTTGGGCAGCCAAGGAAGAGAGAGGAGGAAGAAGCAGAGAAGAGAGAGAGAACATGTGCCCTGGATGAGGAGAGACAAGGAGGAGGCAGCAGAGGGACTGGCACGGAGAGTCTGTTGGTATGAGATGGTAAAAGACCTTGTTGCAGCCGGCTGGTTTGGAGAGTGCTGTGACATTTCGCCTGTAAAAGTGTGAATGTATTGAAATTTTATTTGCTTAGGCTTTTGGTTCTTTGAAGTTGGAGGGTGTTTTGACTTGTGTACAAATTACTTTGGCTCAAAGCAGAGCTTTACAATTTTACTATTTTGTCTGGTTTCTTGCAGGTATTGATCAGTATGACAGGGACAGCATAATTAATGATTTCAAGAATGGGATTTGCAAGCTTCTGGTGGCCACCTCTGTAGCAGCAAGGGGCTTGGATGTAAAACAACTGATGCTGGTGGTCAATTATAGCTGTCCCAACCATTATGAAGATTATGTGCACCGAGCAGGCCGAACTGGACGAGCCGGCAATAAAGTATGTATAATTCGTTGCCTGCTTTAGTTTTTACTGTAATTTTTTCCTTATTTATTGCTTGATTAAGGTGTTTCTAAGGGATAGCTACAGAAGGAGTAGTTGACATCATTGGAGGGAAGAGGGTTTTCCTTTAGTGTGTGTCGAAGGGGTTTGAGTGATCATGTGTAAAATATATTTTGAATTTTAGTGCTATGAAAGTTGGAACTTACATGTCCATCAGATGTATGAATGTTCTTTTAAATCCCATTTGTGGCTGAAGGTTTGGGTGTTTTTCAGTGTTGGAAATGTGCCTTGCTAATTTATAAGATTTTATTTTCTAAACTTTTAACTATGACAAGGTTGAAAGGAAAGACTTCAGTTTCTGCCATCTGTGGTTGATTACAGTTTCCTGGGAAATCACATTATTCATTCTATATTCTCGCTAGAAAAAGTTTATACGTGAATATCATGGTTACTTTTGTTGACCAGAACAACAGCATCTGTGCAAGGGTGCTTCAATAAATTTAGAGATAAAGTGTCTTTAGAGATTTTTTTCTTTATTATCTTTTAAATTAATTTTGACCAGGGGTATGCATATACATTCATTACTGAGGATCAGGCACGGTATGCTGGTGATATCATTAAGGCTTTGGAATTGTCGGGGAATCCAATTCCTACTGATTTAGAGAAGCTCTGGGCTGACTTCAAAGACCAACAGAAGGCTGTAAGTCATTCTTTGTTCTGTAGTGGGCTTTGGTCTGGGTTTAATGCGTATGCACATGGGTCCAGTTGCACAGTATGCATACATGAGTCATCTCACGGATTTCATTGAGTACACATATGTATGCTTAGGTAAGCATGTAAGTGTTTTCAAGATTAGGATCTTGAATGTCGTTTACAGGACTGTTCTTGAGAATTTAGATGTCATCTGGTATGAGGTAAAGAAACGCCTACTGTGTAAGGGTCACTTCGGCTTTTATCAAAATTCACGTAAAAGATAATGAAGTTCTTTTACAGAATTTGTATTACTGTTTCTAGAGCTCTCACCATTAGAGGATCTTGCTCATGCTGAGAAGAGTGATTTCAGAGTTTTTCCAATACAAAAACTGGAGGGTTTTGTTTACTGCATTTGAAAAGCATTTAAAATATGTATTTACAGAAAATCCCAATAGCGTATTGTTTCTATCTGCTGAATTAACATAGCTTTTTTATTACATTTAATTGTAAAATACAGGGTTTTAATTTGAAGAGCTTTCTCAATGTGCAGGATTTGCTTTTTAAAATAAATAACTTCAAAATTATTGATATAATTTTGTATTTATAAATATCAATTGTAATTTTAAAGTTCTAAATATGGAATACCTGTTTTTGTTTTCAGGAGGGAAAGTTGATTAAAAAAAGCAGTGGATTCTCTGGCAAAGGTTTTAAATTTGATGAAACAGAACAGGCTTTGGCTAATGAAAGAAAGAAGCTACAAAAAGCAGCTCTTGGCTTGCAGGATTCGGATGATGAAGATACAGCTGTTGATGTAAGCACCTGAAAATAACATTGAAACTGCCTAAGGATTTTCAATATATTTGTTTTTTCCCCAGTAGGTTACATAACTTGTTGCAGAATGCATGGATTTTTGTTACTCTGTATCCTATGCTACTGACTGATTCCATGAGTTAAATCTGTATGCATTCTTCAGTATAAAAAATATATATAGCTATGAAGATCAAGATCTGTGAAGATCTTTAAAGTCTCTTTCTGACTTACCAGTATTTTATACTTAATATATGTAGTTATGTAAATGTCACATTTTTTTTCTTTATAATATTATTCTTATGTAAATTAAATAGAATGATTGCTTTCAATTACAAACAGGTTTTTTTACTTTCAGTGCTTTAAAGAAATCCTTAGTAGCCTTTTCTATTTCTAAATCCTCATTAGATTCCTTTCTTAATGTTTGTTAGACTATTGTTAGACTACTTTTCATGACCTTTAAAGTAAATACTATGTTCAAACTTTCCTGATTATTAGGTTTCTGTTCCTTTCGTGTTGTGCTTTTGGGTAGGCTTCTATCATTTTTATGAGATTAATTTATTTAAAAGCATGTAATCTAGATACACCTCAGTGTTTTCTTTCTTTAGGGTGATAAGATTATCTAATGGTAAATGCAGTGATCTAATAGTTGTTATTTTCTTTAGATTGATGAACAAATTGAAAGCATGTTTAATTCAAAGAAAAGAGTAAAAGACATGGCAGCACCAGGAACGTCGAATGCTCCTACACCGTCAGCTGGGAATGCAGAAAAACTGGAAATTGCTAAAAGATTGGCTTTGAGAATCAATGCCCAGAAGAATCTTGGAGCAGAGGCACAAGTATTGGTTCCCTTCCACTTTAAGGTCAGACTCTTTACAGAGCAATTTTTTTTTTTTTTTTAAGGTTGTTCAATTCTTTGTTCTGTGGCTGCCAGTTTAGTTAGTGTTTCTGCACACTAATAACATAGAGCATTATTTAGTTCATTTGTGCTGGGCTAACTCAGTTATAAGTTGTAGGATTGTTAATTGAGCTAATATGATGATAAGATTTAATACAGAACTGGAAATGCTTTGTCTGCCCTGGCAAAGAGTTAATTTGTTACTGATAGAATTACACAATTAGGCTTTCTCAGCTTTAGCAGAGTTGCAGAACATCTTTCTCTGCTGAAGCATGTGATATATGATCTGTGTAGTTTTAGAACAATGTGGTCTAGAAAGTGCAAAGGTATTTTGAGCTGAAGATACAAAAGACCAATAACATCTTTTCTGTGCAGGTGTGAGCAGAGTTATTGCGTGGAAGGAAAGAAGAGAAAGCAAAATTCAGAGGATGTATTTGTTATGTGGACAATTATGTAGAAAGCTTTAATGAAACCCTTGTGGTTGTGTAGGGCTTCTTTTGGCTACCTTGGTCTCAGTGTGGACCTTTTTTTTTTTTAATACAGGATGTGATGCAGCAGGCTACAAATGCTATCCTGAGAGGAGGCACAATTCAAGCACCTACTGTATCTGCCAAGACCATTGCAGAGCAACTGGCTGAAAAAATCAATGCTAAGCTCAATTATGTGCCCATAGAGAAACAGGAGGAAGAGAAACAGGATGGAGGACAAAATGAATCCTTTAAGAGATATGAAGAAGAATTAGAGATCAATGACTTCCCACAGGTGAGTAATCATTTTGCTATAATCAAGTGTAAATGACCATTACTTAACAAAAGCTGTCTTCAAAGCTGTAACTGGTTATACCAATAGAATATTTTATCCCATTTCTTATCATACCTAATTGAATTTACTGCATTATCTGTGATTACTTCTCAGCTTATAGATGCACAATGCTTTGGACATATTCCAGAGAATATCAGAAAAACAAGCATTCCTTATTATACAAAAATCTTTTTGCCCTCTGCCACTGACTTCTGTCATATCCAAATCTTTGTCACCATCTGGCATTTTATTTCAAAGGCCATGTGACTGGTACTGCTCTTTGCTTTTCTTTTTTCTTTTTCTTTTTTTTTTACTTTAGTATTTTTGCCATTCAGAATTTTGCTGTTATAGTCTACCTCATCTGTTATTTTGAGGATTTATATTCCACAGTATGAAACACAAATTCCTTGTATTTGTCTTTGTGGTTTTGTCCAGGTTTGCCTTATTTTATCAAGTTGTAGTGTTATTAGTTTGTTACCCTTCCCTCTCAGAAATCCTGTTAATTTTTATCCTGAGCAGTTTCTCATTCATAGAACATGTAGCTTTTGTAATTTTGCTAACAATTCTTGTAACCCTTTAAGGATACGCTTGTTAGGTACAAAGCATTGCCTGCTGCTAATGGCTAGACAGGTAACTGTTCTGTTGTCCTCGTGTGCGTCTGCAAATAATAAAATCTCAAAGATCTACAATTTGTTTAGTTTTTTTTAGAACTGTACTAGAAAAAAATAGCTCTCTTCTGCCCTTCTTTTTGTTCTTCAATAATCTGTAGTATCCTATCTTCTCAGAAACAATGATGTATATGGCAGCTCTTCAGTGGGAGTCATCACTGCTCATTACGTCCCCAGAAAATCTTTATAAGGGAGATGGACTCATGTTGCACTGTGCACATGTATAATACTGAACACAGTGCAGATCTGAGATGACAAAGTGATAGCCTAAAGCAAGAGTGACAGCTGACTGTAAGCTGTTTTTTACAGAAGTACCACCCAACCATTTGGTACCGTCATGTGTAAGATGGGCATAGGGTAGCTTTCCTGATTTTGGGTGCAGTAATTTCTGACAGTCAGATGAATGCTGATAAGGTACCTCTTGTAGAGAGAATATGTAATGGGCAAAGTTTTGATCCAGGGACGTACAATTTGCCTTTAGAGGCTGATTCCAAAGTTGGCTTCCGGAAAAGCAGTGGTTTAAGGTAGGATACATGGTATGTTTGCTCAGTCTACCAGAACTGAGAAACGGAATGAGGACTGGAAGGGATCATTCTTCCTGTCAGAAACAGCAGTGTGAGCTTCCCCAGTCTGGTCCTAAGTCCTCTTATTTTGAATGCCAAAGCTCACCATGACAAAAAAATTTGTCTTGATCTATAAATGACTTACAGCAATCTACTAGATACTTTCTAGTAATTTAATTGTCTAAATTAATGGCATGCATTTATCATAGTTAAGTATTTTTGAGGATATTGTAGAGATTTGGGACAAGTTTTACAGGATTATGAAAAACAACTGGCAGTGTTTATTCCTTAGGCTTTATTTATGGATATTTTAAGTTTACTTATTTTTGTCTTTAGCCGATGAACTGTGTAGAAATAAATAGCATTTATTTTCTTAAAGGCAGTTACTTGCAGCCAGTAACAGTATATGCTTGCCCTTGAAGTCTATTCCTGTACAAAAAGTGCTAAATAAAATACTTGAGTGCTGCTTCAGAAAATCACAAGAAAAAATGACAGATTTGGAACTTTCAGTGTAGCAAAACGGAAGGTCATTATAGTTCTTGCTTCAATAGTACCGTGTATCCATTCTCTGTTCTCCTTCTTCCATACCTTTATCTTGCTGACACAAGAGGCAGATTTTGTTGAATACTTGCATAAACATAACTGGCTAAAATTTCAGTCTACATTTTTAGAGAATGCTGTGAGTGATTTTCGCAGTGCATGTTCTTGTTGGTTGTCTAAAATGCCAGCTGACCTTTAGATTGCCATTTTGTACGATGCCTTTCTCCTTGTTGATCCTTCCATATCCTTTACCTTGCAGACTGCCAGATGGAAAGTTACCTCCAAAGAAGCGCTACAGAGAATCAGTGAATATTCTGAAGCTGCTATTACAATCAGAGGAACTTATTTCCCTCCAGGCAAAGAACCCAAGGAAGGAGAACGAAAGATTTATTTGGCCATAGAAAGTATGTATTCGTTTTTGTAAATGTTTAAAGATGTGAGCCAAGTTCTGTAATTGGACATGGAATCCCTGCAGTGATAGTGTTTGGATGCTTAGTTACAAACCCACTGTAGTTAGTTTGCAATTACTAAAGAAGCACTCATTTATCTTGATGTGCTTTGTCAAATGATGCATGGGGATCACAGAGATGCTTCTCCTCGGAAGACTGACCTGCCACAGAACAGCAGCAAACATATGGAATCTGTTTGAAAGAAAGAGAAGGAAAAAAGGCAAGAAACATAGATTAGAATAAGCACGAGGACATCTGTGCCAGTGTGAAATAAGGAAGAAAACAGAATTGTGTGAGGTTTGGCTGTTGAAGGTATTAAGAAATTAACTAGTACTACAACAAAAACTTTGCAAATCTCATGGTGGTTGAGTAGAGTGTTTCTCAAAGAAACCTCTAATCCTAGGTATTTCTGAATAATTTAATTTATGACTGTCTGTTTTAAGTATCTTCCTTTAAAACAGAACGCAGTCTAGCTGTGGCAGTCCATACAATTCTAGTGTTCCTCAGCAAATAGTTGCAGATATCCAGCAAGTTTTACAGTGTTTCTGAAAGCAGCCAGCAGTGTTTATTCTGTAGGCTTCACATACAGAAATTGTTTAAGACTGTAATATTTTTTTTTTTCCTTCAGGTGCCAATGAACTGGCTGTGCAGAAAGCAAAAGCAGAAATCACACGACTTATAAAAGAGGAGCTCATCAGATTGGTGAGTGAAATATCTAGAATCCAGAGGGAAAGTGCCTTAGTTTATGCTTCATGAGATTAATTTTTACAAATGTTGACACTCTGGCATACATTTTTATTAGTATCAGGGGCTGGGATCTATAGATCTCAAAAACACTTTTCATTGAACGGCCTAGAAGATATATTACTGGGTTCAGCCAGACAGATATAACGGCTGTTATCCAGCCAGCAGATGGAGATAACACATTAACAGAGCTTTTTGAATGAAGACCCCTTAAAGAGTTAGGTCCCAATAAATTTCCTAATTTCAGCACCATCAGGCAGAGGAGAAAATGATTCCCCTCATTTTAATACTTTATTATATACATTGAGAGATTTGTTTTGCCGTCACTTTACAGCATACCCAGCTAATAATCGGCTGTGTTCAGCGTACCGTGTTTTCAAGACACTCTTTTGGGAGATTGTATTTTGAGTTCTCTGGCTGAAGAAACCTCAGCTTTCTCTAAAATAACCCTCAGTGATACTACATTGGACTTGACAGTGTCCTTGGCTTTTTCTCTTAAGTAGCCTTTCAAATTCATCATCAATTTCAGTGGTCCTGCTGAGCCATTATTGATATTCTGTTTCATTTTCAAAATTGTTGAGCTCCCTGTAAAAATGTTTTCCAAAGGAAGGAGATTTCTAAGGAACTGCTTATTTACATGTAATGTGGGATATTTACATGTATTGTTAGTGGGGTTTTATTGCAATTCATTTATCCGTTTTCATTTTTAACTGTGGTTATTCTCTCCTTTATTTGCAGCAAAATTCTTACCAACCAACCAACAAAGGAAGATACAAAGTTCTATGAGTATTTGGAGTTATCTGTCTGCCAGCGGCTGGTGCGTGAAACTTTGTGGCTTCTGTTGTTTTTGCTGTTTACACTGCTTATTGTAAATTAAAAATTTTTTTATTTTGTCTTGCGGACATTTTTTAACAGAAAATTGATACTTGCAAAACATCTTAATTCTCTCCACTGAAGTTATCAGTCTTAAAGCAGACCGGTTTTGGCGGAGCATGATTTAATTTAAAAGTGCAGTTTATACTTTTCATCATAAAGAATATAAAATAAAACAGATTTTAATTTTTCTGACAGACTATACTGTTAAGTAAATTCAACAATGTTGGGATTCGTGTTGGAAATTGTTAGAATGTACCTGCATCATATTGTGGGGGTGCTTCATGCCATATCAGTTTATACTGGAAAAATGATAAAACACCAAAATAAAGGCAGGATTATCTCCTGATCCATAGCATCTCTCTGGCTGGTTCCACACACATCCGTTCCCTGTACAGATGTCCCCTTAAGGTCAGAGAGTCTTGCAGAGATCAGAGTAGAGAATTTTATCCAGAAATACTTGAGGTCTAGTTTTAAGATCTTCTTACCATTTCGTGTCCCATTTTGCCTTTATCATGCAGGTAATAGAACAACTCTTTGGGTTTTTTGTAAAGTGAAATGTTTTGTAGCATGAAAATAGTTTTCCTGGTTTTTTTCTAAACATCAGAATTTTAGGATTTGGTTTCCCCCCCTCCCCATTCTCTGACATAAGAATTGAAAGCCTGTTTAGTTTAAAAAGAAATTCTCAGAAAAAAAGAGAAACCTTTTTTGTAACAAAATATGACTTTGTCACTTTTTATATTGTTCTTATATATACATCTAATGTGATTTTCCCCCCAGGGTTGTTGTCGTTCTTACTGTTAGGACATGGCTTTAAGTAAATAGGAATGATGGTATTTATGAGTGAGTTCCACAAATATTGACTGTCATTGCAGTCAATAAACTAGTGGGACAGGCAGGACCTTTCTTATGGAGGTCTCATCCCCATAACCATTAGTATTCATGATGGACACTTACTACTCTTAAGCATTTAATTTTCCTCTCTACTTATCTGGAGCCTAAGTGGTAGCAGTTTGAATTGTTTCATTGTAGCAGCTGCAAGACTTTCAAGATGATGACTTTCAAAAGGACTTCTCTAGAAAGCTTTTCTTACCTGACACATTGAGAAGAAATGTGTCATTTTAACACAGCTGTGTATATACTGCTTTAACCCTGGTGAAGACAAATCATACAATCTGCACCATGGTTGTATAAATTCACAACTCCTATTTCCAAACTTCAGGTAATTTAAATGACTATTTCTGTTTGCATACAACTGTGTGTTACTTTTAATGTCAGCGTACCTTGTTTGCAGTACAGGAAAGGAAAGTAATGATTATACCGACTTAAAAGTATGCATTTAGGATTAGAACACCCATAATGTAGTAGTTGACAATATTAATAAATCGAGGAGAACAAAGACAAGCAGCACACACAGCAACACTTCTCAAAATGTAAAATGGAAATCTTCCAACTAAAGCCCCATGGTTCCCTTTAAATATGCCAGGTTTCCTTCCGTTAAGAACTGGGGTTTGATGTGTTTCATACAACTTGTTTGTTGAATTGTCTAACTTTTTGACAGTGGCCCCCCCAGAAGAGTGACAGATCTTGGTGTATTTAATGAAGAGCGCTTTCAAGTTTGGACAGCCTGACACTTCTTTAAAAATCTTGTTTCGAAATGTTCGTGTATATATATTGGTATCTCCTAAAAGAGGCATGATAGAGACATTTTTGTGATTTCCAGCTTTGCAGTGTTGGATTTCAGAGATGCAACAATGTATAATCTTTAACTTCCTGGGGTTTTTAAATGCAATGTCAATATTCCTATGTTTTTTAAATTCCAGCAAAAATAAAAGTAATTTCAATGTATATTTTTCAGAAACTGTCTTTCTGAATAGCTCATGTTTTCTGCACTTATTGCTTCTGCGTTTTTTTTCTTAGGGCAGTTAACCTCATACTTTTTGGAGTAGGGTCATGTGTGCAGTAACTAGTGCTTGTGGTTTTCTGCTGGAAATGCAGTGAGGTGCAGCTCAAACTCAGTTAAGAAATTCACAGTGAAGATGTTGGGTAAATGAAAACAGAAGCAAAATGCCTATAAGGCAGAGAAGAAGAAACTCTCAAATTAACAAATACACAAAGAAAAAATAGTGGAAAGAAGTGGAAAATAAAAGCTTGGAGAAGACACGATTAAGTAATGAAAAATGTTATATTTAGTTCTTTCCAAGTGCATCCATGGATACAGACAAGGTCTTTATAAACATCACAGTTTGGGTGCTTTCCAGGGAATCTTCCCTGTACAGATCCCTGTTGGTCACCAGTTGTTGGAAGAGCTCAGGGATGCTGTATTTTTTTTACTTTTTTTTTAATACTTGTCAGCAGAGCTTGTTCTGTTTCTGCCCAAGCTGATACACTACCAGCTTTCTAGGTTGCCTTGTGCTTTCAGTGCTTGAGTAAACAGTGGTATTTTGGGTGGATAAGTGATACAGGTATTTGATACAGGATCATGAATGAGTTTTTGCTTGCATGTCGCAGTAATGCAATGTAGTCGCCACGCAGCGGTGGTGGTGAGGGGTGATACTCTGGGGCTGTTGCCGTTCTCAGGGAACGGGACATTGGCACTTCCAGGTGGCAGTGAAGTAGGAGAGGACTGCTTTGTAGGTGAAGATCTGTGATCTGGAAGAGATGGTGAACCCAGGGAGCGGCTGGAGGCAGAGAAGGGGAGCCCTGTGCCACCATTCCCATGGCAGCCTCCAACCACTGCCTGTGGTCCTGGCCCCAGCAGGTCTGCACCAGTGAGGGGAGGGAGAGAGCAAGTCTCAGTGGCAGCCCTGCCAGCTCCCTTGCTCTCCATGTACGTGGCCCACCAAAGATGCAAACAAAAAAATATTCCTCACCACCTTGTGAAGGGTACTAAGGACATCTCGTCTACCACAGTGGTGGCTGTTTGCATGCGAGAGCTGATGGAGCACAAGAAGCTGCTCTGTATGCACGCTGAGTGGGCGAATAGGTAGAGGTTCTGCTCCACACCCTAGCCAGAATATCAGGAGAGGAGGACTAAATCCAGTGTTCTGGGTGGGAAACAAAAATTCACAGCAGATGAAAAATGCGTGCAGTCACAGTTCAGAATTTTGTACTACCCTAACTTTATATTGCACATCGTTGCCACCCTTTGTTTTGTTAAATAGTTTAAGGCTTACTTTACACGTTAGTCTTTATGCTGTAAAAGTTGTAATCAAAATGTAATGAGTGTAGATCACAGCCTGGCATGTTCCGTAGCTGTTCCCTGTCCTGGTTGCTTGAGATTTTACTTGTACAATTAAAGCAGTGCAGTCTATTTAATGTACACTTGGCTGCTAATTTAATAAAAGATTCTGAGGCTCAAAGTGCCATCTCTAGGAGCTTTTCTCACTTATGTCTTCCAAGTGGAATACAAAGAAGTAAAGATTATTTGTTTAAGCAATTTTAGCTTTGCTAAAATTCTGCGATTGTAATAGCTGAATACAAAACAAACACCAAAGATAGGATTTGGGATTTTCATAAAATAAGAAAAAGATTGCTGGTTTCTTAGGGGGAGCGAGCACACTGTGCTATTTCAGTCCTTCAGACATGTTCATATTAATAAGAAGCGGCGGTTACTGCAGCAAAGCCAGTGACAGAGTTAGAGAGACAGGTACGTGTATCTGTGAGGATGCAGCCTGTGTAGCGTGGCAGAATTAAGAGTTTAGATTTCTGCCATGGACGCATTGGTGGTGCGTTGCTGAACACCTCTATTAAGAGAGCCTTCTCTGAACTGGCCTCAGTAGGCCGGTGGGGTGGTTCTCTGTGTCAGTGTGAAACCAGCCCTTGCACAAGCCTGCTCGCAGGGAGCTGCTTGTGAAGGTCGTGCGCAGCCCCTTTGCGTTCTCTGAGCGTGAGCACTGGGCCCTGTGTGCGCGTTCTGGCCTCCTCACGTGACGCTCGAGGAATGCACTTTCCTTTGATTATTTTTCTTGACCCAGATCTCTTCCAAATATGGTCTCAGCTTAAACAAGTTTGTGTTCTTAGAGCTCGGCGTTTGCAGAAGAAATTCTGGCTTCCAGCTAACCGGCTGTAGGGGGGGAGTGGAGGCAGAGAGCAACCTAAAAATGTAAAGATAAAAGGCACGCAGCTGGACTCAAACTTGTCCCAAAATGTACATTTTGTAAAATGTTTATATAGTGCTAGGGCAGAAGATTTGTTTTCATAATTTTAGCTACAGTGGAAACAAT
The DNA here is from genome assembly GCF_023634155.1 of Falco peregrinus. NCBI lineage: Eukaryota > Metazoa > Chordata > Aves > Falconiformes > Falconidae > Falco > Falco peregrinus. Next base: position 62,385,683 of record NC_073728.1, on the reverse strand, counting down.
TGAAATAAATGACCATTAGTCTGAGTGATTGCCACCCAAACATTGCTTCTTTGAGACACTTCTCATCTGAAACAAATTTAAATGTTTTTCTTTAGTCGAACTCGGAGATACAAAATTGTCAAGCTGGCCAGCATAAGCAGAGGTAAATGAATTAGTATCTCAGAACTAAGTAGTTCTAGTGAGCTAAGAAATTGTTAATAACCTACTGTGGAGTCAGCGTATGATTCTTACGTTATTTTATACTTTGGCCATTCTAAGTACCAAGTTCATCATCACAAACACATTTCTCAGAACAATAAATACCACTGGGCATCCGTTGTGAAACTACCCGCTGAGCAAGGAAAACATTACACTTAATGAAAATCCTTGATCTTAACTAAAACCTACGTTTCCTCCGCCAGTGCATGTCAGCAAGCAAATGAATTTGTAGAAGTTATCAGCTCCAGCAATTCACAGTTAAATAGGCAGAAGGTTGCGGCAGTTACGGTTCTGAACTCTTCCAGCTTGCTCAGCATGCTGCGTAGCTGAGGACCAGGGAGAAGCTCCTGTGCTGGCAGGAGGAGGAACTTGTGCTTTTAGGCCCTTCCTCTCCTTTAAAATTTGGATCCTCCAGTGAGATCTCCAGTAAGGGAGGAAGGGAATGGGACTTTGTGGTCCAGATGTAGAAGAGGGCAGCATTTCATTGCATCTTTTACTTTACAGATTAATTAATGTAATCATTTGCTACTGCTAGTGATGGCAGTCCTTTAGAAGAAGAAGAAGAGGAAACAGATTCACAGCCTGAATAACAGCTGTGCTTCAGGCCCTGGGGAGCTTTCACAAAATAAGATAGTCACAGACCAATTTATTTTTTGTTCTGTTCCTCTTTTTATTAGCGCAGCGTACAGATGAGGAAACCGGACCCTGTTGCTACCAGATTATTTGAGGGCACAAGAGCTGGCTCATCTGGCGTGGGTCTGCCCGGAGCACGATACAGAGCGCTCGCGCGGCAGTGCCTTCACGGAGGCATGTCCAGCTCCAAGGCCAAATGTTCAGATCTTGCTCTTTCACAGCTTCTTGGGATGGAACCTGTCACTGCTTCACATTACAAGTTTGCTCCTCTGTACTATCTGACTGCTTCTGCGTTCTGTTGCGATCACGGTTTCTTCTAGATAAATCAGGGGCCTGAGCCCAGCCTGACTTCTATCACCTTCCAGGCTGATATTAAAAGGAAAATACCAGGATACCAAACAGGTATTGAACTCTACTGCTTTTGATTGGCAGTAGCGTTTCCAACAAGAATTAAAAACAGCATAAAGATGAGGTTTGTAAATAAAGTGAATCATTTGCTAAATTAAGCTAAATAAATGCTGCCTTTCCCTGCTGCTTTTTTATATTGCAAGTGAAGATTCCTGCATGCGTTAGGAAGCACTGGCAAAAAACTGAACCATCATCTTGGCAGGATGTTTCACAGCAATTTTTGGCCTGAAGAGCTCCAAGTATTGTAGAAATGGAGTATCATGGGGTTGGAGTATAGCAGTCAGCTCCCCAAACAACAGCAGGAGAGGAAAATATTTAGAAAAACAGAATTAGCTATTTGTAAAAGCTGTGGGTTCTTTTGAGCCTGGTCCTTCGTGTTTTTATTTTCTAAGACCTCATCTAAAATCTTTCAGACTCTTTCATATGTCAGTCATTTAAGAACTTACATGCTCATACAGACCCTGTGATTTGAAGGTGTATGTGCTACTGTCTATCGATGGCCCAAACCAGAGGAAGGTTTGGGTGAATATACAGTGGCACTGTTTCTGTTACGGTCATTAACAAATGTGGATAAAAAATTCTGTTGGTCATAGCCCACCACAGAGTGGGCTGTCACATTGTTTCTCTGAAAATGACCTTGACAGCAAGAGGTTAGATGGTGAAAAGCCCTAGGCACTTAAAATTCCAGTTTCTATGGGATCTGTTTTGAAATAGTTGAAGTTGCTATTGCCACTCAAAGGTATAAAGTCTTGTTTATAGTGAAGTGCCATTGCAATACTAAACTCTTGAGACCATAGATGGATGAAACAGGGCAAAATATTTAATAATCAACAGCACTTCATTGCAGCTGGTGCTGTAAGATGCCAGTGGAGTGGCTAATGGTACGTGGACTCGACCCTGCAAGAGTTACGTTGGAAATGACTGCCTTCTTCAATGCAAAGCCAGCAGTGAAAAAGAACTCGCCTAATACATTATTTTAATGCAGTCCTAAAGCTTGGCTATTCTATAATGGATTACAACACGTGTATTTTTGGAACAGAATATACCACACTCCTCCCTTCAAATAAAAGTAACGGGAACACCAGGAATCCTAAATCAGCTTCCATGAATGTGCTTAACCATTTACAGTATTTAAAATATACAGGACATGTTCCATGGCTTCTTTTACTATAAAGTCCATGATTTACCCTTAGGAGCCAGATGCAAAGACGAACATGAATAACGCTACTCGTGGTGAAGAACTAGAATGAGAGCTCAGTGCAGGCACTCCCCTGCCTCGTCACAGGCTCAGGGTGATGGGGATGGCTTGCCTGCACTCAAGGCCACTGCACGCCATTGCAGCTGGCCTCGCAGCCTGCCCGGCGGCCCTGCCTCATCCCGTGTGGGCAAGCACGGTGCCGCCGGGGGGAGGCCGGACTCGCCTTGCCCCTCGCCTCTCCCTGCTCGCCTCGCACCTCGGCCGCCCGCCCGCCGCCTCCCGTCCCGCCCGCAGGACAAAATGGCGGCGGGTGCTCGACACTGAGCGCCCGGGAGGCGGGAGGAGCGCCCCGCCGGCCCCGCCCCGCGCACGCTCGCAGCGCGCCCCCGCTGCGCGGCCCCGCTCGGGAGCGCGCCCCGCCCTCCCGCCCGCCCGCGCCCGCCGCAGCGCCGCTCCCTGCAGCTGCCCGGCGGGGTGTGGGGGAGGCGGCCGCTCGCTCCCGCCCGCCTGTCCGCCGCCCTGCAAGGCCGCCCCGATCCCCTCAGGTAGGTGCGGGCCGGGCCTGCGCCCCCCGGCCCCTTCTCCGCGCCGTGGAAGGCGGCGGGCGGGCAAGATGGAGACGCGGCCGGCGGGGGAGGGGAGGGGAGCGCAGCGCAGCGCGGCGGGGCCGTTCCGCTCCCCTCCCCCGCCGGCCGCCTCCAGCCCCGCCGCTGAGGGGAATCCCCCGGTCCCCGCATGGGGGGCCCCGGCGGCGCGCAGTTCCGCGGTGCGGGAGCCCGGCCCCGCAGGGCCGCGGGAGGGGAGCTGCGCCATCGCCGCCCCGTCCTGCTGCCCCCTCGCCCGGGCGGGGTGCGCCGGGCCCTGTGCGCTGCTGCCCGCGCAGGGCAGGTGACACGCGAGGCGAGCCCCTCCGCAGCGACCCGGGCGCGGAGACGGCAGCTGGGGCGGCGGGCCGGGGCAGGAGGGAGCCGCGCCGCCGCTTTGTCCCTTCAGCTGGCCCTCGGCCTCCTCAGGTGGAGCTGGGGCCTCCTGCGCCCCGGCCTGGTCTCGCTGCGCGCTCGGGAATTACTAATTCCCTCCAGCACCCGCCGCTCTCCTGCGTGGGGATAGTGTATGTGCAGTGCTTCTACTTAGAACGTATTTCCATTAGTGTGGGGGATTTGCATGCATGCGTACCGTCCATGGGGGTATTTCCGTAACATACCTAAGTAGCGCATGCCTTGTGTCGTGTCGGGGTACCCGGGTAGCCCCCGATACGTTCCTGCTGTGCCTCTGCCTTCTGGCATGCCGCATGCAAGCCGTGTATGTTCTTGCGGGTAGTTACAGATAGTTTAGTACATCCTTATTTGTGCGTAGCCCTTCTGGGGTAATTAATTAATTAGTTAACAGTTGCACCTTTAGTTTGCACGCATTTCTCACTGGGTATCTCTCTGAAGAAAGTAGCAGTTATTTTGATCCACGTGGGTTTATTTTTGCAAAATGACAGAGTAGGAGGTGCACTCAGTTAATAAATTTCTTAAATTATGGTTTATTTCTATGTCAGTCTTCAGATGCCGCGGTTTCTCTTACAACTTTTTGTGTGTGTGTGTATGTATCCTTCAGGTTTTAGTTGCAACCTTAAACAAAATAAAGTCCCACTTGTTTATCTGTTGACTGTATTGAAGAGATTCAACAAGTGGACTTTGTCTTTCTGCAGTCTAGCATAAGTACGCTGTAGTGGCTGTGTTTGGGTGTGTTGACAGGTGTCTGGAGCCTTTTGCACTAGGCCTGTCACAGAAACCACCGTGGAAGCACACATCAGGAAGATGACGTTTGATCCATCTCTTAAGCTTTAAAATCCTTTTGTGGGAGGAGGTTAGGGAAGGAGGAGAGGGTAGGTGAGATCACCCACTGAGATGAATGAGCACCTCTTACTTCTCTGAGCTATTGTTCTGGACTACCATGAGGTCTGTTCCCTGGGGAGAAGAGCAGGTGGGTGAGAACACCCACGGAGATGAATTAAGCATCTCCAGCTCCTCAAAGCCATTGTTCAAGGCTGTGGTGAGGTCTGCTCCTGTTTACCTGGGAATAGCTCCTTGAGGTGAACGGACAATTCACAAACACTAATAATGCTTTCTTTATAAAGATCTACTTGTACCTGCTCCATCATTCATATGCATATTGAGATTGCCTTGAAGTTTGGTAATTACAGAACCACAGAATAATCAGGGTGCAGTTTCACAACCTTACTCTTCTAAGCCAGTCTGTCTGGCCTGATGGCTGCCCCATCCCCAGATGTGAGGGGTTTTCACCAGCCTCCATTTACTGTGTTCTGTTTAGGACTTGTCATACCCTTCAGTCAGGTCTTCTAAGTTCATTAAGTTGTCCAAGTCATCTTTTCGAGGTCTGATTAGTTTTTTAAGTAACTACGACCGGGGGTAGTGGGTCAGTGGCAGCCAGTGGGTAACATGGTTTAGGCTGACCTGGGACCTCAGTCTGTCTCTGTGGTTCTAATGGAAATGCGTGTTTCCATTCCTCCTGCCTCAATGCCAGCCAGCTGTTGCTTTTGCTTTCTTATTGGTTTAGTTTTCACCTGGGTCAGTTCCCTGTTGCTAGCTTGTCCTGCTCTTGCACAATTGTTGGCACAAGGAGTGGGAATGTAGGAGAAGAGGAAAGGGCAAGATTGTCCCTTTGAGAAAAAGATGCAGATTCAGAGTGGTTTCTATTGATTATGAAACCAAACTGTCAGTGGAACTTGAGGTGCACAGTTAATTAAATCATTGATGTGATCTTCCTGAATTTTTGTGAAGCTGTCTTAACCCTTTCAAGTGTTCTGTTTCTTATCATCACATGGTTCTATGATCTTATTTCTGGGGTGGGAAGAAGTCAGCTGACGTTCTTGCCGATGTTAACATCTAGTGAAACTCAGCCCTTGGATATGACTAACTTGTTTTTTAAGGTTAGAAGGCCTAACAATTACTTGTTTGCCTGGTTTTGCAGTCAAATAATGAACAATCCCTAAAAATTCACGGTTTACTTGACACTTAACCCAGCTAGGGCCTGACAGTGTCTAATCTTTGTGAGAGCAGTGCTCATTTCTGTCTTTAATACAAGGCTGGTGCGTAGGCTTTGGAGAGCGCTGTTTCTCCAAGGGTGTCTGAGTCAAAAGACCTGAACTCCCGGAGGCACAGAGATGCACCCAAGTTGCAGCTCTGGTAAGAAGCAGGAGTCGCAGCCCCATTGCGAGAGAAGGCTCCCCCTCCACCCAGCACGTCAGGGGAAGAGGAATTCGAAGGGGGTGGATATTTCAGCTCCAAATATAACTTCCGTCATATAAGAAAATGACCTGGGTCACCAGGGAAAGGACCAGACTTGTACGTTCTTGTGTTGTTTGGGGAGCTCTATAGGGTTTTTTGCACTAAGAATAATTGAGAAAGAAACTTGTTTTCAAAATTGTTGTCTCTTTGGTTTGTAGTCTCATGTTGTCATGTAACAGCCCTAGTGAGTCACTACAGTAAAGAAATTGTTTCTTATGTTTTAGGCTGGTTTTAATATAGTTTACCTAGTGTCAAATGATGAGAAAAATCATATTATGCAATCAGCTGCAGAAAGTGCTTAATAAGCACAGTTTGGAGAAACTTAGCTTCAGAAGTAGATAAGATTTCAAAGGTGGGTTCAGGTCTTACACTGTATGTTGTGCCACTGATAGGACTTCATATTTTAAAGTATTTACATTTATGGGAATACTCAAGGTAAGCTGCAACATTGTGAAAACAAGCAGTTGGAAGCTTTTAAAAACTGGGTAAGGCCCTACTTTGGCAAGAGTTAATGTGTAGAAAAGGAGCTGACAGTAAAAAGGACACTTGAAAAACATTTACACTGATATAATTGGGGTTTTTTTAACTGAGTGATGAAAGTATTTCTCACACCCACCATGCTAAGAGGGAGAGCAGAACCACTACCATATCTCTGTTGCAGTCCTGAAAGGGAAAATGCCCCTGCTGCTGCTTAAACTTCCCCCTGCAAAGAAAATGAGCTCTTTGGTATTCCCCAGGGCCTGCAGCCCCTGCGCCGTCGTACATGGCATAGAGCGTTCTTTATGCAGGATCTTGAACAGAGCCGGTCCTGTGCTCCACTCCAATGGTTTTAATTGGTAGAAATGACGTTCAGAGTACTAGTGCAGAAATAATACTTGTAGCTGCTTGTGTTTTTAAGTAGTGTGTCACATACTTTGTGCTGGATGATGATGAAAACGTACTGCTGCAGCCTCCTGCAGCTGCATTAATACTGTTGCAACTACTCCAAGCTCAGCAGTGAAAAACTTAAGAAAAATGAGTGGGTTTTATATACTAACTCTCATTAAAAGCACAATTGTCCTTGTTGGCAATAGGAGATTACATTTCCTGGTATTTGTTGTTTGAAAAGCTATAATATGGGTAATGTTTTTATTTAAGCTATAATATATATAGAAGCAAACATCAAGCTTGTCTCTGAAATACAAAAAAAAAAAATCTTAGTGGCAGCTTCATACGTTGTGTATTGACTCATTAGCCTGGCTGTTATTGGGGCAAATTGAAAACTTTAAACTCGCCTCGCTAGTGCTAAAGCAGGTTAAATTTGCAGGAGAGTGGCAGTGCAGCAGTACTATAAAAGGAGGGGGTTGTTGCCCTGTTCAGAAGTGCCTCCGCAGCAAGGCGTTGTGGGTCCTGGATGGATGGTCCTTTTTCGTTCTTTATTTCTATCAGTGGTAGAGCTTCTGTGCTTTGTCGGGAAGCTCTAATGCTGCCTCTCTTTTCCCAAAGCTACCTTATCCAGTTGTCTCATCCCTTCCCCAGCATTTGTATAGAAATAAATTGCCATATCGGAAAGGATCTGTACAGAAAATCCTCTGCAGCACTTTCAGTAAAAATCTTTTTGAAATACAACAAAATTTCATTACCACAATGCCTCAACTATTCATTTACACAGAAACATTCAACCAGTGACTTGAATCAGTTTAAAAGCTGATTTAAATAAACTGTTGCAAATAACTTTTATGTGTCTATTTACAGATTTAAAACAATTAAGTTCTATTTTGCTGGAAACTTTTCTGTTTGTTTAAGAATGCTTGCACACAAAGTTGTATGTGTTTGGCTATGCGGTTTAGTTAGAGTGCGATTTTTTAATTTTTTTTTTTTAAATTGGCATAGCTTTGCATTTCATCCCAATTCTCATTTATAATGTATATCTCCTTGTCAAGAAACCTGCTTCCACTCTACTGATAGACTCGCTACATTCTTTTATTCCCCACTGTAATGCGAACGAAGTAAAATTTTGTTGGAGATGTCCATGTTAGGGTAACTAAGCTTGATTACAGATTTCCTTTTTGAAACTTTTCAAAAAAAGTCTTAAATAAAAAGCACAGAATATGAACCTTGGCTTCTACTTGAAATTTTCATGGTTTGATGAAGGACGGCGCGGGGGGAGAGGCCACATTTTAAAAAAAACCCCGTTGGCAGTCTTCCACCAAGACTGTGTGGGTTTTTTTTAAGCTTCCTCTTGTAAGAAATTTTAAACAGTTCCTGTACAGTCTTTCTTCTTTCATCAGTTACAGTGACACTGGCTGTAGCCAGGTGGAAGGTAAACTAGCATCAGCCAGGTTTTGTATATAAAGTTAGTGTTTGTCAAGAGGTCTCAGAGATATTACAGTAGGCACAAACCACATGCATATGATGATGAAGCTCCAACATTTGGCAGTTGCAGCAGGATATATTCACTGTCTAGGAGTACCTGTGATGGTTCTCCCCAGGAAAGATGGATGGTGTCTGTAGGGAAAAATCCCCCTGACTAATGAGGAGAAAAAGCAGAGAATAGCAATGTAACACAGACAGAAACAAGTCTAAGTGGTGGCTGTCTTCTGAAAAACACCAGGGCCTCCCAGTTTATTTAGTGCCTTCTCGCTGCTCTGGTGTGTTCCTTGGATACTGGGCAGCTGAACTGATCCTTCTTTGTGGCAGTCAAGCTTGGAGCGGCTTTTTGGGGCTGAAGCCAGTATTCCTACATTTAAAGTGAGTACCAAGACAAGAATGCTGCTAACCATGCCAAGTGTCCTCTAGTGTATCAACAAACAGATGAATAGCCTTTCAAAGCTGCTGGGCTTATTCTCTCGGCAGCAAAAGTACATGATCGGAAAGCTTATGTTTGCAGTTACATATCATGAAAAATCTCCGGTATTTTTTGTGATGTTGTGGGCCCTGTTCTAGTGGGGTTAGAGGAAGGTAACATATTTTTTGACTGCTAATTGTAGAAAACCTTAAGCTTCCTTTTTATGGCTGCACAGAGAAGTCTGTCTGGTCTCCTAACCAGTAGCTTGCTTACTTTATTCTTTGGTAAGTGCAGGGTTGCTAATTATTCTTAGTTATTTTGTTTGCTAGTCAACACCTGCAGTAATAGTGGTTTCATATTTGTTCTACTGTACCCCATTCAACACACCAGAACTGTAGCACTCAGATAATCTCTGCTAGAACCCAATATTTAAGCTACATTATTATCATAATTTCACTGTTTGACATAAAACCATATTCATATATTTGCACAAGAGTAATGTATACGCTGTAATGCACATTTGACAAGCCAGGGTAAATTGGGTATTACAGCAAGGAGTGTAGCCATTGTAATTAGAAGAAAAGGGCACTGGGATTTACTCCTGGGTAAACAGATAGTCTCTGCTCTATGCTTTCTCTCTGGCTGGGAGGAGACATTCGTAACTGCCGAACAAATTCAGTAATCAATGGTGGACTTTAAATTGGGTTGCTGTAGATGATATTGAAGAGCTACTGCATGGAAAATATTATAAATCTTCCAGACCTAATCTACTAGAGAAATGTACCACAGGTAGAAATACTTGGTGTCCTAAGCATGACTGCAGGGTGTAGAAATAATCTGATGTGCCACATATTGATTGGCTTAGTCTTGTCTTCATCCTGGCTAAATATGATTATCTTAAACCTCAGTATTTGCAGCATCTTTAAGTTGCGGAACCAATATAGCTGAATGGGTGAAAATAATAGTATTGCTCCTTGAGTGCTTTGGTAGCTTCTCATAGTAGTTGCCACTAGTAGGAAATCTGAGGCAGTATCTGTGCAGTTGCTATTTAGAAGCATTAATACTAAAAGGTTTTTAAATACCAGTAATATTGTTAATTGTTGTGATTCTACCCCAGTACGTATGCTGCAGGGCATTGATAGGATGGATATAATCATAACCAATTTACTTAGAAATAGCTGCTTGTAATTACGCATGGTGACCATATGTGGTTTCTAGCAGCTGGGCGTCAGTTTGTCCTTTGAAACTGGGGTTAGCCTGCAGTAACATGCAGGTGAGAGTCACCTTTCTGCTGTCCTGAAGATAGAGCTTTCACTCTTGTTTAAACAAGTAAACCTCTGTAAACAGAGCACAGCTCAAGTTGTTTTTGTCTTAACAAAAAGAGCAGGCTATATAAAACACTTGTTGACTTCGATGAGCCATGTTTGTTTTGCAGAAGATTTGGAGATGTGTGATAACGTGCACGGCTGTAACGGGAGTCACGGTGTTTTTCCCAAAGTTGTTATCTCAGAGTTGGCATTACCACCAGTTTGTACCTGCTCTTTGAACTAGGACAGCAGTGGCATTTCTGCAATCCAGCATCTTGTACTTCATAGTAGATACGTTTCATACCTCTGCTTTCCCAACTATGGCACCGTTGTCTCTGCTGAATGCCTTCCCCATTCCTTTCTTCACATTAATTTTGACAAGAAATGACAAAACTGATTAGTGTTTTATTAATTTGCTGCAGTTGAAAAAAAATATCTTTAGGAGCCTGTATCTACTAAATCAAGAGAGTGATACTGTATTTTTCCTTGGCTCACAGGTGATGGGTTAATCCTACAACTAGAACAGCTAGAATTTAGATGAGATTCAGTTAGAAAGGTTTTGAAATTGCGGTGGGTAAGTAGATACTGTATAGTTTGGTTGCTGAAATGCTTTCATTCAGTTCTTTAACTTACTTCTTCCCCAATTATACCTACCTGAATAATACATGGTTTAAATAGTAATTTTTAATCGGGTGTAAAGGTTACTGCACAGAACCTTAAGTGAAAGCTTAATAAAACTAATTTTTAAAAGTAATTTACTGACATCAATACTGTTTACTAAAAATAGACAAAGTTGTTGGGACTAATTTTAAGAACAGCGGTAGCCTTTGAAAGATTCTCACTTGTGGAACACTGCAGTATTTTTATATATATTGATGTATATTTGTCTCTCTTATTTTTGGTAGAAAATGATGCACCCTGTTGCCAGCAGTAATACAGCTTTCTGTGGGACTGGCAAGAGTTCTTGCCTTAACGAAGACAATGTGAGAGCTGCTGATCAGTTTGACTTGTATGCCACACAGCAGAGTAAATACAGCCACGCAGTCAGCCACAAACCAATTGCATGCCAGAGACAAGATGCATTGAACGAATCGCACTTGCAGACCACAAGTGGCAGGAATATAGAGACAAAAGACGAACTAAAGAAAAAGAAAAACCTCAACCGATCCGGTAAACGTGGAAGGCCATCAGGGACCACAAAATCAGCAGGGTACCGAACCAGCACAGGTCGACCCCTGGGGACCACCAAAGCAGCTGGATTTAAGACAAGTCCAGGCAGACCCTTGGGTACAACTAAAGCAGCAGGATACAAAGTCAGCCCAGGCAGACCTCCAGGTAGCATTAAAGCTCTATCACGGCTTGCAAATCTAAGTTATACTTGTGGCAGTGCAGCTTTTCCCTATCCTATGGTGCATAACAGAGGAGTACATGCTGTTGGTGAAACCAGCAGCAAAATCAAACAGCCTAATGAATGAGAGGAGGGAATTAGTAACTCCTTACTAATCCGCTTTACGCTGAATTTTGGCATGTTTCTTGCATTTTGTTGTAGTGTTTGCCTAAGTCTGAGTTTCTAGATCTTATTCAAATAATGCCATAGCCTTCGGGTGCAACTCAGTAACTTCTAAGGTAATGTTGAGAAGGCACTGGTTTAAAGGGGGTTTTGTTGGTTTTAAATAATAATTTAGAAGAAAGTCTGAAGTGATGCATTATGCCTTGGTGTCAATATTTAAGTAATGTCCACGTCCCTAGTTTAACCTTCAATTTCTGGTAAATCCACTTGTGTGGTTATGCGTTAAATAATTGAAATAAGGAGGACAGAATTAGCTGGCTGTTGGTTCATGATGTGGCCTATCCCACAATAAGGAACTTAGCCAGGTGAGTTCTTACTCGATAAGAAAAATTGATAAAGAAAGCAGCAAGCTACTTTTTCCACTTCTGCAGGAGCTTCTCCAGACCTCAAATAGATATTTAAACTTCAAAAAACCCCAAACAAATCCACCCAACCTTTTTCTAAAGTGCTGATTTCAGGTGGCTTTTGTTTCTGGAGTTAAGCATTAAGTCAATTTCAACTAATGCTCAAAAAATATTTTTGAAAATATTAAAGAAAACTGAGATTTGTACAGCATGTTACAGCTTCACAGCGCCTTATTAATACAAGCTAATTTGCCTTTAGGTGATAGCTGTTCTTTTAGTTATGCTGTTACAGGATTCTGCTGTGTAATTTTGAAATGCCTAATACTACATATACCAAACCACAAATAGTTCTTTGAAATCTGTAATATTTTATAAGAAATTAAGTACTTTTCATTCTAGTTACGCACTTGGTTAATATTAAACAATATGTTCTTAAACCTGTAAATAGCTATTTACACTGTTTTTTGCCTTTAAAATCTGTGCTTAGGTGGCGACAGTTTAATAGCTTTTAAAGTATTAATCTATAATGTTTACAAATTAAACTTTTTAAATAGACACTGTTGCCAAGTTTTCAGACTTAGTTTTGCTGGGTATTCCTGGAAATACCGTTATTTCGTTGTTTGACACTTATACTATATTTAAGTTATGGAAGCTTATATATCTACCAAAGGACACCATTTTCATGATTTATAAAAGCAAACTGTATAGCTGATGCAAACAGGATGCAGTTTACTGCACTGCTAGAGCCCAGATACAAAGTAATTCATCTATGCATGCAAGCTGAAAAAAAATGTTGTTGGTTAACTACAAATAGCTTTCTTGACTTAAACTAAAACCTTCCCTCCTTCCAAAAGAAATGTTCCATTTTTCAACTGGGTGTGTTTAATTTTTTTTTAAGTGTGAGAGTGTGAGTGTGTGTGTAAAATACTTTCATCTAGACTTAAAAAAAATCAGTCCTCAATGTTGCATATTGTTTGTTCTAAATTTACTTTACTGGAATTAAAGCTTTTTTTTTTTTTTTTCTTCATCTGGAAGAAAGTTTATGTTTAAAGTTGTTTCACGTATAAGTGACTTTATGATAAATTTGTAGTTTCAAATATCTGGGGAGGGGGAATATCTAGAGTTTGCAGATCTGGGGGAGCAGAAAAATTTGGGTTAATTGAGCCTGTGCTGAATGAGTAATGATGCTGATAATTTTTGTTAACCTATATGCTATTCTGGCCTGCTGTCATTTTGATGAGACCTCTTGATTTCAGTGATGACAACTTAAGAAACAGATGTCATGTTTCATACCTTTTTTATCAGGAAAAAAGCAGCAAGCCTTCAGGTGTTCCAGTGATGCCTAACACATATTGAGCTGGACTTTATGCTGTACTTTACAATAGGTGTGTTGAATTGTTTTGGGGGAACTGTGTATGCACTGGCAACTAAGACAATGAACCTCAACTATACTGGATGGCTCCTTAGTCGATAGATGAACTAATGGCAGCTAAACTGCTACTAAAAAAATAGTGTCTTCATGCTGAAGCTATGAAATCCAGTTATATGTTCTGTTCCTCAACAAACTCGCAAGTCTGAAATTTAGCAGTCTTTCTCAGAACGATGTAACTTCTGACACACACAAAACGCTAACGTGAGTTAATTCGCCCTCAGGATCTGTGTTGTATTGGCTGTTTTTAATCAGATGATTTTTCAACAAAAAGACTGCTTTAAGTTCTTTCCTGAACTCAGCTGGGAAAGCAGTCCTCTTCAGCTGAATGTAGTAACTGCAGGAGTGTCACATCTCGCTGGCAAGGAACGAGTTGCATGTCACCACTGTACCTTGGAGAAACTCCACTTCTTACCTCCGCCTGTTTATGCTGTTCGCTCCTGTTCCATTTCTCACTTGTGCATCTACTCAATGGTGCTGTGCTGTGTGTCAGGAGATAATGCAGATGTATTGCTGTTCTGCTAGTATAATGAATTTTGTATTCAAGTATGCTGATGAAATAATGAAATCATCTAAGCAATTTCTGTTCATTACAGTGTTTATTAATTATATCAGATGGAATATAATCCCAGTAAAACCCAATTAATGTTGTCAATTGTGAAATGATGAGCATAAAGTAGAAAAGTGTTCAGAGAGCCTGTAATGGGCTGCTCGGCGCTCTAGATTTAGCAAGGAGACCAGAAGTGCACTGCTGGGCATTTCCTAATTCTGCTTTGTTTTATATCTGACTATAGTTTACTGGTGCCGTGCAGTGAGGGGAAGATGGAAGTTGTTAAGAGATTCAAAGTGAACTAGGAATGGAATTTTCAACTACTTCTGCTTTTCCTGTGTATTACCTGCAGAATGCATTGTGCTTTTTTCAACACTTTTCTTTCCATGAGAAACACTGAAACAGCATGTTAATGCCTAAACTTTACTAGTACCAGTGGGAAAACTGGCCTTTTCCCCCCATAGTATGAAAACATTACTTGTAAGGTAAATCGCTTATTTTATATTATATATCACAAATCAGCTATTCATAAGCTAGGATCACTGTTGTGTGTCAACACTGTTCAGAAGATCTACATGTCAAGTTTGGTTTTTAATGATTTCCTTTAAGTATGAAGTTTCTAACGTCTTATTTATACATAAATGAAATGTATTAGCTTGCTATTATTCCTTAATGATGCTATACAAGTTCACTGTTTAATATACATATAGTAACTACTATTCAGTTTCTGATTAAATTTACTTAAACTGTAAAACCAAATAATTTTGCTACTACAAAGTCTTGCACTGGACATATTCAAGATGCTAGCACCATATTTTGGCAGAAAAAAAATCAGATACCATCAGAAGTGGCTGACTCTGATATCAAAGATAGTATTTTTTAAATCAGCAGTTAGCTTTGTCGTTAAAGCAATGTTCTTTATGTCTTGGATTTAGTTTAATCAAAATAACTATGTATCAAGAGCCATTAAAGATCTCTGTTCTGAATGAATATATTTTCATTTTGTCTGAAAGATCTTAAGAGTTCAGTTAGGACAAAACCAAGCCTTGTCAGTGAAAAGTGATGTGTCTGTGAAAAGAATTACTTGGAACTACAATACACAGAGTAATTCAGATGAGAATTTAACTCCCTCCCCCATTTTTGAAGAGCTTTAAAAGGCAGAGCAATGTGAAGTCATTTGTCTGATGGTTTCATTAGCTGTGACTCTGCCATTCTTTGTTATATGTATAATAATGTTTCATGCTATCCTTAGAGTTGACAGTTAAAATGGTTGGTAACAATCATAAATACTTTGAACTGCAGACTTCATTTCTGACCACAAAAGAAGTTTATTCTTCTCTATTTTAATGCATATATTTTAACACTGCTTAAATATATTTATGACTTTAGTAGAGTTTAGATCTTTATCCTTGTGATTTTTTTTTTCAAATAGAAAAATCTGTATTCTGAAATTTGAACCACTTTTCTGATACTCTAACCTTTCATCATTTGCTTTTCCACAGGTTTACTTTGGGGGGGGAAACAATAATCTGTTAACTAACTAGTATCAGCACCCCATCCTCTGCTGTAAAAAGCCTGATTAGATACTGTGTATGTTTTTATGTCCATGAACTTGAGCTACTCGTGTGCAATTATGTGTATGGGAATGGAGTAGTGTTCATGATCTGTATTTACATCATCATATGGATGTATATTTATTAATAAAGTTAATACTTTAAAACAGAACTATTTTTCTCTGGGCTTTTTTTAATCTCGTTTAAATTCTGTCTGAAGATGCCTGTTGACAACGTTGGCAGACCAATAGCCTTAGCCTTTCTTTTTTGTCAGTGAAATGCTGTTTGTTCTCCTGACATCTCAGTCATAGTTAAGCAACTCTAGCTGGTACTGAAATGTTTTGATACACCTTGTACAGATTTCACTTGAAATCCGGCGGCTTGTTGTGTTTGTCCCTTGCCTCCTTGAAGTGTAATTGAATCCGACTGCAATAGATGGAGTGTGGTCACGCCTGTGTGGACTTCAAAATGCACACAGGATTTGTGAGAGTTGGGAGGCTGCTGTATTGTGTGATTTTTAAATTGTATACATAAGCCCACCCTTTCAGTGTACTTAGCTTTCCGAATTTTAACGTGAGATGTGTATTGCTTGTTACAGGCAAGTCCCATATATTTGAATTAAGGCAAAAAGCACATATGAACTGCAAGGTATCAGAAAACAGATGGATGATGCTTATTTTTTAATGAATTAATAATGCTGGTATGGTAACTTAATTGTTGTTATCCTTTCACTCAAATATCAGAAGGTGGAGGAAAGGAGTCATAGCTATGTATGTATAAATAGTAAGCTGCTAACTTTATTTTTCCCCCCTCTGTTGCACATGGAAATCAATTTGAGAGTACTCATAAACTTCTCGTGGAATGGTGGTCTTATTCTGTGATGAGTAAGATTTATTTATCCCTGTACTCTAGCAATATTCCAGTTCATCTTTGTTGGTAACATGTGATGTGCATACTACCCCAACCTTTCTCATTTTGTTTTTTCCTTTTTCTCTGCTGATGTTTTTCAACACGTTTCGGGGAAGACAGGCAGGCAGTCCTACCTACCAAACGCTGCAATCTAGACTGCTAGGACTGCATCCATCCTCCCCTTGCTCTCCAGCACCCTCTGTTTTCTCTTCCATGTACTTTTCAAAGGCCCTGAATACGTCTAGGGTTGAAACGTTTTAAATGTCAGTTGCTTTTACCTGAAAAAGGCTTCTGATGCCTTTCTTTTTTGTTGTCTATTCTGGCAATTACAAATATTTGCCTTTCAAAGTGATGGGATATGTTCAGAGCAGAGTTCGACTGCAGTCTGCTATGTTTAAAGTCAGTTCCTGGATGTGATTCCTTCAGCAAAATTATTTTTGGTTGCAATGAATCCTTAGGTATTAGATATTAACTCAGTCATAATTATAGCGTACAAGAATACGGGCTTTTCAGCTGTGTTGGAAGTTGCTTGACTGCTTCCATGGCTGCTGTGTTTTCGGCTGTGCAATGAACTGAACGATAGAAGTTGCAATGCAGTCTGTTCCCTCGATACACAGCTGGTGTGCGAGGCCAGGTGCGGTTTCTGATGACAGGACCAGTTTATGATTTATTCATGCTGACAGACCAGCAGTATTGGGGCATCAGCTACACAAGCTGGACTTCTTGAAGGATTCTTTAGGATGGTTGTATCTTGCAATAATTTCATTTACTTGTATGATGAGGCACCAAGGCTTGCTTTGGGGCTGGACTGGCATTTTTATGCTTTTCTATCTCCTCAGTGTGATCTCTTAAAAGTAGCACAAATAGTACGGCGTGAATTAGTGATACCATAACTATTAAATAATGCCAGCTCAACAGAGTGTGGTTTTGGACCAAGACAAGTGAAGATTTTTCCTGACAGTTAATCATTTAAAGCTGTAATGCCTAAACCCAAAGGAGTGACTTGCTGCCTTGCGCTGCATGCTATTTTTATCAGAGTTCTGCCTGTGGCTCTGTGTTTATTTAACATTTGGGAAGGAGGTGTGGCCTGACCATACAGAATTGGCAGCCCAAAAGCTACCGTGTTCCGGAGCTGGCTCTTGCCCAGGTTCCCCGCATGGCGTAGGGATGGCAAGGGCTCCTTTTTCCCATTGGTAAAAAGATGATAAAAATACCTGCTTGTCTTGCTGGGTTGCTGGAAGGAATCATTAGTTAAAAACTTCTAACTACTTTGAAGCCAGAAAATGTTGTGGAATTCTTAAGTGTTGCTTAAATGATCTGAGGCAGATAAATCTTCCTGCCTTTCATGCTGGTTTTTTTCATACCACAAAAGCCTGTTCTAATTAGTGAAAAAACATCACAGTAACAATTGGTGCAAGTTTGATTACTTAAGAGTAGGCCTTTGAGAGATGCTTAATACTAAAATGTGTATTTACTTCTTCAAGTGGTCATGTTTTTAAATAAAAACTATCAACTGCAGCCACAGTGAGCAAACAAAGATTACAAAGTCACACATCCCAAAAAGTTGCCTGCGACCTCAGTCAGTGCTCCTGACTGGAGTGCTGATTGTGTTCTCTCCTACCTCATCTTTGAGCTACTGAATACACAGAATGTCATAGCTGTGAGGGTGTTGGGATTATACATGAGGGGAAACCTTGGGCTTGGTGCAGGTCCCGGTGTTGCCTCATTGTCCCAGTCCATGTACTCGTTGCTCCTTCTCTTGCCGTGTTGCCTGCGAAGGAGATTGCCCAGTGTGACTGAATTCCAGGGGAGAGGAGTCCAGCTGCAGAAATCTAAGATGCACAAACGCCCACCAAGTTCTGGTGTTTATTCAGGGGTGCAACAAAGGAATCGTATTTTGCAAATCCTCCTCTTGGCTAGGGAATGATCTGAAATTTAGCAAACAGCTTTTCTAATGTGTCCAAGATTTTTGAATAGATGCAAAACAATGTATTTTTTTCCTAGACTTTTTCCTGAAAACAGACATTTGGCATTAAAAATCAGAAAAATGCAAGCCACTGAAAAGTTTTGCAACAAAACTGGCAGGCATTGTAAGAAATGTGCCTTCTCTGCAATACATAAGCACTGGGATAGTATGTTTGTTGTGCGTTAGGTATGATAAAACCTGTTTATAATTCTGGGGAGTTCCATTAATAGATTACTTGTAGTCACTAAAAAAAATAAAATAGTGTTTTGCACAAACCTTTTGATTTGTGTTACGGTAGGAAGGATATTATGTTAGGATGAAATCCACAGAAGTGTGTCAGATGGAGGTGTGCTGCCAGAAGGTTATCTGTTATTTTAAAGGTTTGGAGTATCATCACCAGCATCTGAGATCTGGCACCATCCAGGGCTGCAGCAGGGGAGACGCGGGACCCTGATGGCACAGAGCCGAGAGCTGGGAACCATATGCAGCCCTTGGCCACGAGAAGGAAAATTGTTCTCAAGTTGAAAATGCTGCTTTGTCCAAACTCAAAGGACAACTGGGGATGGGGCAGCTTTTTCCTGCCTAGTCTGCACCAGCTGGGATTCCATACGTGCTTTTGCTTTCAGGCTTGCTTCCTTGGTCTCTGTCAGCTGGTCTAATTAATTATTTTCCCTCTATGTGCAAACCTAATGTTTTCTATCTTTAGGCTATTATGTCTTCTATTAATGCTTCTGCAAATTGGACTTGGAAAGAAAAAAGCAAGAAAACGTGTGCTGTAAGAAAGGGCAGAGTCGGAGAAGTGTCCCCTGGTAAATAAGTAAGACAAAAATCCCATTTCTGTAATAAAGCTGACAGTCATCTCCATTTATATGCATGTACGGTGTTTTCCTTACTTTTTTCCAGCATGTGTCTATGGTTCATATTCTCCCTAGGTTATAATTCTCACACATTTTTTGACAGATACAAATTTCTGGCCAAATCTCATGGTGCGGTGCTAGCAGCTTTAACAAAGAATGAGGGTTACCAGCACTTGAGGTACTATGTTCATTTTCAAAATCTGCCAAATAGGCCTGAAGCTTCACTATTAAACTGAAAGCAAGCAAGAACTAATTCTATGACAGGAGGAATTAGTATTTCCTAAAAACAAAAACCAAGAGTATGTATCTCGCCTTTGGCCAATATGCTGATGGACAAGAGCTTATCTTTCCTTTAAAGCTTTACATCTATGCCTTTAGTTTGCAGGCTTTTACCCTTACCCCAGCCAGGCTATAGGTTAAAGTTTACTTTTCATGTGCAAACACATCCCAAGCCAGATCTGTGCTTCTCCGTAGCGGGTGGAAGCAGGCAAATCCTTCGGCAGAGAGTGGCTGTTAGGAAGTCCCGGTCCCAGCAGGCCCCTGGGGCTGCAATACCGGCTTATAACAAAACACGTTGCTGGAGCGAATTACCCTTCAATCATAACATCCTGTCAAGTCCTAGGGGTGACATTTCCCCTGCTTGCAAGAATTTTTGGCCTGAACTAATTTAAATCAACACTGAAATCCCTGCCAACCTCCAGCAGCGGCTGTGGCGCGGCGGCCTTGGCTCGGGCTGCGAGGGCGGCACGCAGGAACGCATGTGGCAGCCATGCGGGGGCTCGGCAGGGCCTGCGGCGGCGAACTCGCTGCAAACCAACCGATTTGCATTGCACGCTGGCAGGGCCCGGGCCCGGGGCTGCTCTCCGGACCCGGCAGGCCTCCGCCCCCCTCAGCTGAAGAGCCTCTGGGCTCCCAGAGGAGCGCGGCTGTGGGAATCGTGTCCCTGACCGGAGGCCTCTTCCCACAGCCACACCGACGGGGCGCGGAGGAGGAAAAGCGCAGGCTGGGCGAAGCTGGCCAGCACGGAGCCGGTCCCTGGGCGGCACACCCGCCCCAGCCCCGCCGTAGCCTCCACCGGCAGCTCGGCCGCGGCGCCCGCCCCGCTGCAGGACAAGATGGCAGCACGCCACCCACGCGGCCGCACGCACACACGCACGCGCGGCGGCGGCGGCGCACCGGAAGCGGAAATGGGCCAGGGCTCCGGCGGAAGTGGCCGTTGTCCGGGGAGACGCAGCGCTGCAGGGGTGGCCGGCGCCGGGGCCGGGGCTGCGCCGAAGATGTGGCGGCTGCTGCTGGCGCTGGCCTGGCTCGGTAGGGCCCTTCCTGCAGGTGAGGCCGGTGGGCTTCGGTGCTGGCGGCCGCGGTGGGCGCCAGGGGCCGGGGCGTGGGGTGCGGGGAGGCCGGGGCTGTGCCGCAGCGCGGAGCTGACATCTCCCTCCCGGCGTAGGGGCGTTGGCGGAGCAGAGCGCCGGCGGGCAGCCCCGCTCCCCCGGGGCCAGCTCCGCGCAGGGCGGCGGCGAGCCGGTGCGGTACCGGACTGCGGAGATGGCAGACGCGATGCTGGGCAGCGGGCTCCCCGCGCAGCAGGCCGTGGTGCTCTCGGTGGTGCCGGGGGAGGCGAGGGACGGCCAGGCGTCCGCCGTCACTACGGGGGCTTGCGATGCGGCGGCCGGAGGCGCTGCGTGTGGCGCTGGGAGCAGCCCCGCGGCTCCCCTCGGCCCGGCGGGCGGCCAGGGCCGGGAGCAGGCCGTGCTGGAGACGGTGCTGCCCGCGCCGGCCGAGGACTCGAACGGCACCGATAGCACCAAAGCTCCCAAAGTGAACTGCGAGGAGAGGAACACAACTGGCATCGAGCGCTTCACACTGCAGATCCTGAATGTGTCCCAGGTGAGCAGATCGCCCGGTTCACTGCTCGGTGTTTTGAACACGTGAGGATGGTGGAAAATGCCCTGTCAGCACCCGGGGTTTCTTTCAGTTTGAGTTAACATATTTCCTCATGTAACATGCTCTGTGCTAGCAAAAAGAGGCAATGTCCGGGAAGGAGGCCTTTTGTGTCATTCTGAGCAAAAAATGACGGAGATACAGTTCAGTCCACGTGCCTCTGTCTTCATCTGTGTGACTGCAGTCAACTGTCAGCTTTTGTGCTGCATGGATTAACTGTCTCTTTCTGAATTTGTTAATGGCATTTATTGTTGGTGCCTATTTCTAGCTTGTTTCTTGTAGTAGTTACGTGTGTGTAGATATATATTTTTTAAAAAGTTAATTACATTTTTCCATCTGTTTTAAAAAGGTTAAACAAATGTGCAGCTACTTGATCTACTTAACAAATATTGTCAAGTGTGTAATCAATTGCTGAAAGATGCATTCCTATGTAGATTTTAACTCTTAAATATATAATTGTCTATGTTTGGTTTTCTTCTGCTTTCTCTAAGGACCTGATGGAGTTCTTAAACCCAAACAGCAGTGACTGTACGTTAGTCTTGTTCTATACACCATGGTGTCGCTTTTCTGCCAGTCTGGCACCTCATTTTAATTCTTTACCTCGAGCATTTCCAACTCTTCGCTTCCTGGCACTGGATGCATCTCAGCACAGCAGGTAACTTACACTTCCTGTGCTCTAGCATCAGTTTATTTCCGTTACCAAGCTTTGTGTTATAAAAACAGGAGTAATTTTTTTTTCTTATAAAGCAACTATTTACTTTAGCAAAACTGACACTTCCTGTGTCGTGACTATCTTTGTTTCTTCCTCCAGTGGATTTCTTTTCATTCATACTTTGTATTTTCTTTATGCCCACCAGTTTGTCAACTAGATTTGGAACTGTGGCTGTACCCAATATCCTCCTTTTCCAAGGTGCTAAACCTATGGCTAGATTTAATCATACAGACAGAACGCTGGAAACACTGAAAGACTTCATTTTTAATCAAACAGGTATGTGAATCAGCCCTGATGTGTCTGTAAGAAGAACAGGCTGGCTTTTAGCTCCAAACTGGGCTTTCCTCTCGCTGATGTTTGGCCTTTCAGATGAATTTCATGAAGATCCTGAGAGGACCCAATAAAGGTTTATATAATCAGTTGCTGCAGTGAGCTGGATTTCAGGGTGTGCTGAACATTGGGCTGCTGTCTCAAGAGTGGGGAGAAACAGAAAAAGTGGGGTTTAACTAGAGAGAGTGCTAGGTTTGAGCACATCTTCCTGCCCAAATATTTAATTTGGGAATAAAGGCAGATAAACCTTGGGGTCATTGCCAGTGCCATGTAAGGCTGAGAGCAGCTGGGCGGTAAGATGGTTTCAGTTCTTGTGCTGGAGGAGACAAAAGGAATCCAGTTACCGTGACCTAGCTGTGCACACTGTGAGCGCAGCTCCAGCACAGTCCTTCTGTGCTTCTGTAAAGAAAAATGAACCAAAAACCATATATAGGCCTACCAGGGCCTTCATTAGAGGCCAAAAATTGCTACATTTGCAGAAATACTCAAAACAACACAAACAAAAAAAAACTTCACAAAAAGAAAGAAACCCACAAACTTATACAAGGCTGTGCTGTGGAGCGACAGAACAAGCCTTCTCCTATTATGAAAACACACACAAAAAATCAGTTTGGTTTTATGTAACTAAACTACACACTAGATAAATGTTAACACACAGGGGGCACCCTGCCAAAATTTTTAGTACCTGTGCCTTAGTCTGAGAACAGGGACATAGGCTCCAAATAGAAGCAACTTCTCTGTATTTAATGTGTATTACCAGTTTTGATCAAGTGCTTCCTCTTTTAGGTATAGAAGCTAAAAGCGATGTGGCCGTGACTGAGGAAGACTGGGAAGGCCCCCTGCCCAGTGTTCTGACGAAAGGCATAGACTGGCTGCTTCTGTTTTCTTTGCTCTTTCTGGCTAGCTTTGTCATGTATGCTACTGTTCGAACGGAGAGCATTCGGTGGCTGATCCCAGGACAGGAGCACGAACATCAGGAATAATCTGAGATGCCAAAGGAGGGACGGAATTTCCCGTTTCCTGGTGAAGCAAGAGTTTGTATGGACTAAAAGTATGTAGGAATGAACTGTTGAATTTGTTTGCTGTAATTTATAACCTCGACTAAAAATCTGCTTTATTTATCAGCTACTGAATCTGTAAAAAGCAAATTCATAGCGATTTATGTGATAAGTAAACAAACATGAACTAAAAAATTATTTATTAAGCTACTCTGACTGGCTTATTTTTCATGGACTGTAATGTAAATAGGTGATGCTTTGCTCCTCTGAAGAGGTCCCTGAGCTTTGTAGATTGAGTAAGATTTTTACAGCACGTTGGCCTGTATGTGTGGCACTGCTTGGCACAGGAGCCAGGTTACTTCTGCTCTGGTAGAATCCATGGTTCATCTACAGAACACACAGGCATGTGTGCTTCCACGTGGACAATGTGGTAAACATGATAGGAATAGGATGTGTTAGCCCACACAGGTCATACTCAGGTTTTGGCTGGTATATTCCTGAAATACAACATTTTAAAGGAAAACGCTGATGAATGGTGATGTTGCTAGATTAGTTTGACAATAAAATTAACTATGGAGAAAAAGGTGTTTAAAAAAAGTAGCATACTTAAAATGAGTTATTCCATTGTATATCAGCAATAACAGTTGCGGAGCGTTATACACGACCCTTGACAGGGTGACTGTGTCCCACCTTTGGTGCTGGGGTTGGATGCTGGTTTTCTGCTTCACTGTGCTGGAGGAGTTTTGACTTTGTGGTAGTTCTTTGTAAGATTTAGAATAACTTCCAAAGTTTGCCCCTTTATTTGGTATACACGAATAATTTACCACATTTCTGTAGAACTATATTGTGTTCATTGTCCTTACTCTTTTTTTTTTTAAACGGGTTTTTAGTGTAACCATTTAAGTCAGTTTCTTACAGGACTAAAACTTCTCAAGTGTGGATCATCTGCCTAAATATGCAAGACCAGTTTTGAGATTTATTTAAATTTCTGCTTACATGGTTTGCTGGTTGCACAGTCTACAGCTGAGGTTATGTAAAGAATTTAGATGGGTTTTAGTTGTAATTAGTCTGGAAGACTCTGAATAAGGCATGGGTACGTTGTGTTTTTTGGATTATGTGCTTGTGTAGCATTTATACATGGTGGAGGCTTGCCTTAGGCCCCTGATGGGAAGCTTTGGAGTGCAAATTAAGATGAAAAAAATACAACCATAGGATTTCTTGTTTGACAAAGAGCTTATATCCCTGCAACATCATTCTTTGGGTGTTTTCCTGGTGGCTCGCTCTTTCCCCTTTGGAAACCTGAGGTCCTTGTGTACAAAAAGGAAACTGCGCTGAGAAAACTGGGATTACTGGAGATAAAGCTAGGATGTATTTTATTAATACATTGATTTTCACATTAATACACAATAGTTAATCGCTGGGATGTATTCTATAAAGAGTCAAGATTTTTAATGGAACAGTGGCGCATTCTTGCCTCTGCCAACGGCAATTAATTTGAGAGGCGCGGGGCTGGGCTCCCCGCAGTAATTAGCGCCGCGGCGCTCAGGCGGGGGGGGGGTGTCCAAGCGTGGTGCCCCCCGGGGGGCGGCTGGGGCAGCGCTGCGGCACCGGGCTGAGCCTGCAGCCCGCTGGCTCCGGCAGCCGCGGGCCGGGCCGGGCCGTTCCCTTCCCCCGCGCCGGGCAGCGGCCGGGCCGGTTCCGTTCCGTTCTGCTCCCCCCGCCCCGGGCAGCGGCCGGGCCGGTTCCGGGCCGTTTCGTTCCCCCCCGCGCCGGGCAGCGGCCGTTCCGGGCCGTTTCGTTCCCCCCCGCGCCGGGCAGCGGCCGTTCCGGGCCGTTTCGTTCCCCCCCGCGCCGGGCAGCGGCCGTTCCGTTTCCCCCCTGCCCCGGGCTGCGGCCGCTCCGGGCCGTTCCGGTCCCCCCCGCGCCCGGCAGCGGCCGTTCCGGGCCATTCCGTTCCGTTCCCCCCGGCCGGCAGCTCCCCGCCCGCCGCTCCCCCCGCCCCGGAAGGCCGCCGTGGGGGGGCGGCCCCTGCCCGCCATTTGCGGCGGCGGCGGGCGCGGTGCGGGGCCATGCCCGGCGGCGGGGCCGGGCTGCGGGCGCTGCTGGCGGCGCGGCGGGCGGCGGGCGCGGCGCGGCGGGGAGCGGCCATGGTGAGGGGCGCGGGGCGGTGCGGGGTGAGCGTGCCTTGTGCTAACTGAAGCGCAGGTTTGGCCCCCTCCAGCCTGCCGCGTTTTGTGCCGTTCAATTATAATGGCTTTGTACTACCTAATTTTTTTTTTTTTTGTACCGGATAAATTTTTTGGTAACATAAATTTTTTGGGGGAGCGTGTAATTTCTTTTTTGTAATGCAAATTTTTTTTTAATTATTTTTTTTCATCCCATGTAATTTTTTTTTCTTTGGTACGTTGTAGTTTTTTTACATGAATTACATAAACTTAATTAATTATGCTAATCACATAAATTGGCTCTTTTCCCCTAAGCCCCCTCCCAGTGAAGAGTCCCAATGGCCGGGTCCAAGCTGCCGCACATGGCGGGCTGGGTGCAGGGCCCCTGGGTGCCCCGGCGGCGTTTGCCTGGTGCTACCCGGCTGCAGCGCAGGGTCTGCGCTGGGGCACAGCTGGCATCTCCCGCCGCCTCGGCTTCGTTTTCACGGTCCCCATGTGCTGCAGGGCTGACTTGGGACGGGGCCTTTGCAACCTGCTCCTAAACAGAACGCTGCCCTTGCCGTGCTAGGGGCCTGCGTCATTCGCACTCTCCCTACTTCCATTAAAAACTCCTACCGTCTCATTTCAAGGGCCGGTGGTGCCTCATCAGCACCGGCGAGGCCTCGGGGAGGCAACTGCAACATCCCCAAAACCCACTGAGAGCATCTCTGCTGCCAGCTGGAGGAACCAGCTGTGCGCTGCCTCCTGTTCGTAGGCCTGGGCTTTGCTAGCTCGCCCACCCCCCCCCCCCGATTTTTTGTAAATTAGCGATTTCATCTGGTGCCAGATAAAATAATACTCTTCAAGGCAGCTGTTGGCAGCGGCAATTTTGTATATGCTTGGAAAAAGAAGAATGTCAGAAATTCATGCCTGCAACTGCGACTGGAGCAACAACAAATTGGGTGTTTCCATTCCTGCGAGTCCAAAGTTGGGTTTGAAGCGTAAAAAGCCTAAATTAATTCAGTTTGGGACCTGTAAGACCCATCGCTTGGACTGGGTGTATCCAACTGAATGCAAGCGGTGGGAGCGATGCGGTTTGATTTACACAGTGCAGGGGTTTTTTTGTTCCTTAATACTGGTGAAAATGTTGCTCCGGCATCTTAGAGCCTTGCTGGAGTCGCATTAATTGCGTTAATTCCTGCTCTGCTCGGGCTCACAGCCCCATCTGGTGGCACTGGCTCCTGCCTGTCTCCAGCGGAGCTGCCAGTGCCGACTGGCAAAGGCACCAGTTTCCCTGAGCTGCTGAACGGGCGGTGGGTGCTCCTGAACCCCCGGTGTCTGGGTGAAGCTCTGGAGCAAAATTGCTCGTCCCCTGTCTGGAAGCCCTCGCAAAGCTGCTCTAGCTGCTGATGGAAAGCCTGAAGCGATCTGGCTTCTGCCCTGCTGGGGAGAAAGGTGCTTCCCGTTCCAGCGCTGCGTTTCTGATAGGAGTTTGAGACCCATCTGTCAGAAAGGGTCATCTCTGCAATCACTCATTCCTTAGTCTCTGCTTTTAGTAAAAATATCAAACAGCTTCCAAACACCTCATAGAACTTTCCTCCGGGTCTGGCCCAGGCCCCGTGAATGAGTCAGGTACTGATTCAAATATTTAAGCTCACGGTGTGCTGTTACATCCCTGCTTGTGCTCCCCGTGGCTCCAGAAGGACTCCTGCTTCAAGGAAGACCTGTTTAAATGCAGGGGCTTTGCAGAATCGAGTGCTTATACCAGTAACGTGTAACTTCTCGTAATGGTGTCTGTATTGTCAATTTTTTTTCTCTTCATTGTTAGTTAAAAAGCTCATTGCTTATAGAACTCCACAGTGCTATCTTTAAATCCATTCCTGCTTGCTTAGGACTAGTAAAATACAGGCTAGGTAGGATGCAGTCTCCTGGTTTACTTCTGTCTTTTGAAATAGGTATTTCCCAATATCCCTTTTAGCCTTATAATGGTACATTTGGCATATAATGTAAATAATCCTTTATATGAGTGGTATATTTGAAAATTAATTCAAGCGTTAGAGCATCTGGGTAATTCGGATGAACGAGGGATGGGTGCAGGTATGCTGGTGTCCCTTCCCATTCCCGTGGAAGAGCATTTAGCCAAACTTAATTGACCAAACAGAAATGGTGGGGTTTGTCTGTTTTGAGTTAAGCTGGTCTGTGAAATTATAAACAGTAAGAAACTGTACAGTGAATTTTCCACCTCCTTACCTTTCTACAGTCCGTAACCACAATTTCATCGTGTGGTTTTCTTACTGTTGTACAAAAGACAACCTCTGCCTCACTCGTGTCATGTTTTTCTTTTCTTCCCTGAATAGTCTTCTCAGTCTCACTGGCTGACGACAGAGGAGAGGAGCCAAGTTTTACTTGATCTCAAAGCTTCGGGCTGGTCTGAGTTAGGTGAAAGAGATGCCATCTACAAAGAGTTCAATTTCAAAAATTTTAATCAGGTAATTATTATTATTATATACTACTTGTAATATAAAGGAAATGTAATTGCTTTGATTTCCATACGGTCCTGATGGGAAAGTATTTATATTCAGAAATTTGGGAGTATCCTTGTGGCGCCAAACCTTCTTGGGTTTGCCTCGACGCATTGCTCTCTGATTCTGATCTCATTAGGTGGAGTGAATTAATTCCATTTTGTAGTTATTAAGTAAATTTGGTCTAATATTACAATTTCTTGATTATCATATTAGGGTCAAGGTCAGGGTCAGGACTATGGCACTAGACAAATAATATCCGACCCTGATTTTTTAATTATTTTTTTTTTCATTACTAGCACTTGCAAGTGAATGCTAATATGTAACTGGTGAGGTTCATTTCTGTCAGGAAAGAACTTGAGAAAAATGGGTAGATATAAGAACAGACGCTTTTGGCAAATAAGTTGGGGAAAACATGATACGTTTCACCTTCTAAGCAGGAAGACAGTTCTAGTGTATTCCGGAATGAATCATAGGAGCTGATCTCGCAGTGTCTTCGGCACAGCACACTGCTGGTTGGACCTTGTTGGGTTTTTCTTTGGAGTCGGGGTCCTGAGCCATGTCTCAAACTGGCAGGAATGCGTCTTAGGCATCAGTTAGAAACTTGCTTTGAAAACATTGAATTTATCTGGAGATCTGTGGTCAGCTACATTCCCCTAAAAAAATCGCGTTCTGAAGAATCATGACATTGCTTTGAAAAAAGTCACGTTGCGAGAGCCTGCATTTCCGTTTGGTTTTATTTCTGAAGGAGGGGTGAGCGCTTTCTTGGGTGGGAGAGGAAAGCCAGGGTTTTGTTCGGGCAGTGACTCTTGCTGAGCTGGTTCTTTTCCTCGCTGCAGGAGGGACGTGGCGAGCTCCAGGCTTTGGGAAGCCACAGGTTTGTTGGTGTGTTTAGGGGCCCAGAGCTGTGCTGTGAGCCGTTTATTTACATGGCTATGCCTAAACCCAGACCAAGATTTTTTTTCGTAAATTGCAGGGACTTAGACAAACAACAATTTGTAACACTGATGCATTTTTTTTTGTTGTCATGGTAAGGAAAGCTCAGGCAGTAGACAAGGTGGGTGAGGTGCTCCCAGCCCCTCTGAGCTGGGTGAAAGTGGAAGAGAAAACAACTGCAGGAAAATCCAGCTCACAAGCAGGATGGTGCTGGCGCGGGGAGCATGTCCAGAGCCCCCAGTATATTTTTTCCTGGATAGCACTTCAAACCTGAACGTTAATACAGACCAAATTGAACCGTATCAGACAGTTCAGAGGGCAGCGAAGGAGGGAAGCCCGTGAGAGGGAGCTCATATGAAACCCTGGGGAGATGTGCAGGCAGCTTGCAGCTGGAGCAACCAGTGGAGACCACCTTTGACACCAATGAGATAGAAGTAACCCTTGAAGTTGAGCTTTTCAGCCTTTGCACTCTGAACATTCATGAAATAGTGTCTCTGACAGGGCATGGTCAGGCTTTGTTGGTTCAGCACAACTAGAAATGACTTTTCCCCCACACACCCTGAGTTAAGTCAGAAGTGGTTTTACACACTGAAATAAATAAGTCAGTTTGATCAGATGGACTTGGGCAGTGTGCCAACAGACAGGTCAAGAGACAAATCACTGTGCTGCACCCGCAGATATCTAGAAAACCCATTGCTTTGGCAAATATTTACAAAGTTGCGGTGTTTTGACTGTGTAGATCTATTTTACAGCATAGGTAGATATCAGCATCTTCCCAGTCTGAAGACTGATGAAGCACATACCGATACAGAAAGTTGAGTATGTTTAAATATGCTCATTAATAAATGATGAAGTATGCATAGTACGTGTTGCCTTAGAAAGGGTACTCAAAAAAAATTGACACTTGAATTATTTGGGAGATACTGGTACGAACGTTTTCACTCTTGCTTGCCCTTTGTGGATGTCGGGTAAGGCAGAAATGAGAGCAGAGGGCAGGCATTGGCTGCAGAGCTGAACTTTCTGCACCCAGGCGGGAGAACAAGCTGGGCGGGTGGGTTGGATCCTCTGGGCAGCTCTGGCTGGGTCGGGGTTGTAGGTGAATATCTGAAGGCAGAATCTCACCTGCTGACTTGTATGAACTAGCTGTCGTGGCCCCCATTTGCAGTTACAGGCAGAGGCCGTTCCTGTGTAGTCCAAAGGATTTGACATGCAGGTCCTGAGAGTATTAGATCCCGAGCTGGTATTAGAGAGCAAGTATTTGCCTTTCAATAAGTTGGAGCTGAAAGTAAATTAACATTATGCATGTATGCTTATCGATGGTTATGTTTATAGCAACTATTAGTAAATACTGTGTTTATTATGACCTAGGGAACAAATGACAAAAGTGGAGCTATGCCTGCATTGTACTTTGGGAGAATTTAATCCTGCAGTGAAAAAAACTGAACTTGTAGGTACAGCTTCTTTCATTTCACATAATAAATATTCTGTTTACAATATTTAAAGTGCAAGTATTTAGTAAAAGTCAAAGGACTGAGAAATATGATTTCCTCAGATTACTGCTGCCCTTTCACAGATGGTGTAAAATCAGGTGTGTAAAAAAAATAAATAGTTGAGCTGACATGAAAGGTATTTCAGATTTATGCTTTGCAGATGATATTGGTGTGATTAATGTATTCATTGCTTTTTTTTTTTTTTATTGCTTCTCGCAGATAATGTTCATGATGCATGGAAAATTCTGTGGCTTTAAAATCTATGCCAGGTTTACAAAGTCTGTGTATGTCAACAGATGTTAAGAATATAAACACAACTTTTATTATAAAGTCGTGCAAATGTGTAGACATGAGCTTGGTTTATGTATATTATTTTCAGCATGAGAATGAAATGAAACTTCTGTGAAACAAGAGTTATTTAGATTCCTGAAGCTTTCAGACTGAGATTAGCTCGGTTAAAAGCGATCAGCCGTGGGCTGCCTTTGTAAGGCTGACAAGCTAATGACAATTCTGGCTCATGGAATTAGTTTGTAACCCACAACTTGAAAGTGCTGGTGCTGTTTGTTAGTCTGAAGATACGTTTTCATGAAAATGGGCTTTGGAGGCACAGTTCTCTGAACTGCAAACCAGCCGAGGGTCCCGGCTGGAAGTCCTGTGCTAGATGCGTTGCTGTAGCTGCCCACCACACACCAGTCCTGGTGTACTGAACTGGGTGGCATTGGTGCTGGGCGGTGGCTGCTGCTCCGTGTTCCCATTGTTCTTTAGTGTAAGACAGGCTTCTGGTGGGTGGGTGTTCTGAATCTTGTATGAAATATAAAATACACCAGTGGTGGGGGAAGAAATGCAAATGCAACAGGGTTGTAGAGCACCGTGTCTAGAAAAGCTGTGCTGATCGCAATGTTGCAGCTGTTCCTCCTTATACCTTGCAGCCGCCGCATCTTGTTGCCACTGTTGAAGAGCAGAGGCAGCAGTGTGTTAAAATCAGAGTCTTTTACCTCCAGGACCCTCGCTTGGGTGCACTTGGGTGCACTCGCTCAGGAGCCCCATGGTTGAGTTGCTTTTCCACGTGCTCGGCAGAAACCTTGGGTTGTGAGCAAGGTCGGGGGGAGCGGGTGGGTTCGCACCACTCCATGGCAAGTCTCAAGCCCTGCCACGCGTCTGGGTGCCGGTGAGCCTCCGTAAACCTCCCGGCCACGTCAGGGAGCTTCTTCAGGGGCTCTTTCCCTGTCTGCAGGGAAGAGCCGAGTGGCTAGCGAGGCTTTCGGGCTGCTGTGTAGCATCAAGAAGGCACGCCCTTGTCCATTCCTATCTTTGCGCTACTGAAACAAAATTTTATCTTTCAGCTGTGGAGCGAGCCCTCTGCTTCCAGTCTGCCCAAACAAAATTCAGGATCTGGATAGAAGGTTAATTTACACCTCCAGATCATGTCGGTAACTTCTCCCAGTTATCATTTTGCAAATTCAGAAAAGAAGCAGCAGAAACGTCGGGACTAATGTTGAAAGTTGGTCATTGAGCAATTGAGGGAGGGGAGGGTTGCCAAGGACCTCAGTGTCCTGGCCTTTATCTCAGGAATTTCGTGGGATTTTCTCAGCGTTTTGGGTCAGTATGCCTCAGGAGGGGTGATCCTGCAAAGGGGCCAGACCTGGCTTAAAAATCTGAATTTCCCCCAGATTCATCTTCAGCCCGGTCCTGGGCTGGGCAGGCAGCTGCAAAGGACTCTGAGCGTGGGGTGCTGAGCGCTCCCCTTGGGCCCCGTACCCAACTGCTCATTTGCACCAAATTGGCAGGACCATCTTAACTCGGAGACTTCCATGTCTCTTGTCAAAACTGGTTGGATTTGACCAGAGGGTTTAAGGGGCAACTGCCTGTATGATTGCATTTCCTTAGGTAATCATGCAAAGGCAGAAAATGCAGTTAGGAAATTACAAAGGTGGGCAAGTTTGCTGATGGTCAGGTTCAGCATTTACAGCTGCTTTCTTTCATAGGGTAAGTTTTTAATTAAGGTTGTTTTTTTAAAAAAAAAATCATATAGGAAGTCTCCATAAGACCTCTAACGTCATTTTATAAAATGACAGGAAATCAAATGCTCTAAGAGTTTTAAAAGCTATTTTAAATCCATTCTGTGTTTTGGGGCTACAGGACACAGGCGAAAGATGAGCCTGAGCGGAGGGGACAGTAAGGAAGTGCTTTGGAGGATGGTGTGTGGCGAGAGTAGAAGCATGTGTGTTTCATTGCAGTTGTGGAGTCTCGGTTTTTGAGAACTTCCTTAAAATGGTGCAAAAAAATCTAGAAATATTAAATAAATTGTTATTCTCACTTTACATTTCATTTCCAAATTTGCTAGCTCTCTTCATATGCAATGCTCTATTGATATGCGATAAATACTCTTTTATTTGTTTTGATGGTGGTACTTGGTGCCAGTCCCGGTAATGTAATCTGCATCCACGCTTCCTTTTTCTACTCCTGGCACGTTGCTTTGTCTTCTGCGTTGATCAAAGATTGGAAAATTTGTTTTTATATATGAAGGCAGTGTATTTCATTGCCACTTGATGTACTTAATCTTTTGGCTGTTTGGCTGAAATATGTCCACGCCTTTTACGTATTGAAAACATAATATCCTTTAACCTACAATCTGCAGAGTTAAAATGAATTTTATGTTAAATATTCGGTTGTGGACCACATCTCCAGCTTTTTATATGCCACAGCGGTCTTGTGGTTTTTTCTTCTCCATTGTCTGATAGTGAGGTCATTTTCAGTCCTCTGAGAAATTTTATTCCCAGCCAGATGCGGGCCATATATTAAAAGTAGCACCTGTGGCTAATATCACAGCAGCTTACCATAAATTTACATGGTAACTAGGATTATATCTGTCAAGACTGTTAAAAAATGTCTAGATTTAATTTGATTTCCAGTATTGAAGGAGCTCTCCAACATTTTGCTTCATAACTGTATTTTAAAAGTTAAAATCACTCCATTGTTAAGTTTTATAGCACTCCCAGTGCCCATTAAGTTGATTTGTTAAATAGGGGTCAGAATAAAGCAAGTTGGCTACAGGAGGATCGGAAACCAACCCATTTGTGACAAATTTAGTCCTCGCGTGTGAATCTTCTCAGAGCCCAGGGACTGATTGGATTCAGGTGCAGCTTATGTCAGTTGTGTTTAACCTCAAAGCCTGAGCAGCCTCAGCCCCGACTGTCACTTGTGCTAATCAAAAGACGAACCTGTTTGCTTTCGTTTGGGGGGGAATTGCTATTTTTCGTGTAGGATCGGTCTCCTTGCTCTTCCTGCTAGAGTTGTGCATTGGATTGCCCATGGAATGAAAATAAATTATTTTTTATCCGCCTAGGTAGGTGCTGGTTTTCATATAGCCCTTCCTAAACCGCTTCGTTTTCCATTATCCTTTGAGTCCTCTCCCATATGCTGTGATTTGTGCACCTGCAAAGTTATGAAAGTATTTCTGTTGCTTATGTTGTTCACTAACTTCCCTGCGTTTATGAATACAATAACTGATTTGCAATAAATCAGAATTATTTATGAGAGGATTTATAAAGTTGATAAAATACTTGTATCTGAAAATAATGAATTTCTAGCATATCTGCCTGTTGATATTTTCCTTTATTAGAAACTGATACTGAAGTTTTCGGGACTGGCAGAGGTTAAACTGCAGGCTGAAACGGAGTGAATGAACCAGCTCAAGTGTCTCCGAGCGGAGCACAGTAAAAATATACGATTCCTGGATGGTCACACCTTCCTTCAGTTTATTCCTGTGATTGACTGAGTCAATAATGCTCTCGCCTCTGAGTCGGCAGGTCAGGGCGCAGCTGCGGGACCTGGCCATGGCTCCCCTGCCTGCCCCGCTGCCAGGCACTGCCCGCGGAAGGCACGGAGCCCGCAGCTGGGCCGGGTGGGAGGAGAAGTTCTGGGGAGATGGCTTGTTTGAAGGCTCACGGGTTTCCTTCCCTGGCCGAGGAGGAGGAGGGGGAGGAGGAGATGACACCGGTGCCCTGCTCAGCAGGTCCTGTGGCCAGTGATGCTTCCAGTTAACTGGCAGCCAGCAGTAGGAAATTTTGCAAAGCTAGGCAGTCCGCAGTGGTGGAGATACAGAACTGGGTTGTGTCTAGGCAGAAATTAAACCCTCAGTGCTGGGAGTTGGGAAATAACGGATTTATTTTCTTCTCATGGCCAGCATGGCTAGCAGGGTACACACCCATATGCAAAGTCAGCCTGTGCTGCAGAATATTTTCAGACCAGTGCTTTGCACTTGGCGACTTTTTATTGGTTTAAGTAGTGTTGGTTTAGTGCATCGGCAGCCTCTTACGTCCTTTCAAGCCCTTCACAATTAGCCTTTCCTCACAGGTGTGGGAACCATCGTTTTCAATCTCTTCGCTACAACTTCACGGCTCTAATGCGTATGAGAAATTTGTGCCTGATAAAAGTCAGGCAGGTGGTGGGCAGCGATGGCCCCCCTTCATACCACGGGCTGTCTCATCTCCTCTTCGGGCAGGGGCTGTGTGTACAGACCCCGCCACCCTCGCATCCCTTCTGCCTGTGGCAGGTACTGTTGCAGTACCAGTGTCACCATTACAGTATCATGGCACTACCACCAGTATCAGGCCAGTGATTAATCACAACATTAATCATATTTAAATACAATTAATCATGTTTCAGTTGAAGACTCAGAATGGGCATGTGTCCTTCATCTCCTTCATCATGCAAGATGTCCCATCCCAGGTGTCCAAGAAGTTGCATCAATTTAATTTTTCTTGTGACTTAACTGTGATTAGGGATGCTCGTTTTCTCGGTGAGCTAGGTCATATTTCTCCTTAGAATAAACCATTATTTTATTGTTTAGAATTACTGGGGGTGCTGGCATTTCTAATTGCTGTTTTCCCCACTGAGTAGACCTGTTGTATCTCCATTTAAGCAGGCCACTGCTTAAATCTGCCCAGCTGACCTTTGGGCAGCTCTCCAGTTGGCTCTAATACAGATGCTTTCCTTAAAAGATGGATTTATTATCACTCAAGTAAAAATTATTACAGCATTTGCCTTAACGCTTGTTGCATGCATTGATCTGAAAGCGCAAAAGAAGTTGTTTGTCAAAATGCCTTTTGGATTTCACAAGCTGTCTTGTAGATTTGGAGTAGAAGAATTGTTTCCCCTTTTTTCCAGCCCCACAAATTGGTCATTCGTTCTGTTTGGGTTACAACGTTTGTTCTGTTTATCAGCCACGCGGGCAGGGCTGCCCCACATGCGTAACCAAAAGGAGCAACTGTGAGCAGGTCAGTAGCTGCAGTTTGGGCTTTTTCCTCATTAAAACACCTTTGGAAAATGAATGGAAAATTCAGTGGGTTTGAATTCAGTTGGAGACCACTGTTTGGAAAAATGCAAGTGAGACTGATGCTGCCTGAGCTAAAGAGGATGGTCACTCACAATCTTTTCTTTACTTTTTTGGTTAAGGAAACCTGGTGTCTTGCAACTCTTTATACATTAATTTTATATTTTTTTTATGGGGGTGCTGGAAAGATGCTCATTAAATGCAAACAGCACATCTCTCTGTCTTGGTTGTTTAACTTTTTGCATCCCCTTGCTTCTGGAGTAATGCCCAACTACATTCCCAAACCATAAATTGCCTTTTACACCAGCAGCTCTCGCTTTCTGGTACTCTCGCGAAGGAGAGACACGCTTTGGGATATTATTTTCTGCAGCTGTAATTAAAAATGGACTCTGGCTGGCAGAATAAACTAAAATAAAACTACAACGCCCCTATTTAAAAATTAACCATTACTCACCAAAAGCACATCAAACCCACTTAGCGGACATCCGTTAATCCCGCGGTGAGCCGTTTCAGGCTTTAATGCACACTGTTTTACACGTTAAGGGTTTTGAAGTCGCGGGCCAGTGCTGACCTTTCGCATCTGCTCCTCTCGCAGTAGGAATCTCCGCTCGCTGCTCCCCGTCAGGGCGGATTAACGTGACGAAGTGCAGCGCTTCTGCTGGCTGCAGTTTCGGGTTTTGATCAGAATTATTTCTTTCACAAACAATCACGTTTGGCTAAAACGTTACATCTGCTCTGGAAAGCCACTGGCAGGGCCACAGCTTATCAGGGTGAGGTGAGTGTAATTTTTTTTTATTCCTTTTTTATAAAGCTACAGACCTGCTTCGTGCAGGGGGGTTTGGGGAGAGCTTCCCTTCTTCCTCTTCTCCTTGCCCTTTCCTTCCTTTAATTTTGTCGGGCTGAGATGAAAAGTTGCTTTGGACAAACATAAAGCTGGCTGTGATGTCTTGGAGGGTTTTGGTGGGGAACACACCGGTGAGTGGGGAGCCCCGTCCTGAGTCAGCCCCGCGCTGTGGGTTTGTTTTATCGCTAAGGGTGCTTTGCAGGAAAATGTTTTTTATTCCTAGGGGAAGGTCCTGATTTCATGTTCTAGTGTGATTTTCCTCGTGCTGTGATGAAAACAACAGGAGGCAGTTAAACCTGTGTCTGTGTGTGACCAAGGTGCCCCTGGTTGGGAGAATCTTTATTCCATGATACAGTGGGTGGGTGCTTGTGGGAAGCAAAACTACTGTTAGCTGTGCAGGTCCAGGACGTTGGGTTTACGACCGTGTCTTGTAATGCCCAATCTAATGAAAAAAACAGAGTTGTACAAAGGGATTCCCTTTGTGGTGTGCTCGTACGAATTTCTAAAATAAACTGGATGTTCACTGGAGGACTCAGAATTAGTATTTGTCTCCCCTCATGAGCCCGTCTCTCTGTTTCCAGATGTGCCGATGTACAAACGGTGTGGGTTGCCCAGAAGAACCCTTGTGTCTTAGAAAAGAGCAGCCAACCAAAAAACCATGGAACCTCTTAAAATATTGCACATCAGATGTACCATGCCACTTCCAGGCATGTGCTTGGAGCACATGGAGGTGTCTGAAGGCAGTTGGAAACCTTGAGTGTAGGTTGTCTATCTAAATTATTGGCAGTTAATTGAGTCTCATTCTTAATAACGTAACTTAACTTGGCTGCCTTTGTCCATTTCTCTGCCACCTGCTCCAGCCGTTCTAAATATCAGAGTCAGGAGATGAAGCACAGGTCCAGGTGACCTGCAGATCCCATCGGGAGCGGTGGGCATGGCAAACCAGGCAAGGTACCCGGCTGCTTGGAGGTTGAAGGATGCCCTGAAGAGAAACGTGTTGTCTGGGAAGATGCTTGTTCTCTCCTACTCTTTGGGTTTTTTTTGAAGGATCTGTCACTTCTAGACTTGAAATGTCTGTCTGCAAAATCACATTGAGGTTTTATAGTGCAATATAAATCAAAAGCCTGCAGGTGCTGGCCCAGGTGAGCCTCCTGCTGAGTTCACTGCCCCCGTGTATCATATACTCCCTTCTACTCTAAGAGTTGTCCCAACGTGAAGACGCATTCTAACAACACAGTAGGACGCTTTCAGCAGCTGGGTTGAGTGAAATGATTCCCTGACTGGATCTGCAGTGAATGTTCCTTAATTTGCTTTATTTCACAGCTTCAGGTCTTTTTCGATTCTGGCTTAGCCAAGAGGGTCTTTCCAAGTGCCTCACACCTCCATTGTGATTTCTTTGTTGCATGTTTCAATTGCAGACCTTGTCTTTAAAAAAAACAAACCCAAAACCCAAAGAAGCTGACAGTGGGTAGGATAGTGGGAGATGAAATGGTCTTGAGACCAACCCCTTCTCTTCATCCATCATAAAGCGATGCCTTTCTTATCACTCTTTGATGTTTTCTTAGCATCATAAATGGCAGAGATTTAGAGGATTATCAGAGGCAGGGTACGATTGCCCTCGGATACTCAGCAGAGAAGATCTTGGATATTAAACTGGTAGAATCTGTAATCTTGGCCAAAAGAGCAAGGATAATTTTGTCTGAGCGCTCCCTGTGTTATCAGCAACATGTATGGCATGTGAACTTCACTTTCATGTTTGCAGAATGAAATCATTCCTTCGTGTATGAGTAAAAAGAAACATCGGGGAAGACGGTAGAGTTTTGTTCTGCTGTGGCCAGCTCCGTCCCATCCAGAACGTGGCGCGATGGGATAAGGAACTTCCCTGTTCTTCTACGCTGCACCTGAGCTCTGCAGAAGCCAGAGGGTTCGAGCACCTTTCTGAAGTGGAGTATTCGCTTAAATTAATTCTTCAGTGGTCTGTTTTACAGTAGCATCATGTCATGGGCCGGCACCGTGTGGTCGAGGATGGGTCAGGCAGAGGCGCGAAGCGGGTTGGCTGCGGAGCGCCTTAGTGGGGGGCTCGGGTGCCTGAATTCCAAAGGTTGGGACTGGGGACTAACAGCACCTTGTTACTAGTTTATTTTTATAGTGGTTTGTGTGATGGCTTTATTACAGTACAGCCAGGGGTTTGATTTGCTGGGCCAAACATTTGCTTTAACAAGTAAAATTATCATTGTTCTTTCAGTTGCACAGCCAAGAGAGTTTATTATTTTAAGTGGCTGATTGCTTTAGCAGGTGCTCAGTTAATGGGGCTTCGCTGTATTATTTAATGTTTTTAGGTAGGGTGCAAAAAGCTCATTTTAAAAAGTCATGTTTCTTGAAGTAGCTTTTTTATTTGGTGCAAACCTCCTAAGTGCAACCTTTATATTCCATTTTTGAGCACAAAGCACACCAAAATGGCTTGGGAGGTGGAGAGCCACATTAAGCTGATGGTGTGGCTGGAGGATTTCTTCCACGTTCAAGTTCAGTCCCGAAACCTGGGATGATTTCCCCTCTTTTTCTCGAAAATCTAATTATAGAGCTACATTATTTCAATAAATAAAATCATATTTATGAGTGTATGTTTACCTAGTGCTAAGAAACTGGAACCAGGGGAGGAAAAAAAAAAGGCATTTCTTTTTAATATTTCTATATGAAGTGATATATCACAAATACCATGCGACCTCGTTGCAGGTTTCCTTGGGATTTAGGATGTCTTCTTATTTTGCAGTAGTCTTTATGGCACCTATAATTATTTTTATCTACCTATAAGCAAATTAATGTATTTTGTGATACGGTTGTATTGACCCAGTAGAGACTAGGCTTGAAACTTTTACCGTTCCCAGAAAGAAGTTTTTATGCTGCCTTCAGATATCTCCATGTTCTCTCACTTGTACTCCATCGAGTCTATAAATCTTTTTGGTGGGATAGGCGATTAATTTTGGTGTGAAGTCTGTTCATTGAATCACCGAGAATATTATCTGCTTTCTGTTCATGAAATCCAGGTGCAATCACTTACTGTAATAAAAATGAGAATAGGAAAAATGATCCTCGGCACCGAGGCTGCTGGAAAAGTCAAGATGTGACAAGGAAGAAGGTAATAGATGGAAAGTTTTGTATCATATTATCACCAATAAAAGAAAAAGAGGTCTAAATTCAGCAGTTATGAAAATGTTGATACAAATAGGCTTAGAAGAGGTAAAGGTGAGGTTTGTTGTGCGGGTTGCACGCGAGGGCATCTCACGCACCTGGCGAGCACGAGGGGACGAGGCAGGCAAAGCGCGGAGAAGGCTCGAGGAGCAGGTCGGTGCTCTCTGCCGTCCTCGTGGGCCCTTGGCTTGCATTGATCCATGTTCCTTGGCCTTCACAGAAAATTTGCATTTGTTTTTCAGGCCAGTTGAATCACAAACGGGGCACATGACACTTGCACCTGCTTTATGGCAAAGCAATGTCACAGCTTAGGTCACTGCTGAGCTTAGAAGGTGAAGCCTGCGACTCAGACCCCTTTTGGGGAGCTGCATCTTGAGCATCATCAGGACCATGTCGCTTCTCGTGCCACACCTGGTCTAGATTGCACCAAGTGAGTGTAAACTTCCCTTGCCTGCAAGCGGCTTGGGCTTTTCCTGGGACAGCATTCCTGAAATTGCCTTCTGTCATCTCCCGCGGCTCTTGACATTGTACCGGTACCTGTGTGAGAAACATCCCTGTTGAGGAAAGGCCATGCCTCCGAGCTCCGCTTCCCTTTGCCTCCATTTATTCTTCATGTTCTTCAAATTGGTAAATCATATGACAATAAACAGAAATACCCTCAGTGAAGAGGGAAGGGGAAACTGTTGTTTATCTGGTCAGGTGGTTTAGATTAGCAGTGATGCTGGTCTGTATTATGTTACTTTAAATCATAGTGTCCCAACAGGACATAAATTATGAAGATTGTTACAGTATGTTTCATCCAATGTAAGATCAACAAATTGGAATAATTTTTTTAATAGGAAAATCAGTGCTTTGGCAAGGTTATTGTTGAAGAATTTAATTTAACTTGAGCTTTGCTTGCATTATTTCTTAATATATAAAAACTATTTGCATAATGTATGAAGTATAAACATTTTTAGAATCAAAGGCAAGAATGCCTTTTCCAAGATTACATAGAGTGGCAAACTACTTAGAACAGATCAGTGTTTGTGCTTTTGCTGTCAAAAATGTTTGATATAGAGCTGGCGAGCTAGTTTCTTCACCGACATAATTGTAAACAAGTGTTGGGAGACAGAAACAGAAACGGCGTTCTTTGTAGAACATGGTGTAAAGGTTTTCACATACGCCGCTGCAGATCTAACATGGAGAGTAATGTTTACAGCCACGATACAACTATAAATAGGTAACTTTTTTTAGAGTGCAAAGCAGCATTTCACTTTTGTATAAATGATGTGTGCGGATAAGTATGGGGGATGCCAGCAGTCAGCTCTGGATTTTAAAAGAACATTGTAAACGCAGAAAAGCATGAACAATTGAGTTGGAAATTGTGGTTGTGGGGTTTTTTAGAGTTTCACATTCTGTTCTGAAGACAGAAACAGCATCTCAGTGTGTCTATAGTATTCCTCTTCCATCCTTTCCCTTTATCAGTGACCGTCAGAGTCAGGAGTCCTGCTTACCGCAGTCTCCAGTGATGCTTAGGGAACAGGAGGGTTGGCTGCATTTGCAGTATTTTGCTGCTCCAGCTAATAAAGAGGAGGAAACCACATCTCTGACCGTGGTTTGTTAGGTGTTCACCGTCGGACCCTGCTGCCTGCCCGTGCCTGGGTGGGTCACCGGGTGAGGGAGCAGGGAGGTGCAGGCACGACGCCTGAGCCGGCTGCTCCATGGCTTATGCCCTCGCACCGGGGAGGTGGGGACGGGAGAAGCTGCGCTTGGCTCTGCGCTGGGGCATCCTTTAGTTGCGTTCTTCATGACTGTCTGGCTGCTCTTGGAATGGTACTAAAAAGGAGAAGAGCAGTGGGGAAGCATCACCCTGATTTATGTCATGGATGGATCCAGGCAGAGCCAGAAAAAAAAAAAAAAAAAAACAACAGAAGAGGAAAATATCTAATGCCAGGTGGAGCCAGCATCCCTGGGGATGGCTCAGGCAGGCTGATGATGCCGACAGGGAGGAATCCCAAAACAGGCACGTGGGTTCGAGAATGATACCTGTCCTGCTGTGCTGCCATCACCTCCCTAAGTGCTCGCTGCATTCCTCTTTTTTTGTGTTTTAACCACGTTGTCACTTTCCGATGAAGAATGTGACCTTGTGAGATGATTTTTGAACGTTTATAAGGTAAAAGTCTTTCTTAATGGCATAAATAGAATTTAAGTAAAACAAACCCTGCATTTTGCTTGAGAGCACAAGAGGAAATACCATGACGGCCCTGGTGACGTAACTTGCCATAGCTCGACATTAAAGAGCTTTTTCCTTTTATCCGCTGGCCCGTAGCTCAGTTAGGTAGCTCCGTCAGCTGGAGATGGGAAAGCTTCTGCAGTCTGGAAGTGAACCTTAATGATTTGAGTTTATTATTGTTATAAGTGTCAAGCTGCTCAGGAGAACACATGCTGGATATGGGCATTTTTTGCTCGGGTGAATGGAAAGCAAATGCGTGAGGCATAGTCCTCTCTTGCCTTGCAGGACAATGGCACTAGAACTGGTTTTATTTGTTCGTTTCCCGCTGATAAATGATACAGATGCAGCTTGGGTGGGTGGGGAAGGGAAGACAGGTAGCCCTCACGCTGCAGAAGGTCAAGGTTAATGCTACCTCCAGTGTTATAATGACAGATGGGAGGCAGAATCCTTAACGTGCTTGTGACGAGCATATGGTTTCCTTGGCTGGGTGTCCGAAGGATTTAAGAAGGCTGGGTACATACTTCACAGCGTACGCATTTTAAAACAAATAAATAAAAAGTGCGTGTGGTCATATTGTTAGGCCTTTCAGCTGTTTTTCTCGACTATCTCCGCTTTCGAGTCAAGTCCTGTCAGCTGCTGTGCTGTGGAGATGCACTGGGGCAATCCATCACGGGGGACGCGCGGGTGGGTGATGTACGAGCACCACACAGCGACCTGCGTCGCTTTGATGTCTAACTCATCAAGATAATGTTGGCAAGCATTGTGCAAAAGCAGCATGTTTAAAAAGTATTAAGATGAATTGATTCCTTGCTTAAGAAGTGTGAAAGGAAGAATAATAGCAGATTAGCTGCAGGATCCCGCGGTTCTCCCGGAGCCATGCGGCGTTGCGCAGTGCCGAGGGGTGGATGGAATTTCATCTCTCCTCCCGCTTCTGACAGCGGTGTCTGGCCCTGGTTTTCCCATTCTCAGGCAACAAAAGTCACATTAAGTCTTATTTTTTGATAGCATACGTTGTCGTTTTCACAAGCAGTTTGGCCAGTCCTGAAACATTATGCGATAGCTGAATTTATTTTAAAGTTTGGTTTGTTGGGTTTTTGTTTTCCTTTATTAGGTTAACTTGTTCTTCTGAGAGTAGCCCTGATTTTTATCTCATAAAGACACGCTATGGCTGCTAGTATTTAAAAAATCTAGTTTTACAAGTGATGTTTTGACTGAAACACCATTAGTTTTCAGTTCTGTCTTTCACGATCTTAAAAGACATGAAGGGAAGGGACATACCGGGGCACCCAAGGCATCCCCTTGTCTGTGCAGGATTGTTTCACTCCTTGCTGCTTCTGCTGCTCTCCATGGCTCGTGGCAGGTCAGGCGGGTGATGCTGTCAGAGTACCCTCTGTGTCTGGATGTTATTTTAGCTCAAACGTACTAAAAGAATCAGGTTGAAAATGTCTGCCTAATATGCCTGTTACAGAAATATCAGAGTACTTCATAATATTAATACATCAAAGCCTCTTTAAATACTTCTTTATGGCTTTTGGAAAATACACAAATCCTTTCTTTCTCCTCTCCTCTTTTTAAAGGGAAAATCTGAAAAAGGTCTTGTTAGTGGCCGAGGGGCTGCAGATCTCTGTTATTAATATAGTGAAAGTCAAGACTGTGTTGGGTCTTTGTCATGAGTAGGGTACTTGTCCCACTTTCATCAAGAAATGTGTGATGGTCTGATAAACTCTGCCCACCAATGCAGTCTTGACAATGATCTTGCACTGCAGACTGCATAATAATTTTCATTATTTTTAATTAAAGTTGAAGAAGTGCAGACTCCTGCTCAAATTAAGGTTGGTTGTGTTGCCGGAATGCGGTAATTACTTTAATTGATCACAAGATAGTTTCCTTGATCACCAATTAGACCAAATTACCGATCAAGTTTCAAGACGTGAAGAAATGTCCAAACTGATTTTATGTAATAGTGTTTTCATATCTAATCAAACCTGAATATCTTTTCCTTCCAGAGCCAATTGTATTTTCCCAAAGAAGGGTTATGGCTCTACAAATACAAAGGTGATTCATAAACAATAGCGTTCCAATTCGTTTAATTAGCAAAGGAAGTATTTAGGGCCTTAATGGAGATTGCTTTGGTGAAATTGCTCGGTAGAACCATAGCTCATTTTCTTAGTGGGACATACTTTTTGTGTATAATTAAAATAAACAAAATGGCAAGAGGTAAGTTGCTTTGGGTAACGTGCACCGAGGGAGCAGGTCTCCGAGCAGAGCAGGGCACGCAGGAAGGCGGGCATGCCTCGCAGGCGCGCGGGCTTCGTCCTTCGCTGCGCCACCGCATTGCCCTGGCCGGGCAGTCGTGGCCAGCTGGAGCAACGAGCAGCAGGACCTGTCCTGGGGAGGGTCCCGTGCGCCAGAGTGAATTCCTTTTCACGGCTCAGACAGCCCCAAATCGAGCACTCCTCGGGAAGATGAACAGTTTTAAGACCAACGTCCGTTTTATCTAGCTGGAGACTTGTTACTGCCTTCAGGGGAAGTGGGTGATTTGGTGGTCCACCGGTCACAGAGGATTTGGTGGTCCACTGGTCACAGAGGATTTGTCACCACAAAGCGTGAAGGAGGGTCTGCAGGACAGACGATTCAGTAGCCTGGTTTGCGGCCGCAGTTGCTCTGC
The DNA here is from genome assembly GCF_023634155.1 of Falco peregrinus. NCBI lineage: Eukaryota > Metazoa > Chordata > Aves > Falconiformes > Falconidae > Falco > Falco peregrinus. The sequence goes on along the minus strand of NC_073728.1, from coordinate 62,341,374 downwards.
CTGCCTTCCGTTGGAGCGGTGATTATTGCCACAGAGTCGATGAATTGTGTTTGTGGAGCGTGCCCTGGTGGGTGAGTTCCTGGGACGGACAGGCACTGGTAGGGCGTACATGAACCTGGTAGGAGGGTTTATAAATCTAATTCTTTTTCTTTCCCATCCTGTTTATTTGTAGAAAGGCAATCCAGCTGTAGATGCATTGCTGTTATAAACTTTTGGGGACCTTTCTGTGTCTAGGTTGCTCTGTTGGAAATAGCATTCCTATGAAGCCCATGGACGCTCTAAAAGCATTTAAATCAAAAATCATTCAGCACGATTAATGCAGAAGTTTTCCAAATCATTGCTAACATCTAGTGCACAACTTGCAGCTTTCTGCTTCAAAGCATGCTGCTGAAACATTTGCAAATTTTTAAAAGTAATTGTTCACTCTAAGTAAAACTAAACCGAGCGAGAGCTTCAAGGGAAGTTAGATTTTCCCGAATTTTGGAATGCTCTTGGGTCAAAGAAAAAAGCTTTTTAATTGCTGACAGTTTGGTGATTTCCAAATGACAAACCTCATTGGAATGATTTTCTCTGATTATAACGTTTGCATTCATTTGACTGGCAAAGCGACTAACAAAGTCATACTTCATCCAGGCACTGATTCTTTTTTTACTTAAAGGTTTTTGTAATTTGTGAGAGGAAAAAAGACTTGAAACTATTATCAACCATTATATGTTATTCATTGACCACATGTTTGTTTGAAATGGCCATCGCTTGGTGGAATGCGGGCTATGTGCATTCTCTTCCATAAATTAGCACTGAAAAACTACCTAAATCAGGTAGGGTTTTGCTGAGCTGCTTGTATTATAATACAAACCAGACTACAGCGTGGATGTTACTTTAGCTTTGCATGTTAATTCAGGTCCTGAACCCCGATGGATGGAGCTTGGTACGAACAAAGCCCGCCGACCGAGAGGCATCCTGCTCACGCACCAAGGCCCTTCGGGCCCCGCTGCGTAATTGCATTCTTGATTTACATGGACATTCTAATTTTCTTTATAATGCAACGATTTGCTCCTAAGTATTTTGGCAAGGGCCTGCTATTATTTTCTTCTTGAGCCCGTGATAAAACCTGCGTCCTGGGGGAGCATGTCGTGCAGAATATAGGGGCAGAGGACTGGGAAACCTATTTTAACTCATTTTAAGGGAAAATATTTTCTCATAAAGCAGAGGGGCAAACCCACCCGCCGCCTTTCTCCCTCCAGTAAAATAGACAGCAAAATAGTTACATGAAAGGATATGTTTCTGGAAGTGGTATCAGTAATACTGTGGCACGATGCTTAATTAGAAATGGCATGTTTCTAAGATGCAGTAAGGGATGAGGGGTTTGGGATGGATGTTTAAACTCACTGTTGGATGCCAAAGGTAAAACCACTGCTCTCATACAACGGCTTTGAATCCCGGAGCAGGTAACGTCGAGCAGAGTGATTTACTGGGGTCTGAAGGGGATGGTTTCAGCAATCCCAGGCAGTGCATTGGTGGCGTGAGAAGGTGAAATGCTCCTTGAACACCTGCAAACCCGAGGTGCAGCTATCTAGAGCATCTCTCGGAGTTGTTGAGATTTTGGAGTGAATCCTGCAGATCCGCTGCCAGTCAAGGCAGGTGAAGGAGTATTTTCCTCTTTGCTCTTTCTCTCCTTAGGCTTTTGGATTTATGACGCGTGTTGCCCTACAAGCAGAGAAGCTGAATCACCACCCAGAATGGTTCAATGTCTACAGCAAGGTAACGTGGTCACCAGCCCTAGGTACAGGCACGGCAAGCTAAGGGGGCCAGACCTCTGGCCCATGCTCTCTGCCTTTTTTTGTGGTTTATGTTCAAGATAAGGGAATGGAAAGAGGTGGTGTCTTTATAAAGAGGTTTGAGATTTTTAAAGAGATGCTGAGGTGTTTGTAGCCGTGAGGAATCGAGAATCAAGCTCTTTGCGAGGGCTACCAGCTGCATGGTTTGGACCTGTCACTTCACCTCTCTGGCTGAGATCTAAAAATAAAATAGGAGCCTTTAAGCTCTTACTTAACCAACTTGAATAAATTACTGTCTTTAAACTTTCTGTGCAGCGAGTCCAGAGCCCAGGGGTGTAGGGTGGCAGACCGCTGATGTGTAAGTACCTAAATGGGAGCCCAGCAGTCTCAATTTAGGTTTGATTTTTTAAAAAATTGTAGGCCTCTATGTCTCAACATAGCAGCTTATAAAATTTGTTTATAATATTACCTGACTGGTGGTGGTCTTGTATTTACAAGGGTTACAAGGTATACTGCAGCCCACAAATGAAAGGTGCTCTCTGAAAGGGGGAATTACTGCTCTCCCTTTATTTTTATTTTTTGATACTTCTCATTGCATTGTATCGAGGTGTGTGGTTTAGCATTTGGTGAGTATGCAGCGGTATCACTAAAAACATACTGAAAGGACGTGCGAAGAAGCAGCCTGCGGCTCGGAACCACCAGCAGGACATCCCCACCTCTCCCCAGCAAGGCATCCCAGCGCTGGCTCCTCCTCATCAGCCCTTCAGCTCACCCTCTTTAAGGGGACATTAAACGCACCAGACAAAGTCCTGATCACCTACTCTTCACTATTTTTGTGGCTTTCCAGAATCGTCAGAATTTATCTTTTCTTTCGTCTTCTCTCTTTCCAAAACCTCAAAGGCGAGACAAAGTAACTTCCAACTTGTCATCTGGCTTAGTCTAAACAAACCCGTGCAGGCAGCTGCGTCATAGCAAAATGCACCGGTCCATTTGTTTTTCTTTTTGAAATTAATCTGCATCAAGCTTAACAATTTTTTTCACCTTCAGGGTACTGTTTTTTAACAAAACGCCTGAGCTCCTGCCTCGGCTGTTGGCAGCTTGGTCACTGGCCCAGGTTCTTCATGAAACTGATCCGTGGAATTTGAATGTAAAGAATGAGTTACTTAATCGGACACCTCTTCTTGGATGAAACCTGAGAACGCAAAGCCTGTTTTATTCTGCGAAGGGGCTCGCTTTGGTTAGACTTTAGGGCCTGTTAAGCCCCCTCACCTACAACATATTTAGGTTTAAATGAGCATTTACATGAGCGGTGAGTGTCCAGCTCGCTGGGAGCACCATGTAAAACCAGTTCACCTTAGAGACATGCAGCGTTCCCAAGGAATTGTTGCTCAGCCTACGTGGCGGATGTCAGAATGGCTTTGTAACCCCTTTCTTTTCCTTTTTGACAGGTTCAGATAACTCTGATTTCCCATGACTGCAGTGGGCTGACCAAGAGAGATGTGAAGCTGGCTAAATTTATTGACAAAGCTGCTGCCTCAGTGTAACCAAGATGTAAAGCTCTTTAATACAGTGTCCACCAATATTTTGATTTAAATGGTATCCCTCATTCCTTGTAAGCCTGATTTCACAACCCCCTAAGACATTTTGTAAATAGAATGGCTTAGCTTTGTTGGCCTTTAAGACCTCTGTCTTGAGACCCCTGTGGATGTTCCTGCCTGTCTTTTGCCATCGCTGGCTTCACGTGAGGATGGAGCAGATAAACCAGTAGCAACTAAGTTCTGAACAGTCCTTTTCCAGCAACTAAAACAAGCTGGAATGAAAGCAGGAGCCCGCCCGCACGTGTTGGTGTTCCCCAAGCCCCCGGGAGCCGAGGCTGGTGGCAGCTACCACGGGACCCTGCCCTGTGCCCAGCCGCTTCCCTCCTATAGATTTGTACATCTCTGCACTTCAGGCAGCGTAAGGGCAGGCAGGCTGGGGCTGTCCCCTCTGCCAGTGACCAGTGGCCAGCGCAGGGGATGCTGGTGAGAGCAGTGCAAGCTGCTGCTGCTGTTGCCTTGGGGTTGCAGCTCACCTCACGGTTACAGCTTTGCTTTTGGGGTTTTTTCTGTGCTTGTCCGACGGCTCTTTGAGTGTGTCTGTCCTTTTGGCACCCACAGCCCAGCCGCTACAGCCAGCTAAGTGTTGCAGCATGCTTGAGAACCCTTCTCCATCAGAGATGCAGGACTGGATCCCACAGTTGCTGAAAACTTGAGCTCTGGTCTGGCAAATACAAAACATACTCAGTGAGCTCCCGGCCCTCATATCATTAAACAAAGCATGAGCTTAAGTGCTTGGCTGGGCTGGGCCAGTGCTCAGCACCTTGCAGGACTGAGCCATTGTTTGTGTTGTAACGCTGCCATACCTGCGGGATCGGGGGGTAGCACCGCCGGGAGCTGCCGGTGGTGGAGGAAGCAGCATTAGCAGGATTCTTGCTAAGCTGGGTTCGGCTGAAGGTATGCTCACCCTTTTTTTTTTTTTTGTTGTTGTTGTTGTTGTTGTTGTTGTAGCTACAATTACTCATTGCAAACATTGTTCCAAGAACTGCATATCCCACCGACGAGGTTTAAAATAATTTCTTCCCTGGTTTCAAAGTCTTTGTTTTTTATCCTGTGATCCTCACCGAGACTGATTTCCACTGCCGGCAGGGAGATTTCAACCTGCTGAAGGCTCACAGCAGGGCCTCTTCTGTGCAGTCCCGCTGTGAGTGTCCCCAGCGTGCTCCGGCATGCCCTGCCAGCAGCTCTGGGTGCGGAGCTCCAGGAGATTGACACCTCCGAAATGCCGGAGTGCATTGCTGGAGTGACACCAGCGGCACAGCCACCAGCCACCCAGAAGTGAGATACATGAGTGCCAAAATCTATATTGGGTGTATGTGCGAGGTGTGTGGTCTGTCAGATATTTGGGATGCAGAATGCCACTAGCTGCCGTGCAAGTATCCGTGTCGATAAAATAAGAAAGGTATTTTTTGTTAATCCTTAGCAAGTGCACTGTCAGGTGCTAATTGGTCGCAGGAAGGAAGATGTAAGGTGTTGGGGTTTATTGTCGGTAACCCTGCTTGGGATATCAAGTTAATACCTAGAAAGACCCAAATTCAGGCTGCGTGCTCCAGTGTGCTTTGCTTACAAGTGCATTTCCCCAGCGAAGCGGCAGATTTCTCTGATACGGTGTGAAAGTGGTCACTGTTGTGAGGAATGACTAAAACTAATAAATAACCGGGCTGTGACGTCTCCTGTTACTGGTGGGGAAGTGAAAGGGGCTTCACCCACAGTTTTGACTTCTCTAATCAAGTGTGAAAACTCTGTTGTTAGAAATTGACAGATAATGTGTGCACTTCAAATAAAACAAACAAATTCCTCCTTTGTACTTTGTTTCTTTATTATTGTACAGATGTAACAAAGCTGTTAGTATTAAGGTAAATTTCAGATCAATAATATTTAGTTACTGGGAGGTCTTTGGGTTAGAATATTGATATTTATTTACATACTCCAAGGAAAAAATAAACATCCACCAACTAATTCGGCTGAGGGAGTACACTGCCCAGCCAGGGCAGGGAGCTGGGCAGCTGTGGTGGTTTGAGGAGCCTAACTGGCGAAGGGGCAAAAACACTTGAGAAAAGAGGAGGACAGCTTTGAAATGCTCGTCGTTTCTAGGACAACACTTATTGAGCCCAAATATCTTGTTGACTTCTGGGACGTCCCACAGACCTGGGCGTGCCTTCTGTGAGTGTTGCTGTGCAACACGAATAATAATAAAATAAAAATAGTGAAGAAACAGCTTCACTTTCTTTTGCAGGGAGTGCTGACTTCAGAGGCGGTCTCCCAAGTGAGATGCTGGTGCTGATGTGATGGGGTCTGTCATGCTGCTCACAGAGGGGCTTCCCTGGGGGCTCCCGGGGTGCCGTTGCCCCCGGCCCCGCTTGGTTTTGTTCAGCTGCTGCCCCGTGTGGGTCGGGAAGCGGTGCCAGGCTCCTGGGCTCTGCTTCACCTTGAAGGCACAAGTAATTTCTTTCATTCTATTTCTTTTACCTTTTATTGCATTATAATTTGAGGGGGGGGGGGGGTGGTGGACAGAATTCCCAGCGTTTCTGAGACACGTCCCCAAACTGTGACGAACACCCGTCGAGTTCCACCTGCTACCCTGCCTCAGCAGCATCCCCAACTCGCCGCTGTCCACAGGGCTGGGCAGGGGAGCCCCGCGATGCTGAGGAGCCCCAAGCCACCTTCATGTATGTCCCCAAACCCACGGCAGCCAGCTCAGCCACTCTGTGCTCCTGCCTCTCCCCAGCTTTTCTCCGCCTGCACATGTGCTGCTGGTGTGCGGTGAGTGCAGGATGCTGAGGGCCACCGGGAGGGGATGCATGGTCTCCCTGATTGAGCTGGAACTTCACAGCAAATTTATACAGCAAGGATTTAATGACAGGCGCTGGATTTGAGCCAGGAAAATCAGCCTAAGGCGCCTTCTCTTGTGAAGAGCATTGTCAGCTCCGCTCTGAACAAAAGTAGCTGGAGTGCGGGGTTTGGGTCTTTTCCAGGTGATGGCATCGCTGGAGCTGCGCTGCTCTGTGACGGTATGGCTCCAGCAGCTGCCCAAAACTCACCTTCCTCTGCTGTGCCAACTCCTCCTCGGTGCCACCATGGTCCCCACTCCCCGCGCGCCTGTGGGGTCGCACCCCAGCACAGGACGGTGCCGCTCCTGCAAACTAACCACATTCCCTTCCTCACAGCGAGGCTTGGCTCGTGGCTAGCAGCCACCTGGTTATATATTCCCCTGGAGTGTTTGGGGTTTTGTGGGGGTTTTTTCTCTTTTTTTTTTTTTTTTGCTTTAAGGCTGACTGTGGCTTGAAGTATTTGGATAATCCATCATGAACTGGCCTTCTCCTTGCAGGTAACTTGCCTACTTCCCTGTGCCGAGACTGATTTAACTTGCTGTGTTCCCCCCAACCAGCCCAGTCCATGGCATGTGGGAAACACCATCTCTGGGAGACCTTCTGATGGTGCTCCGTGGCCTCAGGAAATTAAAAAGCAAAATCTCGAGACTGAGAGAGCAGAGCAGGAAAGATGCCTGCAGCATGCTGCGTGTCTGGGATTGCTGCTGGGGTCCTGCAGGGCTGGAGATCACACCTCCACAGGACCCCCTCTGAAACGGGGCCAGCGAATAATCCTTCCCTTTCCCCACAGTGGGAGCTCAGGTCCAGTAAACTGCAAAAATCATATTGGAAGGGGCGGCGTCAGCATCAGGTGTGCTGCAGGGCTCTGGGGATGGGGTCCCACAGGCGGCTCTGCAGGAACAAAAGCAAAACTTCGTCTGGGTTTGTGAGTTACGGCTCAGTCCAACTGCACGGGATCCCTCCTGCCCTTCCTCCTCCTCCTCCTCCCAGCTGCTCAGACTGGCAGCCGAGGTGTGGTGGTGGAGTGGCTGAAGAAGAGGTGGGTTTTCTGTTAATTAACCTCATCAGGGGCAGTTTGGACATTAGAAGGCTGACAAAGATGTGTCCTCACCCAGCTGCACCCCGAGGCTGGAAGGACAGACTGACGCGGTTACTTCTCCGATGCTTTCCAGTTGTCTATGGCATGTCCCCAGCTCCAGGATGGGGCTGGAGGCAACACAGCATCCCTTGGGACATGTCCGGGCCGCTGTGCCAGTGGCCACTGGCTCTGCATTGGCCCCACCTGGAGCCCTGGGCGTTCAGCAGAGCAAACCCACAGGGCTGGTCCCCTTGGACCGGAGGTTTCGGTTGGTTTATGTCCCGCAGATGGCTTGGCCCTGGCTCAGGGTGCTTGCAGCATCACCGGTTTTCAGCAACGGGCACAGTTCCTGGGTTTGCCCTGATCCCTGCTCCATCCCTGCCTTCATCCTCAGCCTCGCAACCTGCCAGGTCCTCAGCCCTGCTCTGCCCTTCCCACTTCTGCAAGTGCTTTTCAATCATGCAAAACACAATTTTGAAAGCCTCCCACAGCATCTTACAGGTGTGTGCATCTCCTCTGGCCTTTTCAGTCTCAGGTAACGAAGGGATTGCCAATTAACTGAAGCTAATGAGTTCTTCTGCACAAGCTAGTTTCAGTTTTTCATGATCGTTTGCTTCAAGAAACAAATATTTGTGGTTTACTCAAAGCTGCACCTCGCGATTAGCCGAACATGTGTCCTAGCACAAGTGCCTGCAGAGCATCCAGAGCAGCAAGCGCAGAGACACTGACTAATTGAAATAAACTGGCAATTGTTAATGCTCTTTCTCCTAAAGAACCAAGGCAAGAAGCAAACATGAATGTGTTATCCCGCTGACATCAAAGGCCATGTTTATGTAAGTGTCGCTCATGCTGAAGATCAGGACAACAGGAAACGGCCTCAAGTTGCACCAGGGGAGGTTAGATTGGAGATTTGTTCACAGAAAGGGTGGTCAAGCACTGGGACAGGCTGCCCAGGGAGGTGGTGCAGTCACCATCCCTGGAGGTGTTTAAAAAACACATAGATGTGGTCCTTAGGGCCATGGCTTAGTGATGCACTTGACAGTGCTAGGTTAACGGTTGGACTTGATGATCTTAAAGGTCTTTTCCAACCAAAATAATTCTGTGACACCATGATATGTTGCAGAGTTGGACCCTTTGGTGAGGAACTGACAATTCGTTTGTGAAAAAAGTCCAGGCATGGCTGCCAGCGGTCTGCTGGTTAGAGCCAGGCCAGCCCGCGTGGGCTGCGGGGATGCTGGAGCCCCGGGAAGGGTCCCTGGAAAGAGCAGGGTCTGTGCTTGGGCTCCCACACTGGTTCCAGACCAGTGGTGCGTGCAGGAGGGAGGATTACCCCCCTAACCTCAAAGGCACACCTCGTCCTGGGCGTGCTGGGCTTGTTTTGCTGTTAGACACTAGTGCCAGGGTGGCACGAGGGCATGGTGCTCCTCCACAGGGCCGGCAGAGCTCCCACCTTGGCACGGAGATGGGCCGTTCCCCCGGGATTCTGGAAAGGACGGGGCCCAGCACCCACACAGCACCATCCTGACTTGTCCCCTCCCTCAGGCTGGAGCAGGTATCTGCCCAAACCAATCAGCAATGCAAACCCAGTAAATTAAGAATCATCATCACCTGCTTGTTACACTGCTAACGCAGAGATGTTGAGTATCCAGGAGCTGGCCCCAGCACCTTCCTGTGTGGTTTCTTCTTCTGGAAGTGACCTCGTAAGACGGTGACATCAAACAGCAAGTTCCACCCTCCTGCTTGCACCAAGGGTCGCTTGGAGAAGCTGAGCACCCAGCTTCTTCATGGAGCCATCAGGGAGGTGGCACACAGAGCATCCCAACCCTTCCCAGAATGGACAAGCCCCCTCCGATTTCCTGCCTAGACCCTTCCAGTGCCTGTTGGAAGCCGTGACAGGGCGTGCTGCCTGCTGCCGCCGCAGCACACACAGAGCAAAGCCCTTTCGGTGCAGAGCTATGCCCCAGGTGATGGGTGCTGTGGGACCTGCTGGTTCAGATCCAGCTCAGCCTGGGTGAAGGGAGGACTCAGGCAGGAGCAGGTCTCCAGCTGGGGCTGGCTGCTGGGGTGGGTGTTTTCATGGGGGGGGGGGGGGGGGGGGAAAGAAAAAAAAAGAGAGCCAACTGAAAGAGCTCCCTCCAGCTCTGCCGTTGTTTCTGACAGGAGGAAGGGCACCCAGTTCTGTGCCTCCCTGCGCAGGCTGATGGGCAGCTGCACATTCACAGTGCTCGTGAGCTGCATCATCTCCATCAGTGCCACCTCCCTGGCTGCGGAGGCCAACGGCCAGTGCCTGTTGGGCTGGGGTGCCTTTTCCGAGGGGAGGTGTGATGGCACGCTCCCATTGCCATGGCCAGGAGGGGATGGGGGTCCAGCCCCCACAGCTGCTCAGGGTGGCTGCCAGCCCGCTGTCCTCCTGTGTGCTATTGCCTGCACTGGCCTAGGGCCTGGATGAAACGCATTCCAGCTTCAAATCCCTTCACTTATTCGATAATCATTGTCCTTCAAATGTAATTGTTTGGTGCTTTCCACAGCAGCCCTTTCCCCTCCCACAGTTTCAGCACAGCTAGTTTAAGCACCTTTTTAATACTCGATTTTCACATTGAAAAATCCCTCTTGGTCACACTTCTTGATTTTCTTGTCTTACACAAGCCAGCTACTGTACGCAAACTTCTGAGCCTTAATTATATATCCCAGTAATATATAGCCAGGCCTGGCTAATGTCAAGGAGCCCAGTCACGAGCGTCAGAGGTTCCCGAGAGCTCTGGCTGCAGGACCAGGCTCCGTGCAGGGAGGCAAGTGGCTTGTGCCTGGCTCCTCAGGGCCGAGGGGGTGCATGATGTGTTGGGATGCGGCCAGGACCCTCCTGCACTGGACAGTGACCCACAATGGTGACTGCGGCGGTGTGAGCTTGGCTCATGTTTGAAATGGTACCCTTGGGCAGAGGGATGTTGTTGGGGACATTTAATAGAAACATGCTGGCTGGGTGCGTGGGGTCTGGCAGCCACAGGCAGCAGCCTGGGCTCACCTCCTCCTCTCTCCAGATCACAGATGCTTTCTTCGTCGCTGCTTACACCATCGAGCCTTTGCTGAAGCTGTACGTGGATCCCATTGCCTACTGGAAGAGCAGCTGCACCACCTTGGATGCCACCACCCTCCTCAATACCTTCCTCCCACACGTCTTACCCGTGGATGTCGCCACATGCACCCAGCTGGAGGGGACGACCAAGGGTCTCCAGACCCTCCGCATACTCAAGCTCATCAAGCAGAGCCGCGGGGTGAGGGTGAAGCACCGCGCACTGGTTAAGTCCCAGCAGAGAGGGGGAATCCCAAGCCCAGGAACAGGGGGAGGCTTTGCTCTACCCAGGTGTCGAGGGCTGCCTAGTCCAAAAGGGGCTGATGCTTGCGGTAGTTTGTAAGCAAAGGTAACAACTAATAATTCCTAATTTTTTAAGAAGCCCATGGCTTGGCCATTATTTTTTTCCCATATTTCTTCTTTCCCACAAGGAACGGAGAGATTTTCTTTCTTACTACAGCAGAGTAGACCCCAAAAAAACCCCTATAAAACCTAGGTCACGTCCTATTCTTGGTCTGTGTGTATTTTTCTCTCCAGCACACCATCTCCTACTTAGTTTTCTCCTGACGACTCTGGAGGTTTGTTTTTCAGCAAGGAGCTTATGTGGGCAATGAATGCTCAGCCAGCATTTCTGCGTGTAATTAATTGGCTGGGTAGCCCACCAGAAGTGGGATGTTTATGGGCACAGGGCTCTTATAATGTTCACTTCTGAGCCTTCATTCCTCTAGTTTGGATCGTAAACTTCACTTATCACCAGACTTTTATATGTTAATTATTCTGTGTCGCTGGGAGAAGGGAGGACATGTAGAAGTGCATGAAATAATGAATGGTTTGGGCATGAGGGATCAGATGCTGCGGTTTGGACTGGCTGATTGTGAGAGAGCAAACTGATGCATAGCAAAATGGGGGGACATTTAAATCAGGGTACCCGTGTGTTGTTGGTTTGAGCCTCGTGCTATGCACTTGTGGAACTCACTGCCAGGAGATGCCTCGTCTGGGGACCACAAGGAAGAAAACCCGTAGGATAAGATTTGGCACCGTTCCCCCCTGAGATGCTTAAAATGTTGAGGTGCTTTGAAAAAAAATCCCACTCAGCACAAATCTGCAAGTTTAAGAGCCTAAATGCCTTTGAAAATCTGGGCCATGAAACACTGGGTTTTGATGGAGGTTGGTGGGACTTAACACCTAAGGGACTGGGGCCACTGGGAAATTGCATCCTGCCTTTGGGTGAGAATGCCTAGAATGGTATTACTGGAGGGGGTGAAATAGCAAAGAGGAAAATTCTTTAGGCTCTCACAGTCCCTTCCTGTTCCAGGTATGTTATAAATACCCTGCAAAGCCCTGCCGTGCCGCTGCCTTCCCACTCCAGGGGCGATCGGTACCTACCCTTGTGTCCTGACCTGAAGGGACAAGTGCCCTGAGCTGCCTGTCACCCCGGACACAACACCTCTTTGCCTAAAATTTATTTTAAAATGTGATAGGGCAGCCTAAATGCATTTTGCTGAAGGCGGAGGAGGCTGTTTATGCCTCTGTGTGTATTGTTGTTTATTAATTGAAGCCTAAATTAGCCCTCAACAGGTTAGCAGTATTTAATGCAGAGAGCTCAAACATGCAACACATTCTTGGCACGTTTCCCTTTATTAATTAAAAACCTCTTTAAAACACTCTGCCTTCCACCTCGGAGCAATAAATTTCCACCTTGAGGAAATAATTTCCTTGTTGTATTCCATACAGAGACGTTCTGTTAGCTGCAATCCCTGTTTTAGTGTAGGCCCCATTCATCCTCATTTCAATTTCAAAATAAACTTTAAAAATGCCAGGTTGTTCTGTTAAAAAAAAATTAAAAAATTTTAAAAATCAACTTTTCTGCTTTTTTAAAAAAATATATTTGGGATTAATTCCAATGTCGTTTACTACCTGCATACACTGTGAACCACAAAGCTCCTTCTTTAATAAAAGCTCCGAGGCTGCACAGCAGCTCCCGAAGCAGCCAGAGAAGCCCTGGCAATGGGAAACGGGCGGATGGTCCCACACTCGCCAGCCCGCGGTTACTGGGAGCGTTTTATGGCCCTCCCGTCACCCCCAGCGCTGGGTGGATGGTTTTCTTTATGGCCACGTGCCACAGCCCAAACCTGCCCAACTCCATGACATAATTTGGCAAAAATGTCACCTGATTCTGGGGGTTGAATGGCTTTTGTTCCCCTGCTAGTCCCAGGCTGTGCCTGCGGAGAGACCTGCGTGTGCAGGGGGACAGGAGAACCCTCCTGGTTTTCCATGACTGGTACCAGGCTTGGTGGTTTATGGCTGGTCTGGTTTGGGCTTTCTGAGATGGTTCTGCAGGAGTCCTTCAGCCATCGGAACAAGCCGGGACGTCGGCAGCCGGAGGAGGCTGGGAAGAGCCCCTTGCTCTAGCTCCGCACCCGTCCCTGCAGGCAGTGCCACCCGAGCAGCTCAGCCAGATGCGGTCCAGAGCTCCAGCCAGAGATGCTGTCGACAGTCAGAGATGGTGGATGGACAGTCCTCGAATGGGTGCACCCAATGAGACCCAGCTGGCACCAGCAGGCACGGTGGTTTTGGGGGAGCAACCGCCCATGCTGCCGCCGCTCTGCAAGGTAATGTAACGTGGGTGCCAGAGGCTGCCCGTGGCTGGCTGTGGTCTGGAGTCAGTGGGAGCGTTTGCCTAAAAGTCATAAGCTCAGTTCACCAAACCAGCAAACCCCTCAACTCCCAGGAATGTCTTTTGTATATGTTAGTGTCATATGTGGGTTTTTATAAGAAGTGAGATGGTCTCAGAAGCAGTATCACCTCCCTTCCCAGTGACCCCAAGCCTTGCATGGGGCTTTCCCAAGCTGAGCAACCACGGAGGGATGAGAGACGGCTGCGGACTCCTGTCTCCCATCCCGGCCCATCCTGCATGGCAAGGGAGGAGCAAGCAGCTGGGCAGTGAGAGCAGCAGAAATATCATTCTAAATCCAGTTTGTGCTCAGACCCCCGGGCATGAGGGTTAATAGCATTGCTTATTTTTATTCAGCTAATTTATTAATGCAGGAGCTTGGGAACAACTGTATCCTTTATCAATAGGAATCCATTACTCCATTAGTAACCTGTCCATATTTCGAAAGGCAGTGAGAAGCTCCTGTGTGCTAAGTGTGATGCTTCTGGGACCAAGCAGCCCTTGGTCTTGCCACATGCAAGCACCACTGAGCCCTACAAGGGCCATTTCCCAGTCCAAGAGTCTGATGCATGGCCACAGCCTCTGAATTTTGCCATGCTCCCCCATGCATCGTGGTGGTTGCCCCTTCTCTCTCCTTAGTTCCCAGTACAGCCCTGTGGATGCTTGCAAGTGAGCTGGTTCATACAGCCCTGTGGACGCACACAAGGGAGCTGGTTCAGAGGTGGTCCAGGGAGGCTGTCATCTGCATCCCCAGCCCGCTTCCCAGACTTCATCCCTGCCAAGCATCTCCTTCACCTACGGAGCACACATTTGTCTTTCCTTTTGCAGGTTTTCACAGAGGCTCTCGGCCAGCCGGTGCAGACAGTGATGTATGCCCCCATCATGCTCTACCTGCTGATGTTTGCATTTGCCATTTTGGGACATGGCTGGTATGGAGATCCCAAAACTGGAGACTCTGAAAACTGGGGCAGCTGGAGGACTGCCCTCTTCACACTCTTCAGTTTATTAACCGTAAGAGCAGCAGCATTTTCCAGTCTGTCTCAGCCAAACGACAAACTGCAGATTTTGGAGCGCTGCTGAAGAAGCCCTTTGATTAACCTGCGACTTCACTGGGGAGAGCATAAACTGCTCGGCAGCAAACTCATATTCCAGATCCAGAAATTTTTCTTTGATAGACAAACTTCCCCACCCAGTACTGCAAATTCAGAGGGGAAAATCTCTGAAGCTAACAGCAGAGAGATCTGTACTAGCTGATTTAAACCTGGACCTCTGAGGAACAGAGAAACTGTGCTTAGTTTTAAAAAAGAAAGAAGAGGAAGATTTCGTATGGCTTGTGAGTTATGCTGTGGTTTGGAACTAACTCTCTGCTCTGCTTAAATACATTTGCAGGTTGATGGCTGGTCAGACTTGCAGCGGGAGATGGATTGTTACGGGCTTATGAGCAGCCACGTGTTCATGGTTGTGTTCATCTTGCTGGGCAACTTCACCTTCTTCAGTATGTCAGTTGCACTTGCGATTACCAAAACGCAGGTCACGCAAGCTCTGTGCATTGAGTGTTCATGCATGTGTGAATCTGTGTGAGCATGTGTGGGTGCATGTGAGCCTGTGTGGGTGCATGTGAATGCGTGTGTGTGCACGTGAGTGTGTGTGAGCACATGTGGGTGTGGGTGTTACCAGCCAGCAGGCTCTGGTTGGAAAGCTGGTGCTTAGCTGTTTGCAGAATTTGGCTTCTGGTGCAGCTAGAAACGTGCTGGATACAGAAGTCCCATTCCCTGAGCAGAATAAGTGTATCTTTCCCCATGGTCCCCTTTTTGTCATCTCTACACTCCTGCTTTGACTATTTTTCCATCACTGCCAAAAGCTCGGGCTCCTGCAGCACAGCCAGTGCACGCTTTACACCCAAGTCCTCTCAGCCATGACCCATTTCTGCATTCATTTAACCCAGGGCTGCTCTCGTGGTCTTGTAGCTGCCTCTGACCCTTCTGCAGCAGGTCTCTGCACGCCGCCGGGGCCAGGGTCAGCTGGGTGCGCTGGGGGAATACAGCAAATCCTATGGAAAGGCATCTGCTCCCCAGCACCGCTCGGCTGCCAGCCCCGAGGTGGTCCTGCTTAACACCTCCTGCTGCTGCACGGCGCTGGGGCCGGAGCAGGGGATTTTTGAAGCCCAGGTCTCCCTGACTGATCTCTTGACCCACCAGCTGTGAGCGGTGCTCGGGGACTCACTCGCATCCCTGCGGTTTGGCACTGGCAGAACTTGACTCAGACATACGGACAGGACTGCGAAGCAGCGACGGCAGCTGCTGTTTGGGCCAAGAAGCAAAAAGCTCCTGAAAAAGCAAGGAAAGAACATGAGCAACCCAGTCAGGCTCAGGCAGGTGGGCTGTGGTCAGCCGTGGGTGGATAGCACTGTCTGCAAATGTCAGATGTTGTTTAACAAGGCAAGACACGGATGAGCTGCTTTCAGTGGAGGAAAAATTTCCTTTTCTTTCCTTGCCCATTTTTATAATAATCCAGGCTGTAGATCCTACATATGTTTTCGACAGGCTCATCACACGTGCAACTGAAAGTATTATGATGGCACATAGCCGTTAAAATACTACAAAGGTGGAGAAAAACTCTTAATTGGTTTCGATGTGTTTTGTCTGAGTTTGTTTAACTTCAAAGAGGAGTTTAAAAAGAAATCCTTTTAGGTCATGTCAAGCCAAGAGCCCTGTCCAGAAATGGCTTGGACTCACTTGCTGTGAGCGCTCGAGGGAGGTCCTTCTCCTTCCCGCGTTCTTGCAGCCCGTTGATGCAACATATCCAAAATGCTACTATGGGCTTGAAACACATGCTGCAGCGCCTGTAGGAGAGCTGTGCACCGCTTGATAAAGGGCTTTTGCAAAGCTGACTTGAAATAAATGCAGTAAAGCTGTCACTGAAATGTAAATGATTAGAGCAACGTGACTCCCTGAGTCCCCCAACTCTTCTGCTCATTCTTGCTTTTAGCAAATGTAATTTTTAAATAATCAGTTCAGGATGGCTCGGTTGAGAGTGGTTTTGCCATTGGGCCAGAAAATCACTGGTTCGAATACTAGACTGTGACCAGTTTGGGTGCCACCCAAGGGCAGGGGTGGGGGTCCCTGAAGAGCTGCAGAACCTGCCTGCCTGGGTTGGTGCTGGGGGACCCCAGGCTGCCTCCCTTGGGACAGGCATCCCCATCCTGCCAGTGCCTGGGGACTCCTGCACTGCCTGGCATACCTGGCTGCTCCAAAAGTGCATTGGGGATGGGGGTCACAACCTTCTTTCCAGCCTGAAGCTGGTGTGCAGCCCATGGAGGGGTCTTCAGGGTGACAGTCCCAAGTGTCACCTTCATGCTAACAGTGTTTTCCTCCTGGGCTTGTTCTTTTTCACAGCACAAAATCACTTAAGGTGAAGATTTCAGTGAGCTGCTGGATATCAACAAGACTGTGACACACCAGTATCATCATTATGAATCATTATATGGCTTTTGTTTCACCATCCCATTTCTTGATCATTATTTGCTGTTTCTGGACCTCCAGGTTGACACACAGAACAGGTCAGTAATGAAGGAGCAGGTGACGACAAGAGAGACTTCAAGGTACAAGAACAGATGCCCTTTTCTTGGGATGAATGGATATTTTGAGCTGTTCTCCCTTGGGAAAATGCTACTGGTCTCAGCAGGAGCAGTGCTGAGAGTTTAGGAAGGTACCAACTCATGGCACATGCTAGGAATTGGTTTCATCCCTATCAGGAGGGATAATGCCATATCCCAGCACCATGCCGTGTCAGTGTGGGATCCATCACATGCGCTCAGTTTCCTGATGGAAAATTCACTGTTCTTCACTGTTGCCCATTGTGCCCCAGCCCTGGCACATCCTGCTGCTGGCAGAGCCCTGGGTGCCCAGCCCCAAGCAAGGCCCCATCCCCCTGGTCTGGCTCCCGTGTCCCACCCCTCAGCATACCTGGGAGGCAGGCGAGAGCCCATCCTAGGTTCATGGGGGCAGTTGGAGGCTGTGTTTGCACCCAAATCTGGGAGGTGAGGAGGACTTACCTTCTTCTTACAGCAGTAGTCCAGGCTGACCTGTGCTTTGCCTCTGCAATGAAGTTCTCTGGATCTTCTGTGGGGAACAACTAACCCCAGGCAGTGAGTCTAAACCATGTTACCAGAAAAACCTCCCACAAATCCCCCAGATGGAGACTGCTGAGTTTTACATGTCTTGGGTTAACCTTAATGTGATACAAGCCTATGATCACAGCTTGGTACCCATTGTTTAAAACACCCGCGGTCTGGCCTGGAGTCTAGAAAAAATTCCTTGGATATCAAAAATCCCTGTTTGCCCTATTCTCCAGGTGACTGCAGTTACTGTCAGGAATCCCTGTATTATTTTCCCCCTGTACAAGTGCTTCTGAAAATGTTTTACTGGGCACATGACACACTGCGGAGCCCGTCCTGAGTTGCACTTCTGCCATTCTCCTCCAATCTTTTGGGAGAAAAATATTTACAAGGATATTAAAATCTGCAGAGGTAGGGGGCTCAAGGTCACGCAGAATACTTGGGATCTTCCCATTGCACCTTGCTGCACCGGGTGAGTGGAGGGGTGCTCCTGGAGGGTGCAATTCTCCGTATGCCTTAGCCATGGTGTTTCCCATTTTTGCACAGTATTTGGGGATCTTTTTACCATGTTTTTCTCTCACTGCAGGTTGCAACATCGCTATTACGAACATACTAGCATATTGAGATTGTGGAAGTCATGAAAGAAAAATCTTTGCCAGATCATGAGAAGATGGAAAGTTAAAAGCTCTTTAGGTGGAACATGATCCTTGGTGGCCGTCAGAGCTCTGCCTACAACCTCCTCTTCAAACCTTCGTTACAATAAGCCGGAAACATTTGTGATTAAAAATAATTCAGAAAATATCTGCCCTACTTTCTGTTCACTGGGCGGGTGGAAGCGCAGCCGCCGGTTCTGGCCCCGTGCTACAGGCAGCTGGTGGTGGAGGGAGGCACGTCACCGTTGAGAGCTGGAGCAACCGGGGGCTGGGAAGGGATCACAGCCTGGGTCCTTTTCCTGGAAACCTTGTGGCAAAGCTGGGATTAGAGCCCAGGCCTCCAGTGCTCTCCCTGCCAGCTCCCTTTCTCAAAGATCAAGCAGCCTCGGCACAGCGAAGGGGCTGCTCAGCGTCAGAGAGAACCGACCCATGCCACAGAAATGGATCGCGATAGCTCTGAAGGAAGCAGCTCATTTCTGTGCTCCGATGCTGATTAGCATCTTGGAATATCCTGTTTGGGTTCATCTGGCAGCTGTAACGCAAACACACCCACATGGCTTTGGGTAATCAGAGAAGGAAAGAGGAGACCTGGGGAGCAGCAGCCGCTCCTCCGCACAGCACGGGGTGTACCGGTACCGAGCGCCCGGGCAGGGTGGCCCTGACGGTGGTGGCTGATCTGCCTGGGATGATGAGGAACGAGCCACCCTGACCCCATCCAGGTTGTGCAGACAACGGGGATTAGCAGAGCATGTCCGGCTGCACGGCTCCACGTTGCCCCTGGCACGGTCCCCGTTGGCACGCTGTGGCAGGAGCCGAGAAATGAAGCGCTGGGGATGGTGGAAGGGAGGGAAGTGGGTGAGGGGTGCTGGGCTTGGGGGTTCGGCTCTCTCCAGGCTGGATGACATGGGGAGAGGAGCGGGTGCCTCATGGCGGGGATGTTGGGGGCTCATGGCTGCTCCTCGGCTCCTGTGGCAAGCAGGCAGGCCCAAGCCTTTGATGACATGGACATGAGGCTGCCACATGTTTTGCCTTTGATGGCACTGCTGGTATAACATCAGGTGCTGTGTTTTTCTCAGCCTTGACAGTGTTTATATGACCATTCCTTGTGATTCTGCACTATCGGTGGGCGTGCAGCATTACTGGAGGAACATCTAGAAAATACCCTTTTCACTACTATGCTATGGCTTCCAGCAGTAAAATAAACTAGAGCCAGGCACAAGCAGCATCTAAGCAAAATTATTGACACGTCCCTATGGGGAGTGGTGGGTTGGTCTTGCAGAGCTCTCTGTCACTGTTGGGGCCCTGCCTGCCTCTAGCCGATGCCAGAGAGATCATCTCCATGGTTCTCCAGAGCTCGCCTTCCTGATACCAGCCCCCCGCTGCTGTCTGCAATGGGTTTGAGCCCCAGAGCCTTCGCCCGAGCCGCCTGGCACGAGGAGGCTGAGACCTGCTAATGGGAGCTCCTCGTAAAAGGGTTCGGGAGAAACAGCGACACGAGCTCCTGCTCAATTTGTTTCTCATGTTCTCATTTGTAATAATTCTGTGTTTTATGAGGGATACTTCCTAAAACTTCCCCAACATGATGGAAACACATGTGGTGCTCTAACACATGATGTGACCATGTTGGCGCAGAGATGAGATGAAAACCTGCCTTGCCCTGATTGCATGGGATACGGTCCGGTGAGCCGGGGCATGGGGTATCCGACCTTCCCCCAGCCGTGTCCACACTGTTCACCTTTCCAGAAGTACTGCGTGCATATCTTTGCATGCACAACCTCTGGTGGATGTCCTTGCTAATTCATTATTTAAACGTTTTTTTCCAGCTTTTTTTGTTTTGCTAGGGGTAAGCCAGCTCTGTGCCCAGGTATGTCCATGTGTCACCTGCAGGTGACAGGGAAAGCATCGTTTGGAATTTTATCCAAAGTGCAGGTTTGCTGCTGTGCTCACTTCAAGGACAGAGTCAAACTCGAGGAAGCAAACACCAACCCCAGAAATGTTTTTTGCAGGCTTCAAAGCTAATAATGCCAAGGTTAAAGGACCTTTGCTTATTTGATTTAGCAAATCCCTCTGCAAAGGGTATGACTGAGATACCAGCATCACTAGCTGTATTTGGGCCACACCGCAACAGGTGTCACTGAACAGGGGCAATTCCTGCAGTATTTGTGTTCAGCTGAGTGACGAGGGTCACATGGCCCATCAGCCAGGACTGCTGGCATCCCCTTCCCCTCAGCAGTGGGTGCAGAGGGTCCCCGAAAATGCAGGGCTGGCTCTCACCAGCAGCACTGCACCTACAGCAGCACCCTGCCAGGCATCCCCAGCTCAGCGTGTGGACTGTGGGTAATCCTGGTTTTCATTATTTTAATGGTAAGATAAAACCTTTGTGTAGTGTGAAAAACAACCCTAAACCTCCCTGCATTCATAGGAGGGGCTCAGACAGCCTGAAAAAATGGTGTGCAAGGGCTGGAGACTGCAAGGCAGCGACCAACATGAAAGGACACTGGTCATAAATGGTCTGGAGATATTTTTAAACTGAAAATAAAATTCTAATGGCAGGAAAGTGCAACAGTTGCATTGATGAGTAATCTAGGATGAATGCAGAGGGCAGAAATCATAGGTAGCAACCAAACAGGTGGAGACTTTAACTCTCTAACCTGATTTCCGTTTTCCAGCTGGGAATGGCAAAGCACTCTCAGGTGTTTCAGCTTCCTTAAAATACAGTGGCCTTGCTTGATGGCTAGAAACATCGCTGCTTTGGAAGAAGTCTCTCTGCCTCTTGTTTTGGTGCTGAAGATGTGGATACAAACCCAGGAGCTGCAGAGGGCTGTGGTGAGATGTGCGCCATGGGCGGCACTTTGGGTGCAAAAAGCCTTAGTGCTGGGACCAGGAGCAGACAGGCTGCGGTAATGGCACCCGGAGATGTACGGCACATGGGCAGAGCAGCCTGTAAAATATGTAAAATAGCATGCAGGGAGGCAGGAGGCATGCAGGGAGGCAGGCAGCACCTGGGGGTGCTGGAGATGTTGTCTGAGGAGCAGCTTCCCACCTCTGCTTCCTTGCCGTGAGGCAGGGCTCTGCCCTGGGATGGCTCTTGCCAGGAGGATTTGGGGTTTGTCTTTTCCCACAAAAGCCCGTGCTTTGGCTTTCCATGGGGCACCCATCCTTGGACACCTCTGTGCATTTCCCTGTGGCAGTAGGACAAGGGGG
Source organism: Falco peregrinus (assembly GCF_023634155.1). Taxonomy (NCBI): domain Eukaryota; kingdom Metazoa; phylum Chordata; class Aves; order Falconiformes; family Falconidae; genus Falco; species Falco peregrinus. Next base: position 62,320,374 of record NC_073728.1, on the reverse strand, counting down.
ATGGTTTTAAACTAAAAGAGGGGAGATTTAGATTAGATATTAGGACGAAATCCTTCCCCGTGAGGGTGGCGAGGCGCTGGCACAGGCTGCCCTGAGCAGCTGTGGGTGCCCCATCCCTGGCAGTGCCCAAGGCCAGGCTGGACGGGGCTGGGGGCAGCCTGGGCTGGTGGCCGGTGTCCCTGCCCGTGGCAGGGGGTGGGACTGGGTGGTCTTTAAGGTCCCTTCCAGCCCAAACCGTTCTGTGGTTCCATGATTCCCACCTTCAGCTTCACCTTATCTCCCAATGAAGTTTTTTTCTTAATGACCTTGACCAAGAACTGCTGGAACCCTTCGAGAAACACTCAGAACGTGTTGGGACGTTGCACAACCCCTTTGGCCCAGGTGGGCAGCGTGAAGCAGCCTTCTGGCCAGTGTCTTTGGTTTGGGGAGATGCCAGCAGCCTTTCTGGTGTCCAGGAGGCAGCGTGATGCTGCCCCTCGGCTTCGTGCTGGGGAGACTCACAGAGCAGCCAAACATGAAATGGGAGTTCTCAGCAAAGGCACCCCCACCTATTAATGAGGGAAAATCGTGTACTTTGTGAACTGGCTTCTCCTGCACTTTGGGCTGGTGTAAATTAGGACCAGGCCAAAAAAGTCAAGAGGGCTGCAGCAGTGTAAACCGGACTCTGTAAAATAAAAAGGAGAGGCCCCTTTTGTCAGGCGATGGCTTTTCCTCAGAAGCTAAATGATACATAATGTTTATATAGTGTTTTGCCTCTCCTAAATGCAGGCTAGACATTAATTGATTCCAGGTTTGCTCTGTGAAGTAGGTCAGCCCTTTCCAGGCTGAGATAAAGGAGCGGTGGGGATTGCCGAGGGTGCACGGGGGGTCAGCGCTGGTGCTGGGCACCTACACGGATCACACCCTTGCTGTCAGACCATGCTGCCTCCCTAAATATACACCACTTCTGATGTATGTCGAAATCAGTTGCGACTCTGTAAACCCAGTTACATTAAGCCCAGTTCAAATGAAATCTGTTTATATCTCCAACGCTCACTGCTGGTCAAAGCAGGACTTAACTAACCCAACGCTGTTTGTGTTCAAAGCCTCTTAAACCTCTGCTCTGACCATCTTGAAGTGAAATATCAAGTACTCTCTGGGACCTGGCTGGAGGCCAGGGAACCATTTCAGACTCCCCCCCCCCGCCCCGTCCCCCCGCCCTTTTGCTTGTGGGGCCGTTTAGAAAAGCATCACACATTTTAAACAGTGATGGAAAAAAAATAATTTTAATTCACTTCTGTTTACATAGCGTTGGAAGCTTGTGAGGGTATGTAGAGGCAATTATTAATGGTTTAAACTGGCGTGGTAAATATGTGGCCTTGGTCTGGGAACAGGAGCTGGCGCTGGAGCCCCCAGTGCTGGTTCAGCTGAGCACCGGCCCCACAGGCTGGGCAGGGGGAGCTGGGCAGGGAGGACCTAATGGCTTGGTGGGTCCCACCGTTGTGTTTCCTTCTGGCATCTTGGAAACAGCCTCCTGCCTGTTCTACTGATGCTGAACTACTAAAACGCAAAGCCTGGATCTGGGGGACGCTGGGCTCTTGCTGCCTGCCTGTTTCTGAACGCCCAGCTTGGAGGTGCTGGGTGGCCAGCTCGTAGGGGAGCAGGGTGACCCCGGGCTCGGAGCACAGCTCCTTCACTGCTCTCAGAGCAGACTGCAAAGCCTCTGTCGAGCTTCATTTTGTAAATTTGGTCCAGCTTTTTGGGAACATGGCTCACTCTTTTGGTTTGGACATGGTGTGAATCTGACTGTGCTCCTCCAAAGCAGGTAGAACCACGCTGGTGGATGTGAGAGGGGACTCGGGTCCCCTGTGAAGTGCCCTGGTCTCTTTCCGACCAGCAGAGGAGTGGGGATGAGCAGGCACAGGCACACCTGCAGCACGAGCCTGGCCCGCGTGTTACACGCATCCTTGCACGAGTCCATCAGAAGACTCAGACACGGTTTTACTGGTCTATCGCACAGTGGGATCTTGCACCTATAAAACTGCTCTTAATTACTTCCTAAGTTACTAACCAGGTTGATTTTGTCTTATAACCCAATAGGACTTGGTCTATTTAGTATAAACTCCTGCCTGCCATAACTTCCTTGTCCACGTGTATCGCTGTATGATCATACACTGCATGCACGTGCCCGTGGCTGGTGTTCGGACACCTGTTGACCTGCTCTCTGGAGCTGCCCATGCTGGTTTTTGCTTTCCAGCCTGCGCCCACCATACTGCGGCACTTCCACGCACACAGCTGTGCCGCTGCTGTGGGGCTCTACTGGGATGGCAGTGCCTGCAGGAAGGATAACAGCTTGGGAAGCACCCAGGAGCCTGGTTTGGAGGGTGGCAGGCTCCAGATCCTCCCTCCCAGTGCGCAGAGAGGAGAGATCGTCCCCTATAGCCATGACGCTGACCGCCTCTGATCCACTTTCACCCTGCTATGCCAACTGAGTTTGAAGCAATGGCTGTAGTAGCAAAGAAAATAGTAGAGCAAATGATAGCTGGGAACTAAGTCCATGCCAGCATCAGTTCCTGCAGCATCTAGGCTCTGCTTTGAAGCTCTCCTCTGATCCCTGGGGATTACCATGCACCATGGTAGTCGTCCGAGTGCCAATATTACAAAATGCAAAAGCACACAATTTATCTGCCTACTTTGCAAGTCAACCTTGCACAACAGATTACAGGGGCGCTTTAGGCATGTTGGTGTTAGAGGCTGCATCACTGTTATTAGTGCCACTCTGGCTCTAGCTGAAACAAGTGTAGGACTAATCTGACCTCATTAACTGACTCTGATGTGTTCTAAAAACCAATCTGCAATGTGTGAAATGTATTTAAAAGAGAAAAATTAATTTATGAGGATAAAGAAGTTTGGAGGCTTTTGCATACAGACAAGAGACCGGTCTTTTCTGAAGGACTCCCTTGAGGTGTTGTGACATAGATTTCTCCGTGGCTGAATAATGTAGGTATATGACAGTGAGACATGGACAGAGAAGAGGCTTCCCTCTGCAATCATTGCGTTACAGCACGCTTTTTGACTGTGTTGGGAGAAGGCATTGGATGAGAGGTCTGTGAGTAACACATGGGCTGAGGAACGCTTCATGTGCTTAGTTGTCATCTGTGTGGATTAGGCAGGGAGAGCAGCATTTATTCTGCGAGATGACCCCATCCCAGAGGGGTTTTCCTTGAAAAAGGCTCAAAATTTGTTCCAAAAATTTGCTGTTGGGTGGAGTCCAGCCTCGTCCTGCTCTAGAGGTAATCTTCAGATGGATGCTGTGTTTGATAAGAGACTCATAGGTAGCATCACGCTCTGATACATAAAAGCCATGAAATGCAGAGCCAACCCCACCACCTGTCCCAGCAGCAAAGAGTGGCGCAGGGGAGGCTCTGAACTCAGAGGGAACTGCCGTGAATTCAAGGAGTGGAAAGTCCAGTTAGAAAATTAAGAAAAGGCCTGTAAATGGGCTTTCTGTTGTAATAGGGCTAATTACTTGAATCCTTCAGTTCATGCTTCTTTTGCATGCCTGTGCACCAAAGCTAATTCCAATTGATTAATGTATTCTGGACTGATGCTGGCGTGGGAAAGAGGATGGGTCCCAGCATTCTGAGACGTGACAGTGCTCCCAGGTAGGAGACAGCACATGGGAAAAATACAACTGGGAACAGCCGTGATAGGAAGCAACACAAGACCTCAAACCAGCCCAGAAGCTGGCTGCCGAAATGTGCAAGCGATTGCAATGACTGTTTGATTGCATACCACCCTTGCACAGCACGTACCCAGGGGCCTTGTTTTCTATCTGCTTTTCCATTTTGCACTGGAATTGGGCACTCTGAACAGATGCCTGTGCAGTTCTGTTGGCCTGATTAGCCGCCGGTCCACGTGGCACACTCTTCTCTCCTGGAGGCGATGCCCATGCCTGGTGCCTGCCTTGCCATGGGGTTACTGCCTGTGGGTGCGGATGGGCAATCTGCACGGGGACCTTTGGGAGTCAGGTCCTCAGCCTCTGCGCTCAGATGCTACAAAGAAGAAAATAGTAAAACAAAACGTTTGGGAATCTGTTTCTTATTTACTGTACTGCCAAGCTGCTGGAATATTTGCTGGAATCACAATCCCAGAAAAACAGACTGGAAAGGATTTTCCTGCTGATATTGCTGGCGGTGGGAGAGACCTTACTGCTTGGAGTGGGCTGGGACAGGTGGGGATAGGGATGGGGATGGGCTTTCTGCTTGCTTCTGAGGGTGAGGAAAACATCTGCAAATGTTCCTTGTTTCTTCTCAATCCTTTCCAAGAAGGAGGTTTATTAAACATCGTGAAGAACTGAAAGCAGGCGGGAATATCTGGGGAACAAATACTTGGCGAGACACTTCACAGCTCAGGTTTTGGTAGTGACAAAAGGTAAACATGGTGACAGGAGAAAAAATGTCAGATGCTCAGGCCAAAGCAGTTTTTTTCTGGATGTTTCCATGTTCGTGGCATCACCTGAAAGGATCTCCCAGCACTACCTAACTGTGAGGCACCAAGGGAAACGCCAAGGCAATCTCTGCTCTGCGGACTGTGAAGCCGAAGGTGGTTTATGGTACCAGGGAGCTCTTCCCAACACAGCAAGGTCTTGCATCTGCCATTTCCACCCACAAGCGCCTGCGCCTCTCCTGGGAATGCCACACATCACCCTCAGCTGCTCGTGCACACTGCAACCAGGGAAAGCTGAGCAGGGAAAGTTTCCCAGAGACTTTTGGGTCGTGATGCCAGGGCTCATAATTGCCTTGGCAGAGGCAGCCACAGTTGTTCAAACCTGCCCTCTTGCTCGTTAGTCAGAGTGGAAGTACCGGAGTCATGGGATGGCTCAGAGCAAAGATTACAAATCTGGGAGTTGCTTTCAGAGTTTTTTATTTCCTTGAGGGCAAGTCTAAAAAACATTTGTGAGGGAGCTAGAGAGACTCTAGCAGCCTCAGCTTCTGCCTGCAAAGGCAGCACCAGCCTCTCCGTGCTGGGATGGCAGGCAGGCAGCACCAGCAGCCCCGCTGCCTGCAGGGGATGGGACCATCTCTGGGCCCCCGCTGTTGCAGGGAAAGCAGCCATGCAGTTTGTGGGTACCTGTGGGGGAGCCCTGACACCGGTGATGTGTCCCAGGAGCAGTTCGGGGCATGCCTTGCAGAGGCGGCGTTCGCCTGGCAGCCACCATCCTGCTCAAAGCGCAGGGGAACGCAGCCAGCCCTGGCGGTGGGACTGATCCCCGGCTCCTGGGGAGCGCTGAACCTCCGGTATGGGGCTACAGACAGGAGTGTGTCCTGTTTAGGTCAGGAAGCATCAGGAGATGGCTCAGCAGGGTTTCCTGAGGACAGCTGGCTTTGGGCATCTCGGAGGATCTTCTGTCATGAAAGTGCTTTTGTTCTCGGGGGTTCGCCAGTCCCCCTCTGGTCTATGCAACAGAGCAAAGAGCAGAGCCAAGGCGGGATGAAACCTCAGCACCACCAGCCTGGGGAGAAGGGATGGGAGCTATTCACTCTCTCAGCATCTTGTCCTTGCCCGTGACACCCAGCTCCACCTGAGCGCAGGGAGCGAGGCAGCAGGCAGGGCTGGGAGCCCAAGGCAGCGCGGGATGGGCACTGATGGAGCCAGAGCTTCGCAAAGCCTCTGAGGGGAGGACCTGGCGTGGGAACCGCTTCCAGCACATGGAAACCATGATGGGTTGTGGTCAACCTGGCTCCACGGGATGGCTGGAGTGGTCAGAACCTGGTGGCAGCAGGGATGTCCTGAGGTGGCTATCAGACCTGTCTGGAGACAGGTGGGAATGGAAACCCCAGTGCCAAGCTCTCCCCAACCTTGGGGAGGTCCTGTCGCCTCCAGACTCCAAGTTCATGGCTCAGAGCCATCTCTCGTTTAGTCCCAGTGAATTACCGAGCCCCAGGAAGCCTACCTTACTGAGGCTTTTGTAGAAGTCAAGGGCTCAAATTGAGCAGGAGCTTGGGGAAACCGTTTCCCTTGTTAAAATAAATGTATTAGTTTAATACGTACCAGGAGAGGATAGGGAGTTCTCCTTGTTAAATGTTTACCAGTCAAACCCTGCTGAGGACTTACTTGGAGCAATTCAGCTTTAGTGATTTCCTTCTATTGTGGTCTAAGTCTCCAGCATCGCTGGGAAACCGCCCGGCAGGGCCAGGAGGGCTGGTGGCAAATCCGAGCCCCAGGCAGCGAAACCACGTCGGGGATGGCCGCCTGCCACTCCTGGGACACTGCGGGGACTCGGCAGGTCCCCACATCCACTCTGGGACCTCCACAGGGATGCTGGTATTCACTCGGAGCGATGGAGTGAGCAGCCTTATTTCTGAAGGGCAGCAAGGCACAGAAGAGATGCCCAACAAACAGGCAAAAATAAATTCAAAAGATAAGCAGAGGCGCAAAATGTTGTTCTGTGCCTCACCAGTCCTGGTAGCCCCTGAGAGCATCCCAATAGCGCTTTCCCAGACACACCACAGTGATTTTTAACAAGGAGCATAATTTCTATGGAGGCTGATCCCCTTGGGAGGATGTATCTTTGAAAAGAACCCAAATTGTGAATTATCTTAATTTTCCTAAGATGTCCTTCCTGCTGCCTAATGGTGGAGTTAAGCCATGTTCCAAGAATCTTCCATAGTTCAAGATTTCCTGACAAAGCTATTCTATTTGTAGGAACAATTTTATATTTATGTTATTTACATTTATATATACTAATTTAACACACATTTACATTAATAATTTGTCATTTACAAGTTTTTATTCCAGCAGTCTCTGATGGTTCAAGATTTCCTAATCCTGGTAACACATTTTTTTCTAATTGAGCTGAATTCATATTATTTGTATTTTTTGTGATTCCACATTGTTTTGTAACACTGTTGCTTCCCCTTAAACTCCCTAGAATAAAATTGAAGTACCAGAAAGCACGGGGAATCTATATGGCAATGCTCAGGACTTGGCCACTGGCTCCCCTGAATGCAGCGATTGCAGATTTTTGAGGATCCTGTTGCCATGGGTTTTTTTAAAGAATGACTCTATTAATAATGTGAAGAGAAAACAGATGCATCAGGTTTGCAACCAGAAATGTGGATATTCCAGGAGACATCAGTTTCTAGAAGTAAACAACAGCCCTGATTCAAGCTCTTAAGCGACGCTCAACTTTAAGCATGCACTTAACACAGGCTTCAGCAAGGCGTTAACATATGTTCTGCTATATAAGGAGGGACTTAAGTACGTACTTAGAGTTAAGCTCGTGCTTAAGTGCTTTGTTGAATTGGGGCCAATACTTCAGCTCTCCCTCTGTCTCCCTAACGTTAACTGTGCCTGACATTCAGGAAATTCAAACAGAGGCTGCAGTATTCACCTACCAGCCATGCTTTTCCCTTCAGACAGTCACTGCATCTATTTTGCAGCGTGGCTGAAGCACCCAGGGTGGCAGGGTCAAGCCATCCCGTGCAGCTCTGTGCCCCATCACTCCCCATCCCTTCGGAGCCCCACGCCACAGAGCCCATGGGGTCACCTGTGGAGAGACTGAGAAACCATCATACTTGTAAGTCTCTACAAAGATCCCACCTAGAAGACTTCTGTGTCTTTGTTTTCGTTTTTTTAAATCAAGGTGTTTTTCCATAACATTTTGCACATTCATAAAAGATGCTTGCTTTGTGGTTATTTTGATGTGGTTGGGTTTTTTTTAGTCCTGAGCACCAGGAATCGTGCTGTGCAATCATTTAGCCTCCCTGGTCAACCCTTATGCATGAAAACTTAATTTTGCAATTTTCTACTTTTGTAGCTTTTTCTCCTGTTACAACCCCCTTCCACTGAGCTGTGCATATCAGCAGGTGAGTATGAATGGGAAAGGCCATGGTGTCTTCATGGGCTACTGATGACTCCTGAACAAGCATGGATGCTCTGAGATGGCACTCCAATTCCCTTGAGACTTCTTCTTGGCTGCAGGTCACCTTCATTTCAGACTGAAGTTACTGAGGGTGAAGGTCTTACTCTGGTGGCTATAATTGCAGTTTGCATCAGCATCACTGGAAATCCCAAAGCCCATCTCTCAGTTGTTCATGTGGCTTGGGAAAAACTCATCATTACTCATTGGCTTTTATTTGCAGTGAACACGATTTCTCCAAAAACCAAACTGATCTTGTTTCATGAGCCGGGGAAAAACTCAGTGGAAGCAGGAACCAAAATTGGTACCTCCAGACCCAAATCACATGAAGCAGATCCTGAACCAAGCATCTCCAGAGGTTTCCTGATCTACAGGTGAAGTTCTGTCTTTCTTGCAATCAAAAGGGAACTTTTGCACTTTGACTCAATGGGGCCAAGCTGCTGTCTCCCCAGGAATTTATTTATTTATGGTGTTTTTAAACTGTGGGTATGGCAGAAGCTCTCTGGAAGAGAGAAGCCTGCTGGACAGCAAACCTGCTGCCTTTCCCAGCCCCAGCCCTCTGTCCGTGCCACCTCTCTACCCAGAAGGTCACGGCTGCAGGGGCATGCTCACTGCAAAAGAGAGGATTTTGTTTTACCAGGCAAAGCCAAGTGCGATGAACCCAAGGCCTGCAGTTAGACATTACTCAGGGAGCATCATCTAGATACTACGCTAAGTTTTCTTTGATAAAAAAAAATTAATAAAGACCACAAGGACCAGCTCTTCACTGCGTATTTTCTTTGCAGATGGCAGCATCCAAGTTTCAGTTATTTCTGTCTTGGAAAATAAAAAAAACCCTACCAGAAGAAAAGGAATGTGAGTTTGCAGTGCAGTTTGGTACCTGGAAGACTCTGGGCTGGAGTGCACACTCCTGATTTATGGTGTACTTGTTAAAACCACTTGTTCTTGTCATAACAAAACAGATCGAAGTGAAGCTGGGTAGAAGGTCTCCTTCTAGTTGGCACTTCATCATGGCTTCTTACTCTGTCTTAGGTTCTGGGGGTTTACAGTTATATAAAACTTAATGAATCAGTATACTTTAGATTTCCTTCCTAATGCATATGGGTTCAATTAACTGCACTGTTTGCTTATTTAAGTGTTTTCATTAAATTGCTTTACTATATTTTCCCGCAATTGAAGGGGAACATGGTGGGGCTGATGCCATCTGCCACCATCAGTTTAGCAGAACCTTTTCCTTTGTTCAGACCCATTCTTTTTTATTAGAAGAGACCCTCCTACCCCCCGTTCCCTGTGTGCCATGCACTTATTGCATTCTCCTCTTCTGACTGCAGACTGATAAATAAAAAGCTTGTGCAAGGACCTTATGTATGGTATTTTTTAAGGCTCTCTTTTACAAGATCAGGTTGTGTTTTGCTCCCCCTTCTCTCCCCCTGCTTGCAGATTCCTTTTTGCTGTAGCTTGTGAATAAATAATTGTCACTATTACAATAGCTAGCAGCTCTTGCTGCTTGGCTCTGCGGGGTGGGGCGCTGCTTGGGCTGAAACACCCAGCCGGGCTGCAGGCTCAGCCCAGGACAGCAAGGACAAGGCAGGGGAGGCTTCTTCCTTGTTTTGAAGGAATAGCTGATCCTAGATATCTCACCAAACCACCAAAAGGTCCTTTTCATGTCAGGCGGTGGTCTCCCTGCCGGTGTCCCTGCTTCACCTGTGGCTTCATTTTTTGGTCTGGTGCTGTTAGGGCTTCCCACACTGTCCTCCCACCAGCACAGATGTAGCGTTTCATTACGTTCCTCCTTGTTGCTTTAATCCATCCTTTTGAGCTGCATCTTGCCAGTGAGTGGCCCTGTGCTTCTCAAAAGGCTGGTGATTCCAAGGGGGCTGCTGCCAGCATCCCTCCAAAACACCTCGCACTACTACGGGGATGCCCGTCGGGGACAGGTGATGCTTTACCCCCATTTTACAGACAAACTGAACTGAATAAACTCACCCACTTGATTTGGGATGCGATCTGTGCCCTGCTACACAAAGCAAGTGCTTTATAGATGTCACTAATAGGCAAAACACATCCTGAAGAATGTAACAGAAGAAGGAAAAACATTCATGCTGGAGGACTCTTGTCCAGAGGTCAGCTTTTTGATTTGGAAATGCAGTGTTTGATATTGCATCGGTAATCTACCATCTCTCGGTTAGGGAAAAGAGGAAGGCATTAGTGCTCCTGGAGCAAACGGATATTTTGCAATACAGTCTGAGGAGGAAAACACCCTAGCATTTATCATTTTCTGTTCCCTGCTACAGGCTTTTTATGTAAGGGAAGATGCAAAGAGAATAAATAACTTGCCCTAAAGGTATACAATGAATCTGTGGCAAAACCAGCAAGAGAAACGCTTTTAACCATTGCTTGCAAGAGCCTTGTTCACGCAGTCCTTTCAGTGAGGGGATCGCAGCCCCTTGTCCTCCCCAGAGTCTAAGGAAATTGCTGTGGCTGTGGAGGACTAGAGGATGATGCTGTGGGACCCTCACCCGGCCTGTGCCCCCTTTTGTAAAGGGGTTCCAGTTTGTGGAGCTATGTACCAGAGCAAACAGCTCCAGGAATGAAAAGAAAGAAAAGGAAGAAAGAAAAGAAAGAAAAGAAAGAAAAAAAAATAAAAGAAAGAGAGAGAAAAGAGAGAAAGAGAGAGAAAACATACTGCAAACCCTTCCACTTTCAGTAAAGTGAAATTAAGAAAAAATAAAATGTGGGAAAATACATTTAAACTAGTAGGAAAAGCATTCTCCCCTTCCCCAAGAAACAAGATCTTTTTTCTTCCTTTTCTTATTATCAAAAAGATTCTCTGATTTCTGCGTTTTTCAATGAAAAATGCAGAGAAGGTACCAAAGATTTTGCAAAACGTCTCTGAGTTGCCAAATTAACCTTTGTCGCTGGGGAGAAAGGATCAGCTGAAAAAACATCAGCTTGGACCCTGGGCTGCATCCCAGTCCCCCCTGCCTGATGCCCACTGGGCACGGGGGACCCCAGCGTCTGCTAACAGCCCTGCGGGCTGCAGGGACCCGCACCGACTGGCTGGCTTTGCCAAAATTGTAAGGAATCACCTGAAAAAAAACCAAACTGGTGCAGAGCCTGGGCTCTGGGAGCTTTCTGAGAGAGTGTCTTGACAGCCTTGCCAGCTCCAGCCTCTCTCTGGTGCCTTCTCATCTTGAAGTGAGGCATAAAATAAATTGAAGCTGCTGGCTGTGGTAAACATTCCCTCCAAACATGCCTGTTCTTGATACCCCAAATGCAGATATTCAATTGTGGAAGAAAATGGAGAAAGAAGAAAAAAAAAAAGAAAGAAAAAAAGAAAAGAAGAGAAGAAAAGGAGAGAGAAAAAAAACCCGACGCTTCCAAGACACTAAAAATAGACTCTGATCACTTACCAAATGGTAAAATGAAAATGATTTGCTTTGAATAGTCTCCAGAAAGGCTCAGATACAATGTCTTGTGGAGCAAAATTGAATCAGTTGAAAGTGCAGACGCCAGCTCAACCTAATCCCTCCCAGCTGCTTTGCTTTGCCTTTTTTCCAACAAGCAGCCCCTAAAAGTCATCTCCCTAATCCTGCAAACTGAAATTCAATCTTGTATTTTTTTTTTTAAATCAAGTTTCAAGCCTGGGGCTTGCAGGGTGGGGGAAGAGGAGGAGGGAGGGCTTTGGGGTTGCCTCCTTCCCCTTGCCCTGACTGCAGTAAACACAGCCTTGAATTCAAGGAAAAGCTTTAGACTACAATTCACTCGGCTTGAGCCAAACGCACAAATCTGATGCTTTTAAAGCCCCTCCAGCAGACGGTAGATAGCTTTGAGATGCTCACTAAATGGCTGTCTGGTTGCTGCCTTTTTTTGTTGTTGATTGGGGGCCCAAGGAGACCTTGTCTCTGGGTTGTTTTTTCTTTCTTTTTTTTTTTTTTCTTTTTCGGTGTCTGCTGTTATCAGTGAATTTGGGTTGGGCGTTTACCTAATGCAAAGACCAAGACAAACAATTTCTCACAGAGGCTGGTGACTGTGGCCAGCGTTGCATGTATGGGCTCTGCTATCTCAGGGAATACCGAGAGGTATTTATGACACTTTCCCAAGAGTTTCCCGACTCCTGCCCTCCTCTCCCCAGCTCCTGCCACGTGTGCGGCTTGCAAGGATTCAGCAAAGGCTCCCAGGGCATCCCAGTCCCCGGCTCCCTCTGCAGCACCTGGCAGCATAACTCCATGCACTTCCAGACTTGCCTTGTCAGTCTTTGCCACCTAATGGTTCACTGATCCCAAATTTTTTTCAGCATTAGGTGATACTGGTTTGGTTTTGGAGAGTAATTGAGAATAGATAAAATAACAGAAAAGCATTCAAAACCAAATCCCATGGCTCAGCATCCTGATAATCCAAATTCCTGGGTCTGAACACTTCCAGACTCAGGGCTTCAAAGGTTTTGCCCCCTTCAGCCATGCAAGGCTCTTGTTTGAGCCCAGGACAGGGTCCACAATCTGAGCAGAGAAAAAAAGACATGGCTAAGAGTGAGAAGAGGGAGGGTGTCTATTTTACAGTATAGAAACTCCCCTAGGAGCAGCTGCAGGCAGGTGTAGATTTGCCTGGTCAGGGAAAGATTCAGAGTACCAAAAAAGGGAAATCAAACTTATAAGGAGAGAATGGAAAACTCAGGTGGGAACCTTTGATATCACTTCTCTTACCCTGACACAAATGATAACAAAAGATGTACCATACCACTGCAGCTGACATGAGTATTTGAAGTTGGAAATTGGTCCCATACCATGAAAATCACACATTTCACAGATGCAGAAACTATTGTCTGTTCCCAGTGTCCACTTCTCTTCATCTTGTTGGCATAATGGTCTTGACACCCACCCACCCACCCACCCAGTTCTGCATCAGGAGCAAACTTCTACTTGTTTGCAGCTAGTGGATATTTTTGCTTTGAGACACGTGGGGTTACATGGCATTGGCTCAGACAAAACCTGGTCTTTCTCTCTGCATCCCTGTACCCATCAGTGTGATACAAGGCTGGGTCACTGAAAGTGATAGAAGCATTATTGCTGCACTTACTTTGAACTGAATTACCTCTTGTGTAACGAGCGACTGCACGTTGGGCACCCAGATCGAATGGCCCCACATGTTGATTGCTGGATTTTATGGTGTAAACTGATGGATAGTTTAGATAAACACACAGAAATAAATGGGTAGAGACAAACAGGTACGTGGGACACGGGTGAATTAGAATAATTGGCATCATTACATAGACATATACAGGGTTTGTGCAGAGGATGGATAAGTTGATATTAATACAGATGTGATGATGGAGGGAAAGCATGTGTATTTGACATGAACTAGACAGCCTGGCCAGGGGTTTGGTATGGTAGGGGTGGTCCTGATGCACATTAAGATAAGTAGAATAGATGTGGAATGTGTTGTGTTAAAGCAAGTCCCATCTGGGTGAGTGGAAAGTTTATGTAGGATCTGGCTGGATAGCTGGGTAGTGGAAGTACAGCTGAGGTGGGTGATGGGATGCATAGTGAAGCTATGGGATAGATATGTAGACGCAAGAGGCACTGGCTGGATTTGCCATAAAAAAGAAATATTTTTAAATGTAGAGCTAGATATGGGAGAACTATTAAGGGAAAAATAAGGAAGGAAGGAAAGAAGGAACTGCCTGATACCCATGTTACTCCATGATACTCCAGCCTGATACCCATGTTACAATGAGCAAATAGGTGTCTGTATATCACATATTGATTTGTTGAATGGATGTGGAACGGATAAATGTGGAAGAGAGAAAGAGTATTGGGTAGGTAAAGTGACTGCTGGGTGGCTGGGAACTTAAGCAGAGTAAATGTAATGTGGATAGATTAAAAAATAGAAATATGGACTATCACAAGTAGGTATTGTAAGTTGTAACTTAATAGGTAGCAAGTAGATAAGTACAGGTGTAATAGAAAATGTAGCAGGACATAGGGAATACAAGGAGACATGAACTGGTATTTGTATCAATTAACTTGTTTAGGTGAAGAGATATGTAGAGATATTCTGGGCTACATAAACTAAATAAAAGTGACATGAACAGCAGTGGCACTAACAGATCTAAAACAGGAAAATGGATGTAAGGAGGAGGAGGTGATCCACTCGAAACACTGAATATTCTGCGGCGGGGTCAGCTGAGCAGAAATTGGATGGATGGGTGGATGAAGAGATGGGTATATATACCGACTGAAGAGAATATTAACTGAGCTTGTATTAGCTAGAAAGGTTGAGTAGATAAACCTGTAGAGAGCCGATTAATAAATTGAAGGCCAAAAGAGAAAGAGATTAGATTGAGATGGACAGGTTTATAGCAGACAGCACACGTGTTGTCTGGGTAAAGGGATGGAAAGTCAGCCGGAAGGATGGAATAAATATATGAGCAATACAGCCAGAAAATATAGACTGATAGGGTGAATAGGCCATTGATGATGGGGAATGTGGATAGAGGGAGCCACAGATAAAAGAAGAACAATAACAGGGTTAATAGATGAGCAGTTAATAGAGTAATAGGTGAGTAACACCCATAGAGAGGGTACCTAGTCATCGAAGCTCCCTGCAAGTACAAAAGCAGAGAATCAGTGAGAAATGTGGCACACAAGACATAGATGAGCGAAAGAAGTATTGCGTAGGTGCATACAAAAAAGATAAAGTGCACAGACATGATGCGTAGATAGGGGAAAAAGCAATGAAGTCAGATAAAATAGGCATGGAGTAAATAGATTACATACAAAAATCATACAGAATAAAGAGATTATGCTGAAAAAACAAGCTTGGAACAATTAGCGAGCTAACAGGTTGGACTGGGTATTGGGTAGATAAAGAGACAGAGGAGTATTCATGAGCTGGGAACATTGAGAAATTAGCCAGATGATCAAGCATGAATTAGAGGGATGTTAAATGGGGGAAATAAATCCTGGACAGGATGATTGATGAAGAAGGATGTGGGTGCACATACAGATGAGTGGGTACCAGGAAGCTCATCAGAATGGGTACAAGTGAGGAGAAAGATGAATATGGACAGAACAAGTAGGGAGATGAAAATATATAGTTTACCATGTGCTATGGAAATCCAGAGAGATTAATTAAAATTTGCATCAGATTAATCAGATAGGTAAGTAGTCACAGACATTATCTTTATGAGTATGTATAAATGAGGCTGTGAAAAAAGATTGTTAAGGGTGGCATTAGTTGCACTGATGTCTTAGGCATGATAGGCAAACGCAGAAGTGGTGAATACATTGTGCTGTAAGAAAAGACAAGAGTGATTAGTAGATGTGAGACAGACTAGATGTGTGAGACATGAATGTATGCAAAACAGGCAAAGAGGTCAGGTAAATGAGAATACATGGGGGAAGTGGATTGCTAGGTGTTATGAAACTCAGCTGCAAACACCTGCAGGGATGTGTGGGAGAGAAAAATAGGTGATCTGCAGTCGTAAGATGGACAGAAAGAGACCAGATCTGTTTGCACAAGAAATAAGCATAGAGAAATTACATGATCAAGGCTAAGATGTGACTCCTAAACAAATGCTAAAACTAACCCTAATTCTAAATCCTGATGCAAACCCAACCCTAAGCTTAAAGCTTATCCTAACACAACAGTAAGCCAAACCTAACCCTAACCCAACAGTACCTGAACACAGCACTAACCCAACAGCTCTGCACCCAATACCTAACCCTAACACAAGCTGAGACCTCGCACTGACCCTGACACTAACCATAATCCTATCCTAAACTTAACCCATGCCTCACCCTCACCCAGCCATAACGCAAATATAATCCTAAATGCTGAAACAGCTCTATCCCTAACGCTAAACCAACCTCAACCTAAACCCTAACAAAACCCTGACTCTAACTCTAAGCAGTAAGCCTTTAACTCTGTCACTAACTTCATCTTAACCTTGGACCTTAGAGGAACAGGCAGAATTGAATGATACATTTGTATTTAGCTAACACTAAACTGTGTTAAAACAAAATAAAGAAGATTAGGTGAATACGTCAGACATGGAGTTACCGGTTTTAAGTATTATGAAGTTATATGGTACTCATTGGCTACTGGGAGGTGGGAGGGTTGGCTAAATGAGTAGGTATAAGGTAGAGATGAACAAATTAAATATGTCTGTGCAGAACAGTTATAGCAAAGAGCTTGACATGTGCAAGTAAATAAGAAATTCATGGTTACAAACTCAGATCAGAGATCAGATAGATGAAGGTACGTAGAGCAGGGTGATACATGCAATCAGTGTTTAACTCCCACATCCAGGCAGGCTGGAGGTGGGCAGGTATTTGTACAGGACAGACAGGTAGGGAACGAGGGAGGAGGAAAGGTAAGGCAGGTGAATACATACAGCGCGGGGAAGCTGTGGAATGAATAGGTATGTATGTTGTCAGAGCTTGCTGAAATGTATGGAGAGGGCAGGTAACGGGGTAGGTTCAGGTCAGGAGAGAGGGCAGGACAGTAGGTGGGCAGTTTGTGCCCTTTTCAGATCATGACCTCTGCGGATGTGACCAGCCTGGTGAGCTTCAGCCCACGGGGCACAGGGGAACAGTACTTACCGCTCCCCCCGAAGTGCTGGGAATGAGGCGGGGACTGGCGAGGGAGCGATCCCGCACTCCTCACACAGGGCACCGTGGCCGGGGTGGGCGCAGGGGGCAGCTGGGCTATCTGGGGCGGGGGTACGGGCAGGTGGGATGGGGCTGTAGGCTGGTGTGCTCAGAGGTAACATGTGCAAAGCCACTTAAGAGGATGAGCTTTCAGAGGACAGGATCCAGCCCCTTTTGCTACCATGCCAGGCAGAAGGGTTGCACAAGTCTGGTGCTGAACCCGGTTTGGTGCCACTGTGTTGGTCCATGGGACCACAGAGGTGGGCCAGCGGAGGGGGCAAGACCTGTCTCAGCAGACTCTGTGAGTGCAGGCAAGAGGTATAAGCATGCTTCCCTGCCATAATCAATGAGGATATTCCCTCCAGCTCCAAGTATCTGCACTCACTCAGGGTATTTTATTCTCCTCACTGAGGGAACAAGCTGGCAATGTGGGCAGAGACCCGCGCGGGACGTCCCGGTCCCAGTCTCTGCTGCTGAATCCACCTCGGAGGGGATGCTCCGGAGAGCTGCTGGCTTCTGCAGCCCAGGGAGGGGAGGCTGCTGCCTCCGTTAGCCAGCTCCTGGGGAGGGGAGAGCAGGCTGGCCCCCAGTCTTCTCACCTGCCTTTCCAGGTTTGCTTTCAAAGGCTCAAAACCTACCCCTGTAAAAATGCTTATAGTGGGGTCTTGCTTTGCGAGAGCATAAGATTAAATATAGGACCTGACTTCAAACATAGACTTGTGAGAACATGACTTGCCAAAATGCTTCCTTCACCCCGCTTAACTTTATGCTTAACTTTAAGCAACTTCACTTTGCTGACTCTGGTAGAGCGCAGGCAGCAGTGCTGCGGTTACCCACGGGGCGCAGCCAGCGGCAGAGCTCCAGCTGGCCTCCGTGGGACCAGGGCTTCACCTCATGCCTAGAAGCATTTTGCTGGGTAGTTTCCTTGTGTGCTTAAGTACTTTCCTGAATTAGCTCTTAAATGAGTGAACCCTCCTTCTAGACTTTCTGGGAAAAAGAAGGGAGTGGAGGGAGAATGGGAATTTTTAAGGGTGCTCAAATGCCGAGAGCCAGCCTTTGGAAAGGATTTGGGTTCCCACAGTTTCACCCAGGGAGTCAGAGGAGCCTCAGAAGGAGCCAGAGCAGATACCTCTGATAGACACAGGCACTGGGTGTTTTTAAAGATCCCACTGTGTACTAAGTTGTATCTTCAGACATCTAAATCCCTCTAAAAGTCTCACTCTTAGTGTCTAAATCCCAGGTGCCTAACTCACTTCTAGGAAAATCTCACACCAGGACTGATTCACTGAATCATTTTTTAAATCTGGTCCTCACTCACATAGGGCTTTTGAAAATCCCACTGCTAATCTCCTATACCCAGGCATGTATCACTTTGAAGCCTGTAAAATAAATTGCTTTGCGCTCCTGGGGGACAGCAGCTACTTTGTCCCTGCTCATACTAAGTCAGATTTTTGTTTCTTGCATATTAACACATAGATTTTTTTGGGAAGCTCTGAAGCTGCTATGCAAGACTTGAATTAGCAACCTGGATCGAGTGCTGTTTTACACGTTATTCTCGGGCAGCATCGCTGGCTGCTGTGGGTTGTAGGTCTGCATCAGCGGCGGTGGCGGGAGGAGCTGGTTCTGGGCTGCTCATTTACATCGGTGGGGTTCGCCTGTGGGCACAAGCCTGTGCTCAGCTCCACTGATCTCCTGGGAAGATTGGTGAGCAAATTTGCTCATCTCTAGCAGAGTCTGAAGGTTGTTACCTGGGTTTTTGCAAGAAATTACTAGGGTGAAGAAGGGGGAAAAAAAATCAAATACATATGTTCTTTCGTCTTTCCTTTTTTTATTTCCTATGGGAATTTTTATTTGTTGGGAAGTTTTTTGGTAAATAAAGCTCTTGTGCATATGCTTCCTTCATTAGAGAAATCGGAGTTGGGGATAAACAAATTATTTTTTCCTGTGAAAAAAAAAAAAAAGAAGAAAAAAATCATGCCGCAAAAGAAAAGGCTGGCTGCCATTGAAACATTTTTGATAGAAAAATCTGCCTGCAGCCCTACTGCTTAATCAGTTTGGAGCAGAGCGTAGCCTGTAGCTTGTTAATAAGAGCAGCTTGCCCGAGCGGTTCGCACAATGGTAAACTGCAGAGGAGGCTTGTTGCATAGCTGTGGATTTTATTTTGCAGCTCTGTTAATTAAAACATATTTTACTTTGAAGGAGGTTTTTACTGTTTTCTATGAGAGTGAGCAGAAAACTGTTCTCCTGGATAGATTAAAGGAGGGATGTGAAGTATTTTTTTTTTAGTAGTAACAACTTAACTTTATTTGATGGGCAAACTCTTAGCAAAAACAATGTGTAGTTTCTTATTTTTATTTGTTCTCAGTCCTTGTATACAGGCTGTTTTATGAGTCTGAATATCTTGGCTGTTTTGATGATATCAAACTATGTTTTCACATACGAGTTGCCAGACTGGAACAGAAAAGTTGTCACAGATTCTTCTTTAATTGATAAAGTAATTTTTACTTATACAAGGGTATACTAAAATAATAGGGCCTGAAACAGTGCCATTGAAGTTAATGACAAACCCTTCATAGGCTTCATATAAAGCCTGTATTTTTATTATCCCAGTTCCAGTGACTTTTGTTGCAAGTTTGCAGCAAAATGTTAGGGCATTTCTAAGTGTTATTTTTATTATACAAAATCCCATTAAAATCAGTACTGAAGCATCCCATTAATTTAAATGGGACTTTGCATAGTTTGCTGAGTTCCAGGCCACAGATAAAGAAAAGTATGCAATTTGGAGTTAAACTGACCACAGCTTTTTATTAGAAGACATTTAATCTCGAACTAACAGCGCAGTCTGAGGCATAAAGTCTTTGTAAACTTCATCTGGGCTGGTGCAATAGGAACCTCCACCGTGCGGCAACTTCTGGGTTGGTCGTCTGGGACCTCTCAGGACCATATAGCGTTCCCAAGCAAACCCAAGCAAAGCTCTCCTCAAGCAGCTTTGCCTTGGAAATGCTAATAGGTAAGCCAGCACACCCAGAACAAATGGAAAACTTGATTCAGCTATTCTTCTGGCTCCAAGTATCCGCTTGCCTTGACAAAGGCAAGGCTGCAATCAATGGGCAGGAGTCTAAGGGCTCTCTGCAGCACCGCGGGAAGGCAGGGTCCCACCGGGCTGGAGCACGCTAGGTCGAAGCGATGCAGCTTCAGAAATCCCTGCTAGAGCTTCACGCGCTGGAAACCACTTGGAGGAATGCACAGGGTGAGGGATGGAAAACCATCGCCTCCGGCGCATGGAAACACCTACCAGCCAGACGCTGGCAAAGGGAGTTCAAAAACCAAAGTGCGAAGAGTGGTGGGGAGAGCCGTTTTATACCTGGGACCCCTTCTTTGGAGACTTTGGGGACTGAGGGACCCTTACATGACAACCCCCCTCGGCTGCCCCCAGCATGGGCACACACCTGGGCATCTCCCAGGGCATATCCCTAAGGAAGCTGTGCTGGGGCAAGGCGGTGCCAAGCCATGTTTCAAACACTCCAAATAATTCAAGGTCTAACCATTGTGGTGGAGACCTACAGGCTGCTGGAAGCAGGGCATCCGTGAAAGTGCACAGGGAAGGTGTCGGAGCTGCTTTCTGCTCAGTGTTTCCTTGGAATTTTCCTTTCCCTGAGCCAGAAATGTGTCAACATCCCCAAATTTCACCCAGCACCAGCAGCTTGGGTATCCCTGGTGTATTCACAGGGGGTCACGGCGACAGGCACCAGCGCAGGAACCCCCAGCTCTCTCCCACAGACTGAGTTTCGGGGTGGGGTGGGTGGGGTGGGGGGTTGGGTCAGGGCTGTGGCAACAACTGCAGCTTGCAGCGGGGTTTGGCTAAGCATGAGCACTGCGGTGGCTACTCTGATTCAGGACTAACAGTGCTACCTCCAGGAACAGGAGAAAACGAACAGGGGAAATCCAGGCTGAAATCCCAGCTGAGGGCTTGTGGACACCCTCCCGGCTGGAAACTGGAGGGAAACCCGGTTCTTTTCCTGGGCTGGTGCACGCTCCCGTAGCTATAAGAAGAGATGGAGGAGATTGAGCTCCTCTCCGCGGAGCCCCCGCGTTAGGTGTAAAGCCCCTGCGCAGCCCCCCAGCCCCGGGACGGGGGACCGGTGGGCACGCCCCACCCCCCACCCCCCCCCACCCCCACCCCCGCTGCCCTGGAACGGCTCCCGGGGCTCCGCGGGGCCGTGGAAACCCCCCCGGGGCTCAGGCGGCTCCGCGCAGAGAGGTGCCACCCCCCCGGGAGACGGGGACATCCGCGGCCGCGCAAAAAGCAACGGCCCTTCCCGCCGCGGAGGAAGGCATAATTCAGAATTACGGCATTTTTTTCACCAAATATTAATAATAACCATAATAGTAATGAATTAGTAATGAAATCAGAGTCTTTTGTGCTTGAAAAATCTTGGGGAGGAGGGGGAATAAATCGAACAACCTTTAAAATTCAGGATCTGGGAGAATTTGGAGGAGCAAGAGGAAAACGCACCTTGGCAAAACGGGCAAAACGGCAAAGCGGGAAGGAGCGGTCCCAGGGCTGCGGCACCGGGGGTTCCTCAGGGGGCGAGGGTTAACTTTTTGGGGAGGAAAAAAAGAAAAAAACAAACCTAGCCACGGCTCGAAGCGTTATGAATTGGTGGGAGCAGAAATCCAGGCGGCAAGGAGGGCTGCCCCCGCAAAGCCCGCCGCGCAGCCAAAACAGCAGCGGTAAAAATCTGCCATAAAATTAGAGGTGGGGAGGATTTCCAGTGCCGGGGCTGCCCCTCGGGGTGGCCGGGACCGAGGCCCCCTCCCCTGCCGGGGCGCGGGGGGGGCAAGCGGGGCGACGGCGCAATTCCCGGGGGGAAGCGGAGGGGCCCTCCCCAAAATGCCACCACGGGGCGGGGAGGGGGGAGAAAGCTGCTTTTCTTCTCGTGTAGTCGATCTTTTAAACACAGCCAGAAAAGAACATTAAAGGCATTTCTAGATTTCGTTTATCTTTTGTGTTTTTTTTGTTGTTTTTTTTTTTTTAGTTTTTATTCCCATGCTCTTAATTTTGAAAAAAAAAATAATCACAAAACATAACTTATAAAACAATATATATACTGCATCCTTATCCACAACAGCATAATTGAAACATCCAGCGTAACGTTTACCACAGGTGTGAAATACACTGGGAAAGAAGTACCGTGTGCATTTTATATTATGTTTCTTTGTCATCTACAGGTAATAAGTATCGACAAAAATAAGCAACAAATATGCCTGCAATTAAACTTCATATGCGTTTTGTATGCGTATTAATAAAGATCATATTTATCATTTCCATGTTGTTTTTTTGCCAACAAGCACTTGTTAAAGTATCTACATTTACATAATAACACCTTAAGATACTAACACCTTAAGATCTTTTTTCCTTTTTTTTAATTTTTTTTTTGTTCCTTGTTTTTCCTTCACAGTTAGAAAAGCAAGGAATGCTTTCAGCTTTGCTAAGCAACCTTTCCGGACGCCGAGGCTCGCTGTTTCTCTAGCAGAGATGCAGTATCTGGATACACTTCATAACAGACCGTTTTTCGTCTTTTTTTCTAGACTTTTTAAAAGGGGGGTTGGTTTTTGGTTTTTTAAAGAGAAAAAAAAAACAACACCCCTGCATTGAAATAAAGGTGAATGATAATTTCATTATCAGGATAAGACTTTGGATGGGGAAAATGCTGAACAGATTTCGCATCGCTGGAGGGTTTCTGTGCTCTCTCCCAACCGGAGATACTGCAGTCTTTTGGAAAGGATGAAGAGGTAGGAACCTTGAGCTGCTTAGTATCAGGAATGACTGGATTATAGCTTCCAACTAAAGAAAAAACATCAAGAATCATGCATTTTAAAAACAGTTTATTCAACGGCCAAGGACAATGACCCGGCACAATGCAACGGTAGATATAAATATAACCTTATATAAGTGGTTGACCCTCGTCATTATTATTTTTAATAGTTTCATACCTAATATTTTAACCATTTTTTCCCGCAGAATCTACTCTGCGAATTATATTTTTTTTTCTTCCCCCCTCTTCTTTTTTTTTTTTCTTTTTCGAGTGTGATTCTGTTTCTCAGTGGTAAACATTAACCAAACTCTTCCCGTGCGACAAGCGGCCAAGAACCGTCCCACCAGCTCTTACCACCGAGGCGTCTCCCTCCCTCGCCGCCCTCCCCGCGGGGAAGCGGCTGCCTCACCAACTCCTGTGCAAGTTCAAGTAAACACATACAACCCGCATAATCCAGAGAAAAATTGCAACTCATCCATGTACCAGATTTCGATGTCTCTTGCAAAAGTTTTCTGGTCCGTTTACGGTTTTTCGATGGTTTATTTTATTTTTTTGTTGTTGTTGTTTTTAAGCGCTGATTTGTCGGTTGCGTCGTTGGTTTGCATTAATAGCTTCTTTTCTAGACAGTCGAAGTACGCGGAGCTTTTGGTTTTGTTTTGGGTTTTTTGGGTTTGGAATTTCTTTTTTGGTGGTGTTTTGTTTTGGTTTGGGTTTGTTGTTCTCTTTTTTTTTTTCCTCTCTCACTTGCTCGGGTTTTGCTTTTAATCATCATCGGGTTTAAATTTATTTTTTTTTCTTTTCCGTTAAACGTCGCTTTGCTTCTGCTTTGCTTTGTCGGCGATGTTTTGTCGGAGGTGGTTTGTGTCAAGTCCGTCAACTGTTGTACTGACAGGCGTTTAGACTAGAGCCGGGGCTTTGCAAACTGCTGTAGCCGAAGCCGGAGTGCTGCTTTGATTTCAGTCTGAGGCTGGCTAAGCTGGAGTTGCAAGTGTCCCGGTAGACGCTGTAGGGCGAGCCCGGTGGCCCGTAGGGACAGGCGGGCGAGGACATGGCCGAGTTGAGCGAGGAGCCGCTGATGTTGTTGATGTTGTTGAGGCCGGAGTTGGCCATGCCCGGCACGGCCGAGTGGCCCATACTGGAGGGCATGTTCATGGAGGAGATGCTGCTGGGCGCCGAGAACATGGACTGCGAGGAGAGGGGGCTCATGGAGTTGAAGAAGGTGAAGCTCTTGGTGGAAAGCGGCGCCGGGGTGAGGCTTTTGGTGGCCCAGTTGTTGTAGGGGTACCCGGCGTACATGTCGTCGTAGGGCTGCATCAGCCCGCTGAACTGTGGCACGTAGCCGTTCTTGCACAGGTCCATCTGCTGGTTCCGCTCCCGCTTTCTCCACTTGGCTCGGCGGTTCTTGAACCAGACCTGCGGGAGGGGACGGGGACGGGGGACGGGACCGACACAGCACGGTCAGTGAGGGACCACCGCCGCCCCTCGCCCCGCCGCCGGCGCGCAGGGGGAGCGCAGGCAGCGCGCAGCCAAGCGCCGGCACCCCCGCGCCCCCCGCCCCGGCCAGCAGCACCGGGGCTGCGAGAGGAGGTGGAGGCCGCCCCCCCCCGCCCCCCCAACACCTCTGCGAGCTGCGGGCACGGTTCCGCGGCCGCGCACCGCCTCTCCCCGCAGCCCCCAGCCCGCCCGTCTCGCTCCGCGGGGTGCCTGCGCGCACTGCGGCTCTGCGCGCATCCTGCCGCTGTTCAGCGGGATGTGCGAACCGGGATGCGCGCAGCCACCTCTCCGCGAAAGGTGCTTACGCGGAGGTCCGCGCCACGGCCCTTAGCCCCCCGGTCCCCCCGGCGCCCTCTCCCCGGAGCAAGGCATGGGGCGAAGGCACGGCCCGCTCTGATTAGGGCCGGGTCGCCCCGGCTCCGCCGCGTTTCCGAACGCTAATGCTGTGTAATAAAAGTCCCCTGTTACAGATCATAAAAAAGGGGATTGGATTAGTATGTTTAGGTTAAAAAAAAAAAAATCAATCCTCGCATCGCTCTCGGATAGATGCAGCCTCTGCCTTTATATCTGATGAGAATTTACAGCCCTGACTGGGGAACAGAGAAGCGGGGGCCGCTCCTGGTGTTTGATGGAAAAACCTGACCCAGGGTCTCTCTTATTATTATTATTATTTTTAGCCCTCGGAAAGCGTTTGAACCCCCCGTGATGGAAGCCGGGCAACCCCTAAATTCTTTTTCCGGGTTAAAAAACAGCATCATGCTGGCTACCCCTCCTGCTGCATCCCCCCCCCCGCCGCCGCTTTTCCCGACCGAGCCGTAGCCCCCGGGCTCCGTGCGGCCCCGGGGCGCTGGCCGGACTGCGCGGTTCCGTGCTCCCGGTACGCGGAGGCTGCGCTCCCCTCCGCACGCACGCCGGAGCCGGGGCGGGGGGTGGGGGTGGGGGTGGGGGCAGCTCTTCAGGTCTCCCCTACCGGCGCAGAAATGGCGCAACTACATTGAACCCCGGTCTCAAGGATGGAAACTTCGGGGGGTGAATGGATGGCAGGGTCTATTTAAAAAAATAGCAATAATAAAAAGAATCTCGTATAAATAGGAAACGAAAGCCAACATGTTCAAAACCTGTAATATACTCCTCAGAAGGTGCTTCCAGACAGGAATTTCCTGAAAATGAGGGTAATAGTTTTAATTATGGCTCCTAGACATTTTAAAGGAAGGCCCTCATAGCAAATTAAGGTTAGATTTGCAATCTGCAATCTCAGAACATCAAACCAAAACATCTCCACACAGAGGGAGAACGAAATGATGTTAATCGCAACTCATATATTAGTTTTATTTGCTTCCTGAAATATTTCACCAATATCAATGCTCCGGCTTTGTTTTGTTTTAAACTCAATTAAGACAATGCTTTCAGATGCATTTACCCCGTTGCAGATGGGTGTTTACTCTTGAAAGGTTTAAAGCAGAACCTCTGTAATCCGCTTTGGTCACTCGCGGTTTAATTGCCAAGAAAAAAAAAGAAAAAAAAAAAAGAAAAGTGGCTTTTTGGGACGGCGGGGCCGCCTTCCGCCGTTCCCGTTTTCTCCCGGGTCTCTCGCCTCCCCGGCAGCGTGCTCAGCCCGGGGTCCCGGGGGACGGCGGGCTCGGCTGAGGGCCACGCCGGACCCACGCGGGGAGATGTCCCGGGGGGAAACGCAAAGGGGGGGTGGAGAAACCCTGACAGCCCCCGCACAGCGGGTCCATACGGCCCGAGCCGCTTCGGTCCGGCCGTTCATCGCCAGCATCTTTCACTTAAAAATCTCTCCAAGGAGCTGCCGAGACTATATATGTAAATGTATATATATGTGGTGGTATCGGCTCCGAGGCGTGTGAAGACCATGCGCCCTCGCCGCACAAGTATGTGTCTGCGGCGCTTACTGACTTGGGAGGCAACCGCTTCCCAGCCCTCGTCCTCCACTGCCCGTCGGCGGCCTCCGCAAACAGCCGGAGCGCTCCGCCCGCCCGCGGCCGCGGGAGATGCGCGGCCGGGAGGGGCTGGCTCCGAGAGTCCGCACGGCGGGGGGGTAGGGGGAGGAGGGGGGGCCTGATCCGCAACCGCGCCGCCGCAAGTGCATCAAGCAGTGGTTTGTCGGGAGATGATCACGGTTGCTGGGATTATCGGGAATAAGCAGAGCAAGGGGAAGGGCCGCTGTTGCTCGGATCCGGGGATTGCTCTAGCCCCGCACTGGGTTTAGTACGACCCCGGGGGGGTTCTTTCCCCCATCCCCGGGCCTTCCCCAAGCCCCAAACTCTCCGCTGCTCGCCCCGCACTTTTGGGGCCCGTCCCCACGCGCGGGGCCGGCGCTCGCACCCGCTGCGGGCCGCATCTCCCCACGGCCGGGAGCTGCATTTCTCCTCTCCGGCCTGCATCCCAAATTTAGTAATTAAAATCAAGCCCGCAGCAGCCGGGCGCTGCTCGCAAACCACCGCAGCGGCTCCCTAAAGGGGCACTTTCCCCGAGCCCTTCCCGCTCCGGAGCAGAGCCCTGCGCCCCCGGCAGGGCTGCGCGCCCCCTTACCCGGACTCGGGGCTCGGTGAGGTTGGTCCAGACGGCGATCTCCTCCCGCATGCTCATGTCGGGGTAGCGGTTCCGCTGGAACGTGGCCTCCAGCTCCTGCAGCTGCTGGCTGGTGAAGTGGGTCCGCTGCCGCCGCTGCTTCTTCTTCTTTGCCGGGTCGTCGGCGGCCCCGTCCTCGTTTTTCTGCTCGCCGCTGCGCTCCTTTTCTGGAGGGTTGGGGGGTTGTTTGGTTTGGTTTTATGTTTGTTTGTTTGGCTGTATTTCCCCCCCCAAACACACCTACAGGCACACAAAGGCAGGCACGCCGCCCCTGCACCAGCCCTGCCCACCCCGCCGCAGGGACGCGTGGGGGCACCCACGCAGGTCCTGCCGGGTCCTGCACCCGCAACAAGCCTGGCCTTTCCCGGGGGGCTGGGGAAGGAGCACGGAGCCCTGTCCGGGCCCAGGACCCCCGGGGAAGCAGTGGGACCCCCAGGGCAGCCCGGCTGGAAGCGGGCCCGAGGGGCAAGAGCAGTGGTGGGAGTGGGTTCCCCGCAGCACCGCCCGCGCTCCCTTCCCACCGCACCTTTGCGCTCCCTACGAGCTCAGGCGCGATCTTTGCTCCATCGTCTTTGTTGTGCTGGGCCGCGGCAGGAAACCCTGGAAGGGCAGTGGTCTAAAACCCGGCCGTAATTAATTGCAAAAGGCACCCTCTCTTTTCCTCGCCGCTCCCCTACTTATTATTTTTTTTTTTAAGACTTATTTTTTCTTTGGGCGTTTTTAGTATTTTAGTGTTTATTTTAACCCGAGGCTGAGCGAAGCCCTCTGCAAAAATCATATCGAAAGAAGCAAAGGAAAAAACCTGGGAGCGTTTTCGCAGCCTGGGTTTGCGCGGACTGGGAGCAGGAATACAGCCCCGGCGGGAGGAACCCGGCTCCCTTTTCGTGCCGGCCGCCCCGGCCCGGGTTTGGGCAGGATTTGACCCGGGTGAAGCGCTCGGAAAGGGACTCCAGGCCTGAACGAGCCGTGCTGCCGGCCTGGGCCCGGCGGGAGCGGGAAGGTGCGGCGGGTGCGGGAGGCGGCAGGGCCGGGGGCCGCGACCGTCCCCCCGGCCTCTGTCCAGCCGCTGCCGAAAGGGAGCTCCGCGGGGCGTTCTCCCTTGGAGAGGGTCCCCCCTTTTCACTTCTCAGGGTTCTATCCCGGCGGCGGCAGGCCCGGGGGCACGGCCGCAGCCCCGACCTCTGCGAGGTAAGTGGGAGGCTAAAAATAATCGCGGGCTGCACCCGGAGCCCGGCAGGACTCGTCCTTGCAAAGTCACCCCCGAATCGCTCCAAGACGGGGCACCCTCCTAGGAAAAAGCGGGGGGGCGGGCAACTCCAGCGGCTCAGTGTGAACCCCAGAAGGGGCCGATCGCAGCCCGGCCGGGCTCTCTCCTCTGGAAGCGCTTTGCAGAGCAAACAAGGCCTCTGCAGCGCAGACCCCATCGCCACCGGCCCCCCCCGCTCGACCCGGCCGAGTGCGGCCCGGCGCCGGCGGGGAAACAGAAACCAAAATAACCCCTCGCAAGGGCAAATCCCCTCGCTTTCGGTGGGGCAGAGCCCGGGTGGACCGGGCCGGGGGGGAGCCGGGGAGCGATAGCGAAGCAGCCGAAGCGTCCCGGCGGCCCCTCGCTCCGCTCCGGGTTTCACCCCGCCAGGATTTTGTTAAAAATCCGGCCTCCGCGCAGGGATGTGACACCATTTCAAATCATAAGGCACAATTGCTT